>NC_071469.1:75973932-76346432 GCF_028500815.1 Rissa tridactyla | reverse complement strand
CACCTGGCCCATTTATTAAACTCCCTTTCCCTTTTGTAGGGAAACTAGTCCAAAGGCTCTGCTGGGAGGCAAAGCTCAGCACATCTCCGTACCTGGGGTTCAAGCATGGAGATACTATCGTTGTGTAGGTCGACTTGCAGGAACAGAAAGCCAAGTTAATACACAATTTATGGTAAAGTGGTATTTCAGTAATTTTAGAAAATAAATACATTTGCTTTTTATGATAATTTCTCCATAATCATTGCACGTATTGCTGATTTTATCATTTTAAAATTAAGAAATGTAGAAAGTGTGAGAAATCTTTCACTAGAATTTTTCTCTCTTCTATCAAGTTGCTTTTTCAGCGTCAGAGGATTTTGCTGAAATTCTTCTTGCTCAAGATCTGCCATCAAAAGCCAATGTTTAAAAAAATCAAATTAAAACAAGTGTAAATATTGATTTACCTTCCCTCCTCCCACTCCAGACGTGTGCTTGAAATGCTGCTGGATGGTGACATCATTCACGTCCCGCTTTACTCGGCTCCCTTGAAGGTCTCCCTCTCAAAACTTTAATCTTAATATTTTGACCCTCATTTGTCCCCCAAGCCATTTCCCTCATTTGCCTGCAGACACAGTTCCCCCCATCAGTCCTCCACGTCTCCCACTGACACTTGCTCTCATTGCTCTTTGCTGCAAAAATCTGTGCTGTGAACACAGTTTGACATTTCCTGACATTTCATGAACTAATTACACTACAAATAATTAAGCATGTTCACATCTGTAACAAACGAAGGCAAAATGGTTGTCAGCAACTGTGATTGATGACCTCCCTGAGACTTTATCTGATGAGATTCTTCCCCACTATAGGCAGAACCTGGATGCCACTGTGTTTGCAATAATGCCTTCAGCCCTTTTCATCAGATCAAACCAATGAGATGCTTGAAGAAAAGGATGGGAAAATTAATGACTACAATGAAATATTTGCATTTTTTCCAGGCCTGGAAAAAACAACGAACAAGAGATGTGACAACCTCAATTATTTGGTGATGCTAAGAGCTCCAAGACAGCTCCTGCTGGAAAGAGCTGTTGGGAAGCCTGGGGGTGTCAAGTCGGCTAGAAAAATGGCAGGTGACAAGGACAACACTTTTTTTCCTTCTTTTTTTTTTTTATGCTACCCAGACCCACATAGCTTAGTTAAAAAGACAAATTGCAGCACTACGTTTCTTCTTTAGGGAGGGGAAATATGTCTGCTTTGAAGCACAACCTTCTGTGAATGTGGTGTTAAGAGTAAAAATTATACTGGTGAAGGTTGTCTCTTGCAGAGAAGACATAAATAAACAAATAAAATTCGATGGTGCTAGTGCTCTTTAAAGGGAAGAAAAAGAGCGCAGTCAACAGCCCTATGTGCTATAGCCAGTAATGGAAATAATATATGTCTATATAGGCATTTGTATAAAACATATACAAGTAAATATATATGCAAAAAATTTAAAGTAGATGGGTGTGTGTGTGTGCATGTGTATATGAAAATTACACAAGACATGAATACACAGATTAAACACGGCACTCTGAACTACCCTGCGGTATGAGGCTAATTTTACACGCATACAGACTGCCTGCAGAGCAACCAAAATACCCCCCTCTTCTTGAAAGAAAATAAAAAAAGAGGGAAGAAAACCCCAAACCTTGAAAACATGGCATAGGTATGATTATAATTTCTATATGCATGACAGCTGCTGTATTTCTAATTCCTTTGAAAACAAAAAGGAACTAACCTCTGGTGCACTACAGCATTTTGTTTTTTCAAGACCATACTAACAATATTCTTATAACAATAATAATAAAAAGGGATATGAGAGGAGTTCAGCAAAGAAAAACTGAGTGCGCTGAATAGCGTCCAGGATGCAAGGCTGGAAACCAGGGATGCTTTATTTCCACTTCTCCCTGACCTTGAAAACATTTAAACAAACTTCAGCAGCCTCATGTATTAAAAATAGCAAAAAAAATTTAAAAAAATCCTAGGGTAATAATGCTTACTTACCTCATCAGACTGGTGCAAGGATTAATTAACAGTAGTAATGCATTTTATGCATCTTGGGTGTCACAAGAGCATAAATTACTATTCCTCCCCACCTTCTGGTAGGCTGTGACTGCCAGGCCTGGGACAATGTCCCCACGGATGGGGTGGCTTCCCCGGGACGGACCCTGTGAGCTGTGACTGCCCCAGGAGCAGTGAGGACCTTCAAAGAGGAGGACACCTGAAAGAGGGGTGCAACATCGAGAAGCAATAGCTAATGTAACTGCCAAGAGGATGTACAGGAGCAAACTCCTAACTTTCCTTGAAGGCCAGGTTAAGATGTATCATCACATTAACAGGCAAAATGTCTCTTTAAAAATACTAAAACTCATTCCACTAATTGGTTAGTATACTGTATCTTCCTTGCTCCCCGTGTCGTCTGTGATGCGACAGTTGCCATAGTAACTGTTTATTCCTATCGAATTACAAAATAAACATATTCAAAGAAAACCAATATTTTTTTTCCTAAGAACTTTCTGCCCAGAGTCCCTTATCCCTTTATTTTACATTTAGCTTGTCCGTAAGTAAGCATTATCTCCTCTTTGGCTTATTATACTAATTCCAAGGCAACCAAACACACCCTGTGTGTTACAACAAAACCATAAAAGGAATAATTACAGTGCATTTTAGAAGCAAAAGACACTTGCTGTATATTTCTGGGAGACACCGTAGTGCAAGGATTAGAGCAAAGTGCCCGGAGGAGCGTGGTGGCAGGTCCTGCTGCCTTCAGGCACAGGGTACAAGACCAGTGGTGGCCTGCAGGAGGTCTGAACACTGCAGATGGGGTTGGGGCACCCATCACGACAAGCTGCACGTGTCCACTAAACTTTATACTTCGGTCTCACTGCTGCTCCAGCCTTCTGAGGCTGTATAAATCATTTACTCTGGTTCCCGGGTTACAGGGTAACGTCGCTTGCTTGCCTCTGCAAAACACCGTGAGACTGCAATGTAGAGGGTGCTGTCACTGCTGTTGCTGGGGGTAATCAAAACCATTTAGGGTGAATTTTGTGCTCAGGTAAAAACAGAAACCCAGAGTTGGAGAGGGTATGGACCCATGACGTGACGATGCCTATGGCACCCAGGCAGCCCTGTGTGCTGGGAGCTTCTGAAAGCCTGTGAGGGGCTACAAAAGCAAGGCTGGCAGGTTAACACAGCGGAGGAAACGCTGGCAAAAGAAAACAAACCATGAGAGGTTTCTATGACAATTTCTCAACTTTTAAACATGGAACTATACAGTTTGCCCATGGATTTTTTTCCCCACCAAACGTACATTAGTACAGGAAATTCTTTATGATTTCTGCCAATGTGCTGGTGCAGGCAGGAGTTAGGAGAGGCCCAAGTGGGTGCTGTTTCGTCATCAAAAGCAAGAAAAGCTATTTACCTATACATGATTATGCATATTCCCATTCACAAGTCACAAAAATACTTCTATCTTTGCCTGATGGTTTAGGATCTTCTGTACCTTCGTATGAGCTCTACAACTGAAAGAGTCTCCTCCATTTACAGCTAGAAGTGCCCAGGCAGGAATATCCAATTCCCAAGGAGAGCTGGCTTAAAAATAGGCTGAGAAAAGGATGACAATGTGAACTGTACAATTTATTGTCCCATGAGTTAATAAGGCTGTGGCCTAATTAAACCACGGCTTTTCCACCTTGCCATTCTTCTTGTGTGGCTGAGCAAATTAATTCTGCTCGTACTTGGAGACTGCACGCTTGCTGCATTAACTTTGCCCGAAGTTCTCGTATGCAGAGTAGATGGGATTATATTATAAGCAAACGTTAATGTAAATGGACACCTGCTGCCCTTGAAACATTAAATTTTCAGAACTGTTTGGTAAACAGTCTTTTATTCTTTAACATAGAAGTTAGTTACACCATGGCATTCACTGAATCAAACAACAAATAAGATTTAAGTGTATCCAGTATTTTTTGGGAAAACATCTATGTCAAACAGCTTAAACGCCTTGGCACTGGTTCCAACGTAGGATTTTGTGTTCAGCAACCAGCATTTCAAGACTTAAAATTTCCTTAAAAAACCTGACTGTGGAAGGGGCTTAGAGTAGCTATTTGGGACTTCCAGGCAGTCTTTCAATGCAAAACTATGATTGTTATCTGCACTGGGACTGAACTCTCTGTAAAGTCCGACCAAGTTTGCTACTTTTGCACACACATTTAATTCTACAGCCGAGAAGTCTTATTCAGCACAATTACCTACCACAAAGTGCATATCAGAAATAGCATAAATATTTGCTGGATTTGGCCTTGTCTTTATAAACGTGCTACCAGTGTAGGCTGAGTTCTGGCAATAAATCTGTATATAAATTGACCCCTGTACCTCAGCTTGACTTCAATATCTTCTAATCCCTCTTCACAAAACAAATTGCATCAACCATGCCCGCATTTAGCCAACTACAGTTCACGTTGTTTTTGTTCCCTCTCATAAGTTCTTCCTACAGATTAAATGCTGATGCACTGAACGAACTGCTCTTGGCTGAAGTGGGCAGGTGTAATTTGATTAGTATAGATTCTGGAATTGGGAAGTACTGTATCAGTATCCTCCCTAGAAAATAGGTGACATGTCATGGGATATTAAGTATGGCCATTTAATGTAAAAACTCAGATAATACATGAGTTAAATGGAGAAAATGAGAGAAAGCTTTTAAGCATTCTCCCAAGACAGATTGCAGAATAATATTATTGTACACGCAAGTAGTGCTGATTGACACAGTCAGAAGGCCATTATACTAGTACGGTATAAAATCATTATAGCAAAAAGCATTTCAGAGCTGCAGAGTGATAGTAGCAACATATAATGAATTATCAATAAAGAAGTGGTGATTCAGTTACATTACATATGAATAGAAAGCTTCCTGTTATATAATTTAAACCTGCCAGCCTGACAAGTGACTTGAATATTCAATTCCTTCTCCAGGTGTATGAATCATCCTTTTAACTTTACCAGAGACTGCAATTTTGTAGGGTAGGCCAGGAACTGAGCTACAGCAAGCAATATTTTTAAAGAAAGGCTGGTTAAGCAGATTTCAACAAGGTAGCCGGCTGGTGAGGTTCTATGAACTCTCAAGGAAACAGCATCAGTCTTTGAGATGCCAGTATTAAACAAGTATTTCTTCTTTTTTATGGCAAATAAAAAGTACAGTCTTGCAGCAAGTCAATGCCAGTAATATTTTATGGTTTTCATTTTGTCTTACCGTAAAGTCCTTGAAGTTTGTATTGTCGCAAACTCCCATTAGTGACGAAGCCCTGACAAACCCCCCTGTCGGCATCAAATCCCTGTATTTTTAAGGCTGTGTCCTGAAGGAGGCTTGTCTCAGCCCTCGCTCCTGCACGAAGCTCCTCTGAAGCCAACTACAGCATGTCAGTGAAGCGTTGCAACATGATCCCATGGGAGGATTAGTACCTTTGGGAAAAGGACAAGAGTCACCTTTTCCTTTTAAATGAGTATTTAGTATTTGCAGTGTTAACATAATACCCAAGTCAAAGATAACTACGCCAGAAGCTTAAAAGTAATTAACTTTAAAATTTGGGGAGGACTCAGTCTGAATTCCCGCAGTGCTGGAACCAGTTACAATCAATAAACAAGAAAGATCGAGCAGTTGAAAATGATCCAGCTGTGATAAATACGGGTATAATATTATCCAGTCCACATTCGGAAAATAAATATATCCACAACACTGTCCAACACAAGCATTTAAAAGTTGTGAGTAGTTCTAACTTGCCTTCCAGCACTGTTAAGCTCTTCCACGTTTAAGACACATTTTCAGATTGATTTTTTTAATAATTGGAAATTGAGTCTTATAAAATCATGTGATTTCATAGATACATTATATCATATTACACTATTGGAATGTAATACTACATATATATATATATACACACACACACACATATGAATATATCCCAGTATTATCAGCACGCCAAGAAATTTGACAGTATTGATAAAACTGTTCCAGTTAACTTTTCTTCAAGTTATTGTCTGGATAAACTGTTTTTAAAGAGGCTTTCTGCTCTGTATGTTTGCCAAAATATGATGGCCTGCTATTTCAGAAGTCCTCAGCACTTACCTGCTCCCATTTCAGTCATTTCACTTTCCGTTTACTACCTCTCCTTTCTCTCCTCCATTAAGGAAGGTGCACCTACAAAGGACAGAGGAAACATCTTCTCTTCCTTTATACCTCACCTGTTAGAAGCCCGCAGCTGAAGACATTTCTTCACACCGCACTGAATGCTCTTGGGACTAAAGGCAGCTCAGAAATTTAATCACAGGCCGAGAGCTCGCAGTTAGGCTGAAGCTTGAAAAGGCCTTAAAGGAGGCAACGCAAACATGGATTACTGACTCAGAACCACTAATTAGTTGATGAAACTTCAAGAAAAGAACTGGTGGACATGAATTTTTGCTGCCTCGAAAGACCTTGAAAGGTAAACAGGAATTTTATTTTTCAAGTGGAGCTGTTTAGAAGCAAGTCGTCCTTCACACAGCCAGGATTCTGTTGATCATAGAGCTGACTTGTGCTCTTTTAAGGCTCTGTTCTTATCTGTTTTAAAGGTTAAATAATTCTTGAGACTATTTATATGGTATGGGGGAAAGAAAGATTTGTGAGTGCATGACCCAGCAGTCAGAAACAACCAAATACTAGCATTGGCTCTAAAACCAACTCCTGGGCAAATCGCAGTAATCTTGGGCAAACCACTCAACTTCCCCACCTCTGCGTTCCTGACTTTCAGGCAGAGGTACAGCGAGCTGCTCACCGCAAGGATTCTGTAAAAATTAATTAGCAAAACAGCTATAAAGCACTGAGGATGAAAAACGTGCTAAGAGCTAAGCATTATAATTAGTGTTATTTAATGCATCCTTAAAAATCAAATTATATTTTTTTCTTTTCCTTTAATAAAGGAATTACACAATGACTTTAAGAAATGACAAAGTAATTTGAAGTAAATGACTGCCCTGTAAAATTGAAACACACCCTAAATTGTGGTTATTATAGAATAACCACACACCCTGGTAGTTAGCACTGCTTGAGCTGTGTATAACCTTAACTTCGTAGTGTATTATTAAGTGCGGGAGGATCAGCAATTATAAAAGGGAGAGCGAGTGCTGATGCATGTTAAGTACACATTACCTCTTTGGCATCAGCAGATTTGGTGCATCCTTTCCTGGCAATGAAATGCATGCTGGGCAAATTCAACTTGTGGCAGAAAAGGATTAATTAGGGTACAGCTAATACAAGCAATGTTTAGACACGAATCAAGAAACTTAGGACACAGGGCTTATGGTGGACTGAATAACTGCCAACACCATAAAAGAAAGAAAAGACGCGAACTAATTTCACATTTATGAGAAGCAGAAAGTTCTACACCAGCTTATACTCGGCAAAAAATTATGCACTGCAGATTTCTTTTGAAATACTTCATATTACTACACAAAATGTTTTCTTGTGTTTCTGCTGGTCTCCCTCATCGCATTTAAATGTGAGCGTTTTCAGAATAAAAGGAGCTATTTGATGGCTAAAAAACATCAGGTACCTGCTCCCTCAAATACGGCAGGCTTTAAAGGCTTCCCTTCCTTATGTACTGTTCTAGGTCAGAAACTCAGTATCTATACCACAGGTGACTTGGCTTTCTATTGCACTTTTTGCCTGAAGGAACAGTTAATATCAATGGATAAAACAAGATAGGAGACAAATAAGACAGTCAGGAAGTTCGGAGGCTAGTGTGGACGCAGGAACTGTAGCTTAACTCAGATTATGACTGCAGAACTGCACGCGGCACAGGGGTATCCAAGCTGGCTTGCTCAGGCACCAGAAGCTGGAGAGTGCTGACAGCACAGCTCTCCTGGCTAACTCCCTGCTTCGTTAAGTATCCTGCTTTTTCTGAAAGAAGAAATGGTAGCGTAGGTGTCTTCTACCCTCCAGTGCCGTGTGGACACAGCCTTCCCTTTATTTATCCAAGTTCCCTGTCTGTAAGTGACGGTGATTCCCTACTGTTCAGTGAAGCTGTTGGAAAAAGAATTGCCTTCCTCATCTTTGCTCTGAAACAACAAACACGTTTCCTAAAACATTCGCAGAAGCGCTAAGAGCAAGAGTTCTCAACGGTTTGTACCAGCAGCACACCGAAGACAGACAAAGGGAATTTGCTGAGTCCTGACTCCTGAGCCCAGCACAGCCAGCAGAACCTGTCTTCAACCCACAAAAAGCCTCCTGTGTGAAAGTTGTGTCCATTAAGTCTATAAAATACAACAAATCACATATTCTATTTTTTTTAGTATTTAATATTTTTCTTAAGTGTGTCTTATGGGAAAAACGTTTCAAAACATTACTTGTGAAAAAGTCCATTAAGTTTATCCAAAATTCAACTAAAATGCATTCTAAAATTATTTTATCTATTTCTTCTAGTCAACTGCTATGAAAGTTGGAGGCCAGAAAAAAGGTACTCTAAAACAAAGTATTAAAAGAGTAAAATAAAAACGGAGAGAAAAGTAGCCAATTTTAAGTAACCACTTTCAAACCAAATGCTTCCTTAATTCAACAGTGTTGATTATATTCCCTATTCAACGATCAACTGCATGTCACAGATTCCTCGTTCTTCCAGGGAAAATGGAAGTCTTGCTTGCTGTTACACAGCCTGTAATATTGTTCAGCTCTTGAACAGCTCGGCAGACGCAGCAGTGGACGCATCCAGCGCGCGCATCCAGCACACCAGCCAGCAGGGCCAGTCCTCTGAGGGCTGCGCATCTGAGCTCCCCTTCCGTGCAGGGGTCTCCAAATCACTGGATTTACATGTGAAGCTTCTCATCCTTAGCCATGATTTATTTTCTGGGAAATTAAACCTTATATTCAAATATTGGTTTTCATTTAATCACTCTAAATTATATTTAAATAATTCTCAATCTTCTCTTTAATTAAACATACTAAGGACCAATTTTCATCTTCTCTTCAGGAAGCTTGACTTTGCCAATGTCCTAAGACCCACGACACAGTAGGCTGAGACTCCTCTGTTATTTTGATTTCTTCTCCTAGATTTGCTTACAAGCCCTATTTCTGGAGAAAATCAGCTCCTACAAGGCCTCACACTTTAATCACTTCAGGTTAACATGACACCCTAATGAGACATCTCCCTTTTCTTTCTATCTCAGATTTGCTGCCAACACAAGGCTCATATAGGATGACTCACGACCTTACACTCCCGTTACTTCCACCCCCTTTCCTCATTTTGAAAATCAGACTAATTTCGTTAGAGACAGAATTCAAATTTGCCTAAAACACTAAGTAGATATAATGTACTTATTGCCCTTGGCGAGGCTCACCCAGTTCAACCAATGTCTTCTAAGTTTCCATTTAATTAAGAGTAATATGCTTTTAAAGGTTCATTGAGTTAGTTCTGTATTTGTTGCACTTGAATTGCAATAATTAATAAAAGCCAAAAAAGTGACACTACAAGACAATACGGAGCTACCAGAACTGTTTCAGTAAAAAAATTGTTAAAGAACATTCCTTAGGAAAGACCAAAGCTGTTAATCAAACTATGTCAGTTTAGTGAACAACTTTTTTTGCAGATTCAGTTCTAAATAGGAGTTTCTTAGTTTAAAAAACTGACTTGAAAAACAGATGAAAGTTTAGAAAAGAAAAATTAAATAAGAAAGAAACCAACTATTTCATGATGAGCTGACACCTCACTTGTAACTTCCATGCCTCTTCTGCTCTTTCACACAGACCCAGTGTGAAAACTGGGTTTTCTGGTCAAGGCTGAATCTAACACGGTGCTCTCCTGCTTTCACAGAAATCCTCTGGTTTCTCCCCTGTTCGGCTTCCGCTAATCTGATGAAATCAAAATTGTAGCTCCATTTCCTGCACTGTTTCTTCCTCGTATCGGCTCCCTGCTGTTTGTTTCTAGGATATTCTCATCCCTGCTGGGTGTATATTTTACTCTCTTTAAGAAGAGCCCTGATCATGTTTCTTTTTCTCACACTATCTATTACTGACGCTTGCTATGGGAATCTCCCAGCCGGCGGTGAGACCCCAGTGCTTAGAGCATCTGGACAGTTATCATGAACTAATACAATCGCTTCAGCAACTCATGTTAACAGTGAGTGATTGGTGGTTTGTACTCCTTCACACTTTCTTGGATCTGAAAAGAAGAATGGGATTGAAAAGAAGCATCTTTGGTGCCTATAAGATGGGCTAAAGTTAACAGTGGTGTAAACAAGTAAACAAGAAGAAATCTCCTGAACTAAAAAAAAAAAAAAAAAAAAGCTTGGCAAATTTAAGAGAAATGTTCTTCTCTTAACTATATCTTTGTTTACTGTCCAGGTTAAATGGTCTGTGCCAAGAGACAGAGGTGCTGGTTCATTTCTGCTGCTTCAGATGGGGAGTCCCTATGAATACACGACTATGAAATTTATTTATTTTTGCAATGAAGTAAAACTGAGCAGATGATGGCTCATCCCACTGCCAGGTCATGGATGGACCCATTGCCTTTTCCTGCCCTCTGCCAGCCCAAGTGTCCCAGCCCAGGGAGGCCTGTGCCTGGAACTGCTGCCCCAGGGCTTGCTCAGCTGCCACACATACTTCTCCAAAACACAGCTGAAGCCTGCAACCAGCCGAACCAGCCTAACCACGGCTGGCCGAGGGGGCTTGAAAGGGGGAGGCTGCTGGGCTTCTCGGTAAGTGTACTTATTATTCATTAGACTGCAAGAAAGGACAGACAAACCTTCCAAATCTGGGAGGGAAAACACATTCCCAACCTCATTCCACGAAGCCAGAAGAGATGGGTGGGACGAGAATGAAGAATCCAACAGACTTCTCTGCGAATGTGGGAACAACGCTCCATACTGCCAAAGGACTGCTGAGCTGCACAGCCAGATGCCTCCCAGTGTAGTTATTACTAATTCCTATATCAGTCTCATTAACTAATTTTCTGATCCCCACCCAAAAATGAACTTTTTTTCCTTGTGGTCCAACAGACAAGAGAAGTTGTCTCTAATTCAGCTGTTCTGCTAAGTCCTACAAGAATGCTGTCCCAGCGTCACGGGTGGCCATCCAACCAAGAGAAAAGATGCTTTGCTTGAATATATATCGTCCCTACCATTCTGAACCCACGTCCCTTGAGGGGACAGAGTTTTTTCCTCTCACCCCCTTCTGCTGCCTGGCTGGGCAGCTCATGCCTGTAAGCCGCATGGCCCCGCTCGGGCAATACTTAACTTCACGGTCACCGGCCCCTCTCCATCTCCAAACACAACAGAGTGGTCCCCGGCAACGCCAATCCAAAGCGCATGAAGCCAGCAAGGTTGCTACCTGCGCAAAAGGTTTCTCTTTGCTAGGGAATGCCTAATATGCTACTTGTTCTGGAAAACTCCCCCAGGCAGCTATACGCTTGTGAAAAAGCCGAGTTGCCTCTGGGGCAATGCGCTCCTAGGCCCTGGATCTGTCTGCAAGTGTGCTGTGGAGGGGGAAGAAAGGCTTGCCGCTGATCCCAGCGCAGCTGGCAGTGCTGCAGCTGAGCTGCGAGTCAGCTACAAATTAGTCCAACATTTAAATGCTCGCTTCTAAAGATAAAAGTCAACTAAGCCTCGCACAGTAGCTTTTCCTAAGGAATGGGAAGTGTCTCTAAGAATAACCGTAGCTGCTGCGGAGCGGTTGGGGTTCACAAGAGCTGCCTGACACCACGCCAGGAAGCTCCGTGCTGCAACGCGATACTTTTAGAAGTGACTTCACTGCCTTGCTGGTTACCATTGCAGACATCATGGCATCATCCTCACAGACAGAGAGCCCTTTATAACTCGCACGTGTGCAGCCAGGTCTACCTGCTTCCTAAAGATATTAAGATGCCACCTAAAGCTCCAGCTACAGGAGCACTTTGCTGTGTTGGTGCTGTATGCTTTAACCTCGTTATAGCAACTTGCCTTAGAAAAGCGGTGCCGTGGCAGCTGGGTCTGGATGGATGGCTCTCCTCATCCCAACACCAATGGGCAGCATTCCAGGGCACTTGGGTTTCAGCAGAACAGGACAAAATGACCAGAAACGTCCTATCAGGAGGAAACAAAATGAGAACATAATCCATGTAATCCAGTCCTCAAGTGACTTTGATTGTTAAATGCTTGTTTAAAAGGAACTGCAAAACTAAGTTTAACAGAAAATATTGAAGTACTGAGGGACAGAAGGCTCAAGTTTATCACTGGAATAAACACAGAATGCAGACAACCCCCCTGTACAGATGTACAGCTTCTTCCTCAGACATTTTTCCCTTGTGTACTAATGTATTTGATTAAAGTTCTTGTGCTTTCGGCAAAAAAACCCAAACCAAACCAAAAAAAAAAAAATCTACACTGAGAGCAATGTTAAAGTGTATGGTTTATATGCCTGAAAATGTTTGTTTTGACTTCCTCTTACTGAGACAAAAATGAAAACTTCTAAGAACATTTTATGAATTCTTGCCACACCGAATAATCTCTTCCAACTCAAGATATATTTTTTTCAGTATAAACAAAATGATGTCATATTGACGGAGGGAAAGAGCAAAACTTGGCTGTTTAATTTGGAAGATTGCTAAAAGTGATACATTTAACTCTTCTTGTATAACAATGAAATGTTTTTATAGTTCACAATACCTAACACCCTTGTTCACATAAAACAGGTCGTCCTGAGTTCCTGTTGAACTAATACACATCCTATTTTTTTTTCTGTGTATATTGCAACATTAGTAAAGAAAAAATAAATATGTATTAAAATAAAATCCCATTTTCATCCAGCTGCATGACACACATTTAACATTTTAAAGCATTTAGAGAAGCAGATTCTACACAGAACACTTAAAAAGAATACAAATGCTTCAGGTATGCTCTAGGTGTATCATGGACATCTCCAGCCAATACAGTTTTCTCTACAATGTTATTTTCTTCTGTGTGTGATGCACAGGTTGCTCCTCCCATTGTTTTCCGTTTGCATCTTACTTTCATTTTCCCTGTCCTCCCCCCCTTCCCTAGTTCTCTTTTTCTCCTCCTCTGTTGTTTTTGGGTTTGGTGTTTTTTTTTTCTGCTTTGCCTTCCATATCTCTACATCATTTCTCTACTCCCTCTGGATGGCTCACCGTGTCCCCCAAGGTCCATCCCTTATTTTCCTCTCCCCATGCTTTGCTTACACTGCAACCTCTTGAAGGACAACAGGTATGTACAAAGCCCAATTCCTGATTGGAGCATCCATGTGCAGCACACCCGCTCACCCACACGTTATAGTTCATTACATTACAAAACGTGTTGCTCTTTTGAAATGGGAACGCTGTTGATAAGGAAAACTGTTCTTATCGATTGTCCTCTCCAGAATAGCAGATAAGCTACAAGAGCTCTCTGTGTTAGCACCCCATGGGCTGATCAGATGCGCACCATGTGGAAATGGTGATACAGAAGCAGGAGAACTATGACGGAAAGCCAGGTCAAATAGTCATTATTTTGCATCTGCAAGAGCAGTTACCACCTTCTTCACTAAGATCTACAATGAAAGAATAAGGACAAGCACACATTTGAAAATACCGAAAGCATATAGTTAAAGTTTACAATTTAAAAACATTAACTCTCTGGCCTATTAAAGGAACAACATTCTGAAAAATCTATTTCATCAACATCATGGACTAAATTTGCACAATGTTGTCCCTGAAACCAAATCAAACCTACCCAAGCCAGAATACTAGAAACTACAAGTTGTTAACAATCTAGTTAACTACTAGTTAACATTCTCATTTTTTTAACAAGCATGAATGGGTTCCACTAAGCATGTACATAGGCAGTAACAAGTATGAGAACACCAGAAGTTTAAGTTTAGTAGACTTCCTTGCCATTGTACTCCACCTCTTTCTAGCCGTGCCCAGGAGGATCTGTTTGAAGGAGGAAGAGTAGTTTAGTTATCAAAGCTTATTCAATCATTTCCCTTTCCACTTCCATTGTAAACTTTAGCTTTTTCCTGAGACCGCAAACATCAACAGGAAGCTCATAGTACTCATGCAGTACTAAGGGCTGCAGGATAATACTTCTTCACTAGATACACAATCTTAGTTTAAATGGGTTACCCAAATAACTTTGGGATGATTGAAAACTGGGTTGTTTACTAATATAACTTTTATTAAGTAGACATAATGAACATTTTGGGTTAAAAACATGCAGACCCTTTTTTCAAAAGGCTGTAGAAGTAGGAAGCTGTGCAACTGTTTTCCACTTCAGCCAGTTTCCTCTTGAGGGAAGTATGTTGACTTCATGTTGGACAGGCAAAATAGTATGCCGACCAAGGGCTTGGCATGGCTTTTCTGACATTAACACAGCTGGGATATTAACAACTTGAAGATAATTGGTCCTCTGAGAAACTAAGTGTATGGGTAGAAGATTCAACTGAAGACCACAAATTTAAAGAGCTGCCATTTGAAAAGTTGCCAGAAGTAAATCACCACTTACTCTATAAAGAACTAAAGCGAGTGCTTGAGCACCACTGCGATTCTACACAAGGTTTGTATCACACGTTTCATTCAATAAGGCAATCAAGATGATTAGGGAGTGTAGGAAAGGCTCATTAATGGTCATAGCAGACATTGAGTCAGCCTTTCATTTATAACCAGTGCATCCGGACAGTTTTCATTTATTGGCTTTTTAATTTAAAGAAGTGAAATTTATGTGGACAGACACACACCCATGTATTGTACAACTTGTTCTTGCCTAAAAGCTGCCACTATTGAAGTAAGTGGTACTGGCAAAAACTAACACACAAAAAAAAAAGAAACCAAAAAAAAAAAAAGTGCTTCAACAATTTGCATGCTTCCCTTATTCCCTTAGTTACCTCCTGTATTTTAGGTCCTTAATAATAGGGTAAGAATTTAGCTAGGGATTTTATTCTTAAGATGCTGAACAGAACACCAAAGCTATAACCGATGACAATACTCAGGAGTATGTCTTTAGCTTCAAAGACAGAGAAATTTTGCATACCAATCACTGGGATTTTGGAAGAAGCAGAGTTACAGAAAGCAAAGACAGGAACAATGATGGAAATGCATGTGATTTGCAATTTGCAACCTCGGCCACAGTTGTTGCCAAACAGCACCCTTTCAATGAGAACAACAAGGAGCATGACTAGCTATTCTGTCCATTTTAACCAAACAGTAGTTATCTCAGAACTCACAGTTAACACTAAGTGCAGAATCCCTTTTTCTGATAGCCTGCAATGCAGATGTAAACTGAAAATACGGTGTCTCTCATTCATTACGTGAAGAAGTTTCACTGTGTGCACACTCCTACACGTGGCCAAGCGCTTCTTTCTGTTTCCGTAACTTGAACACAGCCACTAGAGTCTCAAACCAGAGCAAGCGTTGCACAATATGGGGGCCATAGAACAGAAAAACATAGATCAGATTTCCTCTGTAATGACATTTGTGTGACCACAGAATTACCGCAAAATGGAAATTAACAAATTCAGTTGAAATCCTGGAATTATGCAGTAATGGTTCACCTGGCCAAGACTAAGTCTTCACTCAGTAAATAGAAAATATTTCTCTACAAAAATTGGCCAAAAAATGCCCCACGACCCCATTGCCACACAAAACAGGGAATTTTAAATCCTGTATGGAGTAGTTATAAAAAAGAAAGCTAAGTGAACGACAAAGGAAAAAAGAATAACAAACAGATCCTAAAAGGTATGCCTCCTTGACAATAAAAGTGTGATGTTCAGATCCTCGGTACTGCAAATTAATTGTTCCTGTCATCTGAACAGGATTTTTCCAGAAAAGAGTCCTTCATCTGGTGCCATCTACTCATCACAACATGGCATAGCCCCTTCCCGAGCTGTGCAAGAGGCCAGATGGAGTGCCGTGGCAGCACCTCCTAGTTTCAAAGCACCAGACTTTTGTTTGCCGTCATTTCCCAGTCCCAGAGGACACAGGAGAAAGTCCATTTGTAGAGCTTCTCCAGTACAGAATCAGTCACTCTTCCAGAGCATCACAAAGGCATAAGATAATGAAAATACACATACCTTGATAAGACAGGAATTTAATGTCATTGATGTCACACTGTATATCAGTAAGCTGTGAAGGACTATTTCAAGGCTTAACAATTCAATTTTCCAGGTTTTGTAATTTGGACCTATGCTAGAAACAGCCACAGACAGCTCTTGGGGAAGCTTTTTGTGCCAAGGCAGCATACACAGGACTCAGCTGTCTGCGCACCATGGAGGAACAGTGGAGGAACAGCAGAGACAGACCCAGTGCCACAACTGGACAACAGCAATCAAGAAAATAATGAGTTTTACATTGGCTGTGATGTACCGATTCCATAGGAAAGGAAGAGCGTGGCCGGAGGTGGACCGGTCTCCCCACTCCCGCGTCCCTGTGCACACCAAAGCTCTTCTTGAGCTCTCCAGACTGAATCGAACAGAGGATCATTTACAGACCTCTCCTTGACGAAGGCTGCCATTATGGGTGAGGACACGAGCTGGTACTGCAGGAAGAGACTAAGACTGGAGGGAACCACCGCTGAGTGGGGAGGGCTCTGGATCACACCGCGGTCAGAGGCTAAGCAGTAGCCCATTTCGTTACTGCTCACGCCTGTCACAGGTCCTTCAGACTTTGTAATTTGTCTGTGGGAGTAAAGAGGAGTAAAGGACCATAAAGATCTGTACAGCACAGGCGGCACGGCGGTATGTTACAGGAGCTCTCCCTCCCCCTGGTAGCTCAGTATCTCCTCATGGTGGAATGGGAGTGTTTTATTTTTGTTTTTCTTTCCATTAGAGGATGACCTTTGCTCCAGCTAGGTTGATCTGCTGCAGAGCCAACATCCGCCAGCTTCCAGGGCTTGTGCTTCCCTAACAGCAGCAGATACTTTCTGCTGCTCCAGTCTCCTTATTTAATCATGCCTCCATAAATCAAAAGCAACCAAAACTGATTTAACAAACACTTGGGTGAGAACTTAGAGCAGCTGAAAAGCGACTGAGACTGAGTCATTGCCTGATGCAATCTCAAACAGTTCAATTGTAAACACAATTGAGCTCATTGTTGTGTTAAAGTCCCCCTGCCTCCCCCCCCCCAAAAAAAAACCCCAACCAAAATATTCTTAATTGCAAGTGCATTGCTGTGAAAACATCACTAAATGCCAAAGGAAAGATGTATAGAGAAGCATATTTCTTTTGGAAACTGACCAAATGAACATCTGGTCGCTGGGTTATCTGGAAAAATCCATCAGAGGATAATGACAGCACCATTAGATGCACCACCATAATTAATACTATGTTTCAATGGGTTTAAACATGCAAAGTGCTGAACGCTGCTGTGAGATGCATTCTCAGATCCCACCTAGTTCAGTGAAGAGTGAACCACTGATTATTGGAAAGATAGACCAGGGAAAGGATGACGCACTGCGCTTACACTGATAAGCATTCACTGCTAGCTAGAGTCAGATAGCAGGACACAGCAGAAGGATGTCTGGTCTGACCCTGTATGGCATTCATTACCTTTCAAAACGTTCTAAAATTATCAATAATGACTTTTAAAAGCTGAACTCTGAAGATGAACGCAGGAAAGAATACAGAATTTCAGGCTGGTCCTGCTGCAGAAAGAGTAGAAACTGCTCTCCTGTAGTTTGAGGGGATGTTTTGAGTTTTTTAACAAAGGTGACAGGAAGCCCATATAAAAGTGGGCTTTCAAGCATATATACACAATGAGTTTTAATGGTGGATTTCAACAAAAAAGCAATATTTTTAACATTTAGTATGATCACTGTGTTGTGGGAGTGAGATGGTTATACAATATACAGCTTTTGTATTAGAACCATGGAGTTTATTTCACAGCTGAGTTATGGCCCCAATACGAAATCATTGAAATCCCATTGAAAAAATTTACCCACAAAGAAAACTCACCTGCAGTGAAAATCCCACCTAAATAAATTATTTGTTGGTACCTCTGTCATGTAGGTACAGACTAACACAATCACAGAAACATTAGTGGAACATAACTCCAAGGTTTCTGCCCTGATCTGCCCCAGAACTCTCACGAACAATAGATGAGCCATGACGTTATCTAGCCAGCTCTTGAAAACCTCCAAGGGTCTCTGGCCAACCTCTTCCAGTATTGCCATACCTTCCTGGGGGAAACATTTCTCCTATCGTGCACTTCAAGTCTTCTCAAGGCATTTCTTGTGGTTGCTGCCCCTTGCTAGATTGGCTGTCATGGAGCAGTTTGGCTCTGCCCTTTCCTAACTGCCTTTCTTGCTCTACTGCACATAGAAGAGGCAGAAAGGTGAGAAATGCAACATGGCAAAATCCTTCAAGGCACAGCATCCCTAGACAACTCTTCATCCATGATACAGCTTAAAATCTTTGAAGAAACAAGACTCTTCTACTCACCTGTGTGTTCTAAACTTACTTTTTCCTACACCAAAAGCTACTCTGAAATGTATCTGAAAAGCATTTCCATAAATTTTGCAAATAAGCCATTTAGGTAATATCAGTAAATGAAGAACAGAAAAGCAAAACAGAACAGAAAGCAAATATTTCCCAGAATTTCCCAAAATTATTTTCCCAGAACAGAAAGCAAATATTCTCCCCAGCTCAACAAAAGCAATACTAAGAACATTTAGATAAGGGTTTTGTTATGTATTTTAAACAGGAGATGCATCCACGGATCCATTTTACAATATGTTAAAAACATGATTTTAGATCACTAATACCAAATAAAAAGCACTGTGGTCACTAGATGCAAAGAGACACTGTGGAAAAACCTCACTCTGACATCTTATTTTTGTAGCTTATCTCCAAAAAAAAAAAAGAAAAAGTATCAGCAGCCTTTATGCCAGATTAGACCTTGTTTGTCCTACCAGAGCCAGCACAAACTGCATATTGTAAGCTAACCCAAGTGTACAGAAATGCAGTTATGCACCTTCCCTTTAATCCAGATCAAATTTACACCCCAAGTGCTTTGATAGCACATAGATCGGATGTTAACGATCATGAAACCACAGCCCACATTGTCAGACAACTGCGTAACACAGCCAGGTGATCTTATAGATACTTGATTGTACCTGCATAAAACCTCCAACATCTGTGGAATGTGCCTTACAAATGTGCTGAATCCTGAAACTCCAGAAAACATGCATATCTTTTACCATTCACTTTCAGAACAGATTTTTGACAGCACTAAAGTTGTGGATAGTTTCTCCCAGTGCCAAAAATGGCTTAGTTAATCAAATGAAAGTTTGCTAAATATTTCGGATAGCTTATGGACTGCTATCTTTCCAGATTTAAAAATTAAAATGGCTTATTTCATTATATAGAAGTCAACTGAACATGCAGTTGTGTCATTCAGCAAGTAATTCAAAAGAATTATAGCTAAGTGGTTTGCACAGTCTGTATTTAGTGATTCTTACTTCCAAATACTTAGACTCTAGATCTGTCCTTAAAGTATTCTTAAAAGGATTGGCAAGTATGTCTATGTGTAAAATATGATAATCCTATGTTAATTCTCCTCCTTACCACTCCGTAGATGCCTGGGAACAAACCATTGTAAGTATTAAGCTTGCTTGACTTTGCACTGCATTTGTATTCATTAACCAGACTATTAGCGAGAGCATTTTAGAATTCTATGGCTTTTCTGATAGATGCGTATGTACATTCACTGGCTGTATTATTTATTTGTGTGCATGTCCATCTACCCATCCATCCATCTCCGCTCTCGCACGCATACAGATCAATATGTGTCTCTGTATATTTACGTCTTTCACCATTCTCAAGACATTCCGTCTACTTCTCTGGCACCAGCTCTGGGAAACTACTGCTTTAGCTAATGCCCTTATGACTGAAAACAGAGCTCAATGCATCATAGGCAGGAACCAAGGCAGAAAAGTAGAACAAACAGATGGAGGTGTAAAAAAGAGAAGTATTTATGCTAAATTCAAGAAAAATAAAGGGATTAAGGGGATGTCACAGACTAGATGATTTAAGAAGGGGATTTCTTCTGAAGAGGGGATATTTCTCTTGTAGAATAGAAATCTATCATGTATTCTAACCAGGGTTAATTCTAACATCTAGAACAAATCTAAACCTTAAAACTAAGATTAAGAGTTGGCTAGTGGTGTCTATTATATCTGTCAACTGTTTTACAAACCAGGGAGAAAATATTTTATGTTTGAATTCAGCCAATACAATAACAATATTTATAGGCTGCCTTGGGAGCAATAATAATTTTACATGGTTTTCAGTATTCAACAGAGCATTTACAGGGATTTGAATTATTGTAACATGTTCAGATTGTTTTTTCCATCCTCTTTCAGAGATCCTGGATTAAGGAGGCAATCTCCCTTCTCCTCCCTGTCAGTCTACTATATAAACTGTGTATTTGTAGGGCTATCCTAAACACTGAAGCAATTCTTTCTCTAAATCTTCTGAGCTAACTGCGTTATCTCCTTCATATCCTCACTCAGCTGAGGACGTTCATGCTGCAGACCTGACATCTGATCATCATGCTGGTCTAACACAAGCCGACTGCCCCAGTGTTTTTATCCAAAGGGTCTGAGACCTTGTGAATACCTATACCTTTCTTTTAAACCAAACCAGAGCATTACGGTTTGACAAAGAAAGCCCTGTGGCCATGGTGATATCATGAAACCACACCTGCCTTATGTTTAAATCAGTGATCGAGCTCCTCTTGTAATGTGCCAAGTATTTCCAAGAGAAAATGGCTAGTATATCCAAGGAGCTACTGCTCTGCTACTACTTTATCCCACAGGCACATGTAGCATGGGGCTTACACGCTGACTCAAAAGTTATGCCAATATCCATGCAAAAGAACCATACTGTTACACGATAGCTTCTAATCTGTTCCCATGCTTAACACATCCATGTAAATCTCTAGTGCTACTAGGATAAACATCTCAGAAAACAGAAGTTATTTATTACTAAGTAAATAATTATTTTCTTCCTCACCTGTCAGGTATAAGTGCGAGACACAAGCTGAACAACACATGCTGAATAAGATCATTTGGGTTGCACTGTCAAACGCATTACCAACTTCTTGCATGACTTGGAAGAGGCCATTCAATGTTGAGGTGTTCCATGCACGTGGAAATCCCCCTGGATGACATTTTAATGGGAGGAATGCTCGTTTTGCTGTAAAATTCTGCTCTGAAATTACAGAGAAAGGGTGAAATTTGCTCAGGCTGTAGCTGTGTTTGCTACAGGGTATTGCACATCTAATACCTGGAAGGTAAGAAAAGCAGAGAGAAGTTATAAAACTGCAGCAAACTGAGTGTAATGATAGCGACTCTGGTGATGCTAGAGAGAAAGCACCAGCGTTACTATCTACACAGCATGAATGCAATGGGGGAATCTAGAGTATTTACAGCTGTTCATCAAACAGTAAAGCCTCGTTGCACTCCGCTTGGCAGAGAAACAATTCTAGTCGCACTTCTCATGATTCTTTTATTGTTGACTTGGATTTAGCAGAGTATACTAACATTTCAGCCCTGATGATGGCGCGAGACTGGGAACATTGGCATATTTTGTGAGTATAATTCATTTTTTTGTTCTGGTTGGAATGCAGCGCAGTGCAACGTTACTGCTGGGTGAACACCTGTAGTTAGAAAACACTGGTTTGCTCAGAGGGCCCAAAGCATGCCAAACTGTTCCCTGGAAGGAGATTTGAAAAATGAGCATTAAAAAAAAAAAAAAAAAAATCCTCCTGTGCACAAAAAGAAGCAGAAAAGCAGGCATGAAACTATTATTTCAGCGCCAGATGTCAAAAGGACAAAATCAAGAATTTGAATCTCTTGGGGATGAATTTCAGCTTTGTCTGTAGAACAAACTAAGGCTTATCTCAAACACTGTAGGATCCAGTTCCTCAAAGCACCAAAATACATGCTTATCCCAGTTTCTCAAAGTACTAAAATGCGTAAAAGTCAATGAGACCAGTGCAAGGAATGATACTGAAACCCTTTTCTTTGAGATGGATTAATTTTACTTTTATGGAAAAATGCCATTTGGAAAGGAAAAGTTTTTATTTCAGACTGTAAAACATTCCATTTAATTTGAAAAATATCAAAATATGATTTGGCTGCAAATATTTTAGCTGGGTTTGATTTACAGAAATGGTTCCCATTGCCCTTGCACCTCTTTTAAAAATGTGTTCTGAAAATTTGATCTAAAATTGCAGGTAGTCTCCACCACCATGAAACTCTCTTTTTCAGAGAATATCTGTTCCTTGAGCAAAAGGACTCGAGGACTTGATTTTCATGCCCCCATATTAAATTCTGCTTTCCTATACAAAACCATGTTCGCAGACAATCTACTTACCACAAAATAAATTCTAAAAACAACACACATTGGTTTTGTCTTCTCCCTACTCAGATCTGGTTGTCTGTCTGTCTGTTAAAAGCACAGCAGACACATTAACGGGACTGAAACTCATTCAAATTAATTTCATTTGTACAATCTGCTTTTCTTTGCCTTTTTTTACTGTTAACATTATGAAACGTGAACTCCCTGTTGGTAAACTGCAGTAAAATAACAGGTATTAGCAGGTTATATGCTCTTGAGAATTTCCATTCTGAGTCCCCAAATCCATTTTCAAAGAGTTGCTACTACTGTCCCCATTTTACAGACTGGTAAAATGAGGCACAAAATCTTAAAATCATTTCCACAACAACAAACAGAGGCTGGAGTTTCTTTTCATTTGTTCTGCTCCCTGGATGATGTTATCTGCCATTAATTTACACAAATTCTTCCTTCTCCTCTTTTACATATCATACAGTGCGACGGTCTGATACTGATGTCCTAGATGATTCCCCATCTCTCCTTCCAGTGCTCTACCATGCAGTTTGCCCTCTGGGCATTTTACTGTTCTGTCCCATTTATGTTTCTCTCCTGCATTACCTTCGACACTTCACCTTTTCAGTGGTTCTCCTACACCCATTTCCTTCCATGCCTTTTTCTAAGATGTGGTTAAACATTCCCAGATACAGCAAAAAGGGCAAGAAAATAAAACTTCATTTTATCACTTCAGCTTAATCCCCAAAGCAAAAAAAAAAACCCCAAAAAAGCAACAGCACATGAAAATCTGAGAGATTTAAGCAGTTACTTTCAGTATCATAGTCTGTGATACAGCTAGATATATACAAATCTTTTGCAGTCTCAAAAGAGTGTAACATGTACAGTTATTTTGTGCTCTATGAACACCCATTTGACAAAGTCCCTGAAAAGCCTTTCCTGCAGAGTGGGGCTGTCTGAGGTAGCTGATGTTTCCCAGAAGGAGCTTCTTACAGAACCACAGTCTTTGGGGCAGATTCCCATCAGCCAGTCACTGCCCTAATGCGTTCCTTCACATTTAACTACATTTTCTGATAAGCAATACGTTCATTTGAAAGATTAAATTTATTGCAGATGAGTAAGGCAGTAATGGCTCAACAGGATCAATGGTGATGGATTATATTTCTGAGACAGGAAGGGTCTACTTACATACATCTGAAATCAGAATTAGGCCCTCTATGTGCCCATGCAATGATTCGACACATTCTTTCAGCACGTAAGTTTGCTATTGCAGGTTTACAGTAAATAGAAAAAGATACTAAAAATCAAAGTGTTCACCAAATGTATTCATGTCCTTAAATAATGCTGCTAATTAATGCTGAAACACAAAGTGTGCAGAAGAAGACTCAGTGGAAGTCTCATGTTTGCTACCATTAAATCTTAATAAAGCATTCCTCCATGAAGGCTGTCAAGCGCAACCCATAATATTTTTGCCAGTATGCATCTATATGAAATTATTGTACTGCTCTAAAAATAACTATTTAAGAGATATGCTTGCTTTTATGCTCATCTATTGCACTAAGAATCTTGGTATAAGGATCTCCTCATTAATGCTTCAGAACACACTATAAATATTAATTTCAGAAAAAATTACAAAGAATAAACCAATCAATAATGCTGTACAAGACTAGTCTAATATACCTTGTGATTCGCTAAATGCAGTGGTAAAAGAGCAGATTGTTTCGCCCCTCATTTTTTATAATAATCTCGTGTAGTTTAAATTATCTACATCTATCAACTGCACACACCAGCCAAGGCTGGAACAGTGCTGACCAGATCCACAGAAGTCAATTAGTTATGCCAATTTGCTCCAGCTGAGAATCGATTCTCGGTTGTCGTTATACTTCCTATAGAATATTCTGTAGGAAGTATTGCTTTAATGACGCTTGGTCAGCACGTATGCAAAATGTCAACATGAAATTCTTTCTCACCATCTTTTGGACTTCTTAAAGAGTTTAAAAAAATCCAAACCACCACCTAGAAAACCACAAGTTTTCATTAAAATGGCAGGCAAATTTAAAATAACTTTAAAGGAAGGGGCTTCAACATCAAAGACTTAGTAAAACTATTGCCCTTTTTTTCCTTTGGCAGGTTTTTCTAAGTTTGCAATTAGATCATTAAAAGCACTCTCACACAGATGCTGTCGATGAGAAATAATCACAAGAAACACCGCAAACAAAAGAAAGATCACAAAATACATTAACTTTTACTAGCCATGCTGCCATGCATTAGCATTTTTAATAATGACCTCATTACCATTTAGTTCAACAAGCAAACAAAACCTGTTTATTTGATAATTTATTTATTCTAAAATAACGCAACCTTTTTTATGTGCCCTTGTTATGAGCTCACTAACGTTAACGGCACCGCTACAATCAGTTAAGTAATTATCATAGGATAAAAGCTTTTACCATGAAAAAGTTTTGTTTGAAAAAGCATGAACTGCGATTCTCATTGATAGCTTTCACCAAGTGCAGGATTCAGTACATTGTAGCACAAAGGCCTAGATTATCTCCCTCTGTTAAAGGCTTAAAATTCTACAACCAGACCATGCCAGTTACCAGTATCAGATTATGATAACAAGATCATGTTCAGTTATAAAAACAAGTGTCTAAACTTTTCTCATGTCACTTTCTATCTAAGTCCCATTGCCAGTTGTGAAAGGGCCCATCTGAATGTGTGTAGAAGCTCATTTTAAAGCTAGCTCTTTGAACTGGATTCATGGGGTATTTGCATAAGAAGATTTGGGTAAAAAGAATGGGCTGGTGCTGCATCTGCCCATTAATATGCCTGCTAATTCAGCACATTGTAAGCCTATTGATGTATCACAAAAGGCTCAAATTCAAGGACAGTTATCCTATTGCCATTGTTAGGGTTTGAATTCAAGTAATATGTTCACTATAGGAATACAGTTGTTACAATTAGATATTTTTCCATAATGGTATAAAGAACTGACGACAATCAGAATTACAATAACACTGATAAAACTTTAGAATTCATGAATTCTATTATTTTAAAAGATGCAGGTGCTGATTAATTTTGCTTTGCATAATACTTGGATATCGAGTGCTGGAATACTTAAAGAGCAGCAGCAAATTGTGGCAATATAACCTATCAAAGCTGGCAGTCTCCCTTTAGTGCCGATGCACATTTATCTTGCTTACAAGAGTTTTAATAAAAAATTAAAATACTAAACCGCGTTTCAACAGAATGGAGGAAACGTACACGGTGAGCGCAAGGAGCGGGTATTTTAATCCTGCTTATGAAAAATGCAAAAGCATTGCTCATGCTATCAGGGGATATCCTACACGGAACATTTTTATGGTGAATATGAATTGTTTGAAAACACTGTATGCTCACAAATGGAAAAAAGAGCAGAATCAGTGATTCATGCAAGGAGCGCAGAGCAGCCGCTGCACCAGCTCCACAGCGGATTCAAAGCACACACTGAGGCAAGCAGTGAAATAAAAAGCTGTTAGCTGAAGCGCTGTAAAGAGTTTTTAAAGCGCGCAACACAAACGGAATACTAAAGGACAGACTAAAAGGAAATACATGCAGAAAACAGCAAATTAAGCCTAGCTAAACTTAGTATTTCAAGGGTCCCGAGTTTGTCTGTGTTTGGGACCACAGCGCGTGTCTTGTAGGGGGAAAACCAGGAGAATAAACGTGTGCGGCTGGACAGATTTTCCGTGATGGCCTCTCATGGCTTCCCCTGGAGCACCCGGCGGGGACGCGGGCGCCCTGTGCTCCCACCCGGGCGCATTGTCCCGCTCCGGCCGGGTGCTGGGCGCGGGGGCACGGCGGCATTTTCCTCACGCCCCATCCCTCAGAGAAGACATCAAAGACCAGAGAGATGTGCTCTTTGTTTTGTTTGGTCTCTGACTCTCAACATGTGGTTTCGCAGGCCCAAACATCGGCACCTTTTAACCTATTCTGTTCAGCTTAGGCCTTAGCTCCATTTGAGCATTAGGGAAACTATAGTAACCGATAATCTGCCTGTTCCTGAATAGAAACTATGTACCTTGTCACACAAGAGCCCCGAGGATCACCATTCGGGACAAGTTCCTTTACAGGCCCTCGGCTTTCTTTGCTGGGGCCCGGCCTGTCCTGCTGAAAAGGTGTCAAAACCCTTTGCCTTTTTGCGACGGGGGATCTGTGTTAATGTTAATTTATATTTAACAAATGGGATATTGTCCCTCAGAATGTATCAGTATTTGATGATCTATTACAAATGTTTTCATCAAGTCATAAACAAGGGCCCTTGACAAAAGGCGAAGGGCCTTTTAAGAGAGTAGGACGGCGACTGGGAAGGCAGAAACCTGTCCTGTTGTGTGTGTTTGTTTCTCTGTGTGGGTCCACCCCAGCACAGGTGACAAGAGCTCACCGACCTGGTGACAAGGGCTCACCAACTCGCCCCACAGCTGTGGGTCGGTCACAAATTCCAAGCGACACACTGAAACTTGGCAGCAAGGCAAGAAGCAAAGCCTCTTTCCAGGCCCATCTTTGCCTAATCAAAAGCTTTCTCCATCAGCAAGTTGCAAGAGAGAACTTTTGTTAGTTGTTGATTTTATTTATGTATGTATTTTGGAAGCGATCTGATCTCCTGCTTAATGAGCCTCCCCCAGGCACAGGGAAAATGTTATCACCAGTCCCATTTTTCACTCACTCAATCTTTAATCCGGCACCGCACTGTCTTGTTATTAGCAGGAAAAACAACAACAACAACTATGTATATCGTGTAGATCAGAGCCAGAAAAGAAAGGAACAAATGTCAAGGGTTTGAAGAAGCAATTCAAACCCAGCTTCATTTCATCTCTGTCACTCTCTCCTGACTCTGTCACGCAACAGCCGCCTGCTAACATATTTCCCTCCAGTAAAAATGACATTTTTGCTTCCTTTATAATAGTTTAATATTAATAGGGACGGGGGCTAAATTGTTGATGCTGCAACCAAAATACCGTACTGCAAATTGAGGTATTTGGTATGAAACTCAAGACCTTCTGCATTAAGCTCTCTCACAGTGACCTGACATAAACTGGCAACTGGCAGCCGTCTGCTTTTGGCAGCTTGGCATATTTGGTCATTTATTGGGTGCATGTGAAGATCAAATGGGTTAAGATTCTTCTCCTTAAACAGCAGGGAAAAGAACATCAAAAAGGTGTAAATTTCATTTCCCCAGTTTTGATTAAGTCAAGCATGAAATGAAATGTAATACTCTCAAGTGGCAAGGGTTTATACTATTGATGTTGTTACTTCTGCTTCACAAAGCCCAATCAGCCGACAGCGAGTTGAACAAGCTAACAGAGTTTTAGGGTGGCCAGATGGAGGGTTTTTACTATGGTTGAAAAGACAGCTTAGTGCTTGCCTCTTCAAGCCAAGTCAATGCCAACTGTGTGAAATCCTGGCCATTCTACCCCTTCTTTTTTTTTTTCTTCCCTCTTCTCAATGCTGGTGGCTAGTACCATACAGGCCTGATAAAAAAACAATCCCTTCAGCAAAACAATGCGTTGAATGAATATTTTTTGTCAGAAGTGTTGTTTATCTTCCCCCAAAGTGCAGAGATTTCTGAATTCATGATGCAGACCAATCTCATTACAGTATTTAAGCAAATGGGAAAACACATTGCATTTAAATGTTATCTGAAAGGAGGCCTTTGCAAGAATTTAGTAGTTTCTCTGAGATTAAAATTATAACATTATTTGTTTTCAATACCGTGGTGAAGAAAAAAAATCGACTCACGTGCTTTGAAAATAAATGAAGATTTAAAACTGTACCTTGTTCATCCATTAGGGGAAACTAGAGTTAATTCAGAACGCCGCGAGATGCACGTTGAGAAACTCTTTAGATCTAGATACAAAAGTAACAGGTCTTAAATTGAGTGTGGTCTTACTTCGTTAGGAAATTTGTCCTTTTTTTATAGGTGCTTTTTCAGGCCCCTTGTTCCCACTACATTCTCAAATTTAATGCTCTTGCCACTATACAGCTGGACTAGAATAGAGTGGCTTTAGTAAAGACTTAATAGAATCTTTAATGCTTCTAACAATCCACTCCCATTGAACTGCATTAAGTAGATATTATGGAAGGACAAAGAGCTAAATAGCTCAACATCAACCTCATTAGGCATGCAGGCAGGCCTTGAACCATTTTATGGGCAAGCCTATTGTGAGTACACTCACCAGGTTAGCTTTAAATTGCAAATGATACCCTGAAAGGGGAAGAGAAGTTTTGGAGAATGGCCTCACAGAAAGAAAATCATTTTAGGCTATAAGAAAATGAAAGGCATTGTTAAAATTGCTCTGACCGTAGCAAATGAAATACATCATGGACTTGAGAGGCTGAATGCTACACTTGAGGGTTTTTTGTTGGCTTTTTTTTTTTTTTGTCCGTTTAGGAATGTGGTGTACAGCAGAATATAAACAATATACAATCTGTAAGACTTAATAAGGGTGGCTCAACATACTATCCTTTGTCTGAAGTTAAACAAATGATAAGAGCACAATAATTAAGTGAAGGGGGAAAAGACAAAACCCGTCCCATTTGAATAAAAGGCAAAGCGTGGATAACGTTACGTATAACAACTTTCCAGCATTGCACTTCTTAATCAATAAGGATTCATTTAGTCTTAGTGCTTCTGCATTCAAAAATATTTATATTAAAAAAAAAAAAAAAGAAAAAGTCTCTCAAGAATTGTTGGCAACTGCAAAGTGCTTTAACAACTGACATTATGATGCTGCAAGTCTGGGAACATATTCCCAAGCAGAGCCCTTCTCTGTCACCTTAGTGGATGAATAATTGTGCCTTTGCATATTCCTTGTCATAAATGGCAGGAATGAAGGGACCCTAAGGACCGCACTGGCAGGATTGGTGCTGTACAAGCAGAGTAAATTAAAACAAGGATTAGAGCAAGTATGATTGGGGATGACAAGCAGGGCAGTTGTCGCCACACAATGTGCCTTTTTGCCCATATGGTCTGTACCAAGCTTACACAGCACAAACCCTCTAACATGGATGCTTATTAAAGCATTCCTTCTTGATCAGGACATAAAGTCCTTAAAGCTTCATGTCATAGGAGAAAAACAGTATTTCTTTCACAACTCAAGCAGCAGCCTCAAGCACTATTATTTATGAAGTTTTACATGCGACTGCCCAATCTTTACTTTTCATTAGATTAATATACAAGAAAGCCCATAAACGTGAAAAATTGAGGTTACAGTCTGCAATCATAGTTATGCATTGTATAGATTATTAAATGTGAAAGTGAATTAACCGACAACTGTATTTTAAAAAAAAAAATCAGACATATGAGATATTTCAAGACTTCCTCCCAAAGTATGGATTTGTAGTATACACAGAACTCGGGTGATTTTTACCTACCTTTAAGTGGATAATGAAGGTAAGACTGAAGCTCAAAATAACACGAGATTCATGCTAGGGAAATACTTGAGTAATCGTATATGTATTATTATGAACAAAACAAAAGAGTAGGGCAGCTTTCTCATAGCTTACCAGAGGAGAAAAGGGCAATTTTGTCACTAAACCGTTGCGTTATCTCACATGACACATGTCATTTTCTGTGCCTCAGTTCCCCCATCTGTAAAATTGGAATAATTACACATTCTAAGTATATTACACATTACAACTATTGCAAAAGTATATACATATTAGTCTTTTTTTACTGTCTATTTGCTTTTTACCCATAGATCATGCCGCTGGTCCTGCTTTACAGAAAGATACCTGGATTTCACAAATGCCCAGGAACAATTCAAAGTCCCAGAGAACAGTTTTGCCTACAGCAAGATACAACGATGATGACTCAGTCCTGCAATAAGCTACTCAGATAGTGGCAAGAAAACAGAAGTGAAAGACCTTTTATTTAAATTTTGTTCCTCTGTGGTGCTTAATACATCTCTATCTGACCACAAAGCAACATCAGATTTACAGTATTCCTTCCAGCTTGACCTTTTTCTCCACCAGAACAGCCAGTCCTGCATTAGAAACAAACTTAGGAAAGCTCCCACATGGAGTAGCATGCAAAACACCGCATTAAAGGGGAACCAACAAAAACACCAGCAGTTAGAACATTATAGGCACCTTTGGGAATCATCCAAGAGTTCCTGCTAAACTAGACAGACGTTTCTTACAAAAATCCTGAGGCCTTTTGGTAAGAGTCTCACTGTCTGAAGCAGAACGTACTAAATTGTCCTTGATGACTACAGCTCCTCCCAAGCTTGAGCCACTAACACAGAAAACATTTATATAGGTTAGATTATTACTTGCTATCACTCCTACTTTTGGATGCTGGGGTCTACCTCCAAAGTGCTGGGATCGTTTCTCAAAGACAAGCGTTCCTTGTGCTTTGTAGAGTCAACAAAATGAGTATGAAGACATTCACTGTGTCATCATAGCCAACGTTCCCCACTTATCAGCAAGCCTTGGCAGTCCAAGCTCCACAGATCCACTACAGCTCTCGTTCAGCAGGTAGGCAACTCTGAATCTTCATCAACAAATACAGTCCCAAATAAGCCTATTTACAAGAAGTTCTTTGGTTAACTTTGATAAGTCTGGTTGTCTCGCTGTGATGACATAAAAGATACACAATTCTGACGGTGTAAGATGAGACCTTTTAGCAATAACGAGTCAAAGACAGAAAATAAATGATTTAGAAAAAAGTCCAAGACATGTTCTTCCCTCAAAATGGTTACGTGAATTTCAGCTATCTGAGATTTAGCCATTATGCTCCACATAACATGCCTGAGGCATCCAAGAACTGCAAGCATTTGAACTCTCTCAGACTCGATTTGTCAACCTCTTTTTGGCTTAGTTTATTTGCAGACAGTAACCTGAGCAGCATGTCTGACAATGGTCAGGCCTAGAAAGTAGAGTTCAACAACAGTTCCTTCATGTGGGTATCTAAGGTTCCATTATATGCATTTGTTTATAGTAATTTAACATTTGAAATGAGCATATTTTTTTTTACTTTCTTAATTACATCCTCTAAAAAATACAGCTTCTCAAGACCAGCTAAAAAAAAAAACCATCTCTGAGTCTTTCATGAGAGCAGGCAGGTGAGAGCTACGATTATGATTCCCATCTTGCTGGCAAACAGAAATTAGAAAGGGGCTGAACAAGTACGTTTAGCTACTGGCATAAAAGCTGAGTAAACAGTAACCAGAAATGAGTCACATCAATAAGCCTACTTGAGTCCAAAGCTTGTCTGAAAGCTAAAAAGGGCTGTTTATCCATTGAGATAAGGATCCTCTGAAGACTGAAGCTGAAAACCAGAATGGACAGTACACAAAGAAAAGGTATAGCATATTAGGTTTTTAGTGTACTAATAATGATGTTTTATTGCAACAGTTCCTAGATCCTATATATACACATATTTTTAATGCAGAACTTTGAGCTGGCAAAGAACAAGCTGAAAGATATAGCTAGCAGCACCTAAGTGATGTGAGCTGCTCACCTGCTTGGTCATTCATAGTCCTTCCTATCTTTAACTTACAAGCACATCTTAGACTAAGTGTCTTCCTTAAAAGAATCCCCAGATTTTTGCTTTTCTGCACACAGTTTCTCTTGGGGTGTAACTACTTGCACAAGCACTGAAGAGGATCACAATGACCTTCATGTTAACTTTACTCTGCACTTAAAAATCATAGGAAGAAGTGCTAGAAAACTTGTAAGATGAACAGATGCTACGACATTTACCTCCTCTTCCGAGTCCAAAAATCTTTGAGCTATTAGCTTTCTCATTTTAAGAGCCATTTGTCTTAGACTACACTGCATCAATCACACACTGCATTCAAAATTATTAGGGCTTCAAGGGAAAGGAGACAGTAAACCTGGACTTGGTTAGCCGTTATTTGGATGGATGTATTCATAGTTATTAGGATGGCTGGAGGCCTCCTGGTTCATGTCTAAGTTTTGCTAGACGCTGAAACATTAGAAAATACAAGGTATGCCATGTTATGGGAACAAGAGACACTTGCATCACTAACCATGAACATATTTCATGTCTCCGTTTCACCTACTCCACAGTAAGATTCAGGTATTAATCTGCAGGAGCATGGTTACAGAAGAGAGTGGCCCCACAGTTAAATCATCAAGCCTAAGATTTGGGAAACCCAATTCGGACCCCTATTCTATGAGAATCTCTTGATCATTTAGGTCAAGATACTCAAATGTATTCAGAAACCATACTCCTGTTATGCTTCTAACTCTCAGTGAAACTAAGACTTCTAAATTTTTGAAAGAAATGTATTAAGCATATAAATACCTTTGAGGATCAGGACTTAGGACTCTCTGTGCCCCAGTTCCCTGACTGTCAAACAAGGACGATGCATTGCCCAACTGGGCAGGGATATTCTGAGAGTAAATGCCTTATAGACTTGGAAGTGCTCAAGGTTACAGATACAGGGAGCAGATAAGGACTGTAAATATGCCAGTTTAAAGAAACATGGTTTAGAATAATTCTGTTTCTAAATTAATATGGTTGAAAGGGAAACAGCTTCTTAAAAACGTTGTGTCGAAGGCATGTTTTATTCTTACTTGAGAAAGCCGAAGGCAAATCTTGTGCAAGACTGGGCTTTTATTTAAAAAAAAACCTCTGTAAACACCCATTCAATCATTATTTTAAGCACGATTTAAAAAAGTCCTTCTAATATTCTTGGAAGTTCTTTTAGAATGAACAGGAATAAACAGATTTTAACTGGAATATTTTAGACAGCTACTCAAGCTTTCAAAATGTGTACAATTTCCTATCTGTTTATGTAGGGAATTATTGACAAGCCATGAAGAGAGATTCAATGAAGTAAATGTGAAGGACTCCTTATTTCAGACTTCTCACTTAAATTCTAGATTGAGGCTACAAAATTAAATCAATAGATTACACATTTGAGGATATTTCATATGAAGTGACTTCTGGTCAGCCTGATCTAATCTACACTGAAATATAAAACAAGCAGTCTCTAAGAACTTTAAAGTATCACCAGCTTCATTGACTTCATATTACTTAACACTTTAAATGTATTTGAGAATAAGCCAGGAGAAATTCCGTGAAAGGAGGACAACAGGCTTAATGGCAACGTGACAGCACAGTACAAACCTTTAAAGTAATTATTACTGCTCTTATTTTAAAGGCAATTTTCCCCTGCGCTCCTCCCCACCCCCCATCCCTCAAGATTAAAGAATATTTTTCAGCAGGTTTCATACCATGTGTAGTACATTTCAGACCTCTCCAGTTGATGTCCTGAAATTCTTATAACCCCCTGATGTCACCATCTGTCTGAAAATAGGTGAGCTATGTATGACTAGAAAAAGCAATGCTTCGATCCTGCAAAGGCATGCCTAGATATGTGGTTAACTTGACGCACTGCAAACAGTCCCGTAAATCTGAGTATGCCTGCAAGTATTTGTGGGCTTGGAGCCTAAATGAACATCCGCCTACAACTTCCACTGTATGAGGATTGAGTTTAGGGTGGGTGAAGACTGCCAACTGGTTTCCCCCAGAGTCTACCTAGAGACAGAGCCTAGATCCCCAAATACCACTTTTTCATTTCATTAGCAAAGCTTTCATGTGATATTTTGACAGGGAATGGTTCCACCTGCCCTAGCAGAGTTACAAAACGTGTACTTCCATCAATTTGCTTTTCAGCACTTCCACTGACTTAAAACAAACCTCAAGCAATGATGAGCCTTAAGATAAGGGGAAAACCAGAAGACAACTTGAACGTGTTTTTTTTGTGTGTGTGTGTAGGAAGAGAGGAACGGAGAATTAACTGCAGCGTTCAATGATCTTTTTCCACATTAAACAGAGATAGGATAATTAAAAACTTCTACTGAAATAGCTATTAATATTTGGTAAGTAAAAGTATATGGAAGTTTAGTTTCTTAGTTAAAGTGAAGGTAGCTCCTATCATTATTAAAAGATAAACATGTAGGTACTGAGAAAACTAATTAAATTTTGTTGAGTTATCAGGAAGTCCCTTATGAATATCCTCTGGGGTAGGCTCTAATGCGAAGAGATCTCAATTTTGTGGTTAAATAATTTGAAGAGATTAATTAGTAAAGAATAAGCATTAAAGACAATAATGAGAAGATAAAGGTAACAATTTTTTTACATTTACTGGTTTTATAGCTCTACCTGATGAAAAAGCTTTCATTACATAAAGCAACTATTAACAAGATAGTTCTCTGAATTACTTTTAAATATTTAATTTATTAGCCGCACCGTAGAAATAAACATTCTGAGATGAAATCTTAACTTTAAACCAGAATTTGCATAAAGGATTAAGCTCCTTCCACTTCAGAACTACTTTTCATCTCAAATTGGGAGAACTGACCTTTATCCTGAATTTCTTTTTGTTCCTCTGGAAGTTCAGTTTAATCCAGCATTCTTCATTTTCACCTTCTCCCTAAACCTTCTAGGCTTGTTACATGATAGCTAAGGATCATTATCCACCCAAGCTGAGGGGGTTTTCCCTTCATTAATTTCTGTAAGAAGATTACCAGTGCTTGTTTGTTGTTGTTTAAGCAAATGATTTCCCTAAGCTCTTTGTTTTTCCAACTGGTTTACACTTTAATGCCCTTGATTGAATTTCAAACAAGAGATCAACTTGACCAACCAACTCTGTTTGGGGGGGGGGGGGGGATGGGAAGTAGGGAAGGAAGAACTTCATGTCAACCACTTAAGCAAGAAGAGTGCTTAAAAACTTATTCAACCATTTAGTCAAAGAGATGCATCATAATTAGCATATCATTCAGGACATGTTTAGTTTTTAAAGTCAAGGTGACTTTCCTTGAAGACAAAATTCTCTAATTACAACTGAAGTGTGTGTATCACAACTAATAGGGTTTTTTACTGATTTAGTTCTGCATCTCCCCCCACTCCCTCCCAACATGTCTTCATTGGAAAGGTGTCAATCTTTTGTTCATTTGAAAAGGGATGGGTGGAACAAACAATACGAAGATTGGGTATTTACAGTTTGAACAACATTCCTACTCAAACAGTCATTTTTTAAGGACAATTTTATGGAGAAGTCAATTCAAGAGAACTGACTGTGATTTAGTCTCACCTAAGCTTTTATCCAACAAATGCAGCATTTAAGCACTCTGAGGCCCTCAGTGAATTTTATATATATAAATTTGTACACACACACAAGCTAAGTCAGTAAGATACAACATCCTTAGGTAACACGTTCCTGAGTAACTATCCTGATTTAGATGATATTATATCATTTGTACATGGGCCAAGCAGCTACTCAATAAAAAGAGACCATTTGTCAAGTTTAATTCCATCAAACACCACTAACAGTTTGATAATGTTTGTCTACGGGGTCCACTTGTGCAATCCATATTCACGCACTGAAGGATTTTTTTTTGTGGGACTGCAACCTACTTTCAAGCAAAGCTGGCAGAATTTGACTATTTCTACAGGGCTACTATAGGTCTAGCTTTATATTTGCTTTGCACAATATAAATTGCACACTATCAGAAAGTGCAGGTTTTGCAGATCACCGATATAAACAAATACGGATACATAAATGTTGCCCAGAGTTACATACATGTTCCCAGGTTGGCTATTTTGCTAAAAATTAGCGTGCTTTTCCTACTGCTGGCCATGCGGTAGTATTCTGAAATAGCTACTCTATATCAAAAACATATTAAAATTGAGCTCTTGAGTTGCATTCTAGGACTAAAATTCTCATTTATGTAACCAATAACCATTTGAAAATCAGAATATTTGCCACAGGATTAAGGTGACCAATTGCCAAGTAAGCACCACTCCAGATTTGCCCGAGACCCCCACTACTATGTGACTTTTCAGCTGGTCTCTCTCACCTGTTTCCCTTCCCAAGAATCCCATCCATCTTACTGCTAAATCAATTGAACAGACACCAGAGGCCCTGGGAGCATATTCCCTTGGTACTAACAGAGATAAAGATTTTTTTAATATAAAGTGCACAGGGAGAAATTATTTAAAATAAACAAAAAACGCCAATGGAAAACAAACAAAAAAATAATCACACAAAACCCCCCACCAAAACACACCATAAACACCAAGAAATGCAAAGATAAAAAGTCAAAAAATCAATATAACTTAATTCATAAGCCTGAAATTACAATTAAGACACTTGGAAGCTTGTAGGCCCCCCCCAACAGCAGCACTGTCCCTAGCCAGATGGCGCCACACCTAAGGAAGTACCAGGAAAGTACTGTACACAGAGGGGAAACCTCAGCTGTCACCTGAGCGTGCGCAGGGATGGGTACCCACAAACACTTAGGGAAGAAACGGACAACTCCATAAATCCTTAATGGAACGGGAATTTTGCACCAGCTAAAGTAGTGAGATGAAAGAAAATAATAATAAATTAAATGCGAGTGCTAGTCACTGTAAAATTATAAAAACAAGCAAACATAGGGAATGAAGTTATGATTAAGCGTTCTAAATTGACAAGTGAAACCTATTGCTAACAGACAATACGGGAGTTGAAGGGCTGGTGAAGCATGCACCCTAAGCAAGGCTCCTGGTTGTGATTCTCCTCTGTGAGTGACCTTACACACTGGCTACTTTACATTCCACAGTAGTCTATGCCAGCTAAGTACCTTGGCTACTTTGATAATATGACCTTATATAAAGTAATTGTTATGAGGGCATATTAAAATGGGACGCACGTCTATTTTAACTTTACTAGCAACAAACAACACTAGTGGATTCAACCACATCATGCTATCAGCATGCTATGAAAACTATCACCAATGTAGATGTCATGCTGCATGAGACTTCAGACTTCCTTTCCTTTTTTTTTTTTTTTTAAATAAAGAATATCACAGTATTTTTGTACTTTGGCATCACAAGGCAGATCAATAAACAGGTAATCATTAGTTAAAACCCAGGATACTCAATTGTGAGCATTAAGTTACTGACTTGACGTTTATTCTGCCACAAATGTCATCTTGTTAAGTGTTTCAATAATCTAATTTTAAAATTTTTTATTCTTCGAGAACCCTGGAATCTGACAGACCCTTATGTACATCCAGCAACTTGTAACAATGCCACAGTAGCACAACCAGGAGAAGAATGCTAGCGGTTCCGACTTCGAGAGTTAGAGATAAAATTACACTAGTCCATTTCTAAGGCAAATAGACTTTAGAAACAATGAATTTCTGCATATCAAACTTCAGTACTAAAATGAATAATTAAAAGAAACATGGTGTAATCCATTCTAATCAGTGTATTATAATTAATCCACTTTAAAAATTGCATTCAAACCGTACATATGTATGTACTTGCAACTGGTATAAAAACAGTGCCTATACTGTATTAAAAAAAAATAATCATACTTAATTTAGGAAGAGGATACACCAATAAAATTAATTTCATGATGATGTATAGAATTTTAACAAAGGAATGTTGTCACTTAAAGTAATATTCACGTTTTAATATATCTTTTCCCAATCTCACCTCCTACTGTCAACACCATCAATTTCAGCAGTGCTCCTTCCCCTATCTCTTTCAACATCAAAATGCGGTCCTTCCAGTATCATTATTATCAACCTGAGCAAACTAAATGTGAAAAGGTGCCACTAATAGGACAGCTTTTGACATCACATCTTGAACCCGAATAAGCAAACAGGCAAGTCAAATCTTCAGGGTCAAGCTTTGAAGTCAATTTTCTGACCCGGGAAATCATGTTCTGTGACAGTGATGACAAACGGTGAACACATGCCTTGTATAAATATGTCTATGAATGTTGCCTTACAAACATTCACATTCACCATCTCATTGTAGCCAACTATGAAAAGAAAAATGGGAAGTTTACACTTTGAACATCCACTGTTTGACACACTGCTTTAACAAAAAAACCCAAGTTTAAAATTGGCTTCTTTTCTTAAGAAGAGTTAAAAAAAAGGAGGTAATAAAAAAAAAAAAGGACACACATCTAATTTTCAATTAACCTTCGACATCTAAACAGATCCAGAGAACAACTTAATGTATACAGCGCAAACATTTTGCTATTTGGACTCTTATGCCTAAAGCATTCTCTAGCAAAGCTTTCTAAGCACAGGACTGAAAAGTCATTGTTTATTGATTTCAAAATCTAACAGACTAATTATATATTTGTAGATGACTTGACAGATTTACAAAACTGCTATACGATTTTATAATGGAACATGCTCATGTTAATCTCCATCTATGGAGATAGCTAGAGGGGGCTGACCTTTATCTCATATTTAAAACACAAGCAATAACTGAAATTCATTTTCAATTTATTTTCCAATCATATAAAAGGAGGGGGAAAAGATTACTTTATTGAATCTTTTTAGCTGGTAAAAGGTTGGAGACACACGGTCTTGATGCCTTCCAAGGAGCTACAGGGATGGTCTATAGGGAACAGACTTAATCGAATAAACTAATCTTTGCTGTGGAGATTAAGTAGATGGCTACAGCAGTAGAGTAACAGCAGAATGCAAAGTATCAGCAGCACCATCAGCTGCTTTAAAGGTGCTGTAGGCAGCAGGAGAGCTTCCCTGTTGGGTCTACCCTACTGATCCTGCAAATTTGGTAAACTTCATGGAAATGTAATAATGCTGCTGCATTGTGTTTGCCTGCTGAGCAAACAGCCTGGTGCTGCAAGGCACATATGTGATAATTTACAAGGGTTTTTTGGAAGATACAGAAACTGCTGCTCCTCAAGCCTGGGGCCTTTAAGCTGAAGAGAGCATATACAGCATACGTCCTCAAGGTAAATAGTATCTAGAGGTAAGGATGTGTTTCAAAGCAGTTCCTGACAGTTGGTAAAGTGCCTTACTTTGTAAGCACATCTTTTCAAACGGTCTTTGATTCCCTATGCCAATACACACATGAAGAACTGAATTAGGCTGGGCTAGAATCTGTCATGATATATGACTAACATATTTCTGCACTTTTATGTGAGCTTAAATAAAATCTAGTTATTTTGTTGGGTTTCTTGTTCGCCCTGTCTCTTCCATTTAGCACTCTGAGTTGGAAATCCTGACTAATTATGGACTACACATTTCTGAGGAAATGGCAGAGATGGCACCCTCTCCCTGCAGAAAGGATATTTTTATTATGGCTTAGAAGCAATCCAAAACACACACACTGTTCCTGCACTTTAGGCCTGGCAATGAAAAGGAAAGCAAATCAGAGCAGGAACGATCCAGGTTTCAACATATACAATGAACTTATTTAATAATAATAAAAAGAAACATTTCAAAAACAATTACTGCTGCCTTTGGATCCTGTAACTTGAAAGAAAACCGCAGCCGCTCTACTCATTCCAGCAGCTTACAGTTCACAGGGTAAGCAGCGCTCGTCAATATGAATCAGCTGTGAAATGCAGGGCTGTGCTAGGACTTCAGTTTAAATTGGCCATCTCTGCAATATTGTTATTACAGTTAATAAAAACTGTTGCCTAACACTTTGACCACAGACCAGCGGAGCCGGGGTGGAGCGGGGCTGGGGAAAGGGTACGTGCCAGGGGGCAACGCTTAATGTGAAAAGTATTTGAAGGAAGCTGGTACTGTGGGTTACTTCTGGAGGTGACAGTCTTGTTGAAATATTGATTCCCTATTCGACGGAGAATGTGAAAGAGATTGTAAATGCATTTCCCACGTGCTTCAACAGCAGTTTAGCAATAATAAGCAACTAGTGAAGGCAGAAGCTCTCTTCCTCTTTGTCAACAAGATAGGGGCTATCAAAGGGCAAATAATAAACAGAAAAGTAAAAACATTTACTTTCTTTTTTTTCTTTCCCCTTTTCGTTCAGGCCAGAAACCAGAATTCTTTCTATGGCTCCCATGCCACCAGTGTCACATGTGAACTCTGCTCACTAGATGCCATCTATGTTTACCTCTGCCTTACTTAACTCTCTCCCATCCTAACTCTCTTTTACAACAACCAGATTATTTTGAACTGCATATAGAGGATAATTATAATGATTATTATAGTAACGTGCTACTGTTACAGCACACACTGTGCAGGAAGGCTGTAACACCTGCAGGGCAGGGATCACAGTAGGGCCTTTAATACAGAAGACCAAAACGCACCGCTATCTATCCTGTCTCTCAGGCTCCCGGGGCAGTCTGAGGTGGGGCCATGGCGACTAAAGTCAGTCAAAGGCTACCATCAGCCGTCTCCTCGCTGCATGGTGTGCAGCCACCTGGGCACAAACCGAGATCACGGAGCAGACTGTCAGAATAAATACACGGTTTGGCCGGATGCAACATCCCACTGTAGAGAAAAATACTGACTTCCCAGAGAGTGAAGCAAATCCAACAGCCTTCTGAAAACAAAGAATGGGTGCTGGAAGACAATCTCCTATCAGATTAAAACAGTGTTGATCCAATACAGCCTGAACTGATTACAAGCTGTGTTTGAGACTGAAAACTTTTGGTGTGTCAAGGCACAGCCCATTCTGAATGGAAGTTTTGCTATCGAGCTATTTGGAGGTGTAACTAATGTAGCCCCATGATCTCTGCTCCTGCCTCCACAACACTAAACCGTCTCAAAAATGTCGGCATTCCATGCTCAGAGGGCAAAACAAAGAAGCAATGTATTAATGGAAGGGCTCAGACCATGTTTTCCAGAGGACAGATAGAAAAGGCAAAGCTGTGAGGTGGACCATGAGGACAGGTAAAGCCCCTGCCCTAGGAAGCAGCAAACCAGAGTTCAAATACAGAAAAGTCAACTCCATTATGATAAAATCTGTGGAGAACCAGGCTGCACACCAGAAACAGAGCTGCAGCAAAGCAGCTCAGCTCATCCAGGGGATGTTTATATGGCAGTCAAAGGGGTGACCGAAGCACGTTTAGCTAAACCAGAGCCAGCTTTACACTTGCCTGCTTGAGGGCAGCCCGGGGTTGAGCTGCAGCCCAGTGCTCACTCAGGTGAGTGCATTTTGTCCCCGCACCTCACACCAAAATAGCTGGATTGCTACCAGTCCTTGAGCTACTGATACAAATCTTACTCAGCCATGTCTAAACAGGCTGCAGTCACCCCTTTGACATCATTGTGGACATAACCTTTATGTCAGGAAGATACGCAATAATAAATTAATACTAAAAGCCAAGCTGTGTTTCATGCCACGAAACAGGCAAGAGAATAAATGTTAGTATCAAATTACAAAGGGCTGGCAGGTATATTTTGCAGTGGGAATGGAGCGAAAATTGTCTATGCTTCTCCCAAGAAACTGTAGCCATGCTGATTAGTTGGTGTTCATTAAATAGCTGCTTTTGACCAATTTTTGTTACCTCATCAATATTTTTCTTTATTAGAAAAATTAGGCTGGTTAAAATGCTATCAGTAGGATTAGCTATAACCTACTGAGATAATGGTTTTCTATGTTGATGACAATGTGATCACTGTGCGAGTCAAATGACCTCTGCCCCTCGCCCCCACGTGTTGTGTAATGAAAGAATGCATTTAAGAGACAATTATTAGGTTAATTTCCTTACTTGAATGCAGGACACTGATACTGTGCTCCTGTTATTAGACCCACCTCCAGGTAATAACAATGCAAGTGAAATAAGAAAGTAGCTAGCTGATGGACACTGCACTGGAAGACTTGAGTGCTTATTATTAAAGGAGAAAAGCCTGGGTATAAATTAAAAGAGAAAAAGAAATCATTAAACAACACAAAGCTATCAGATAAAAATCTGTCGAAGTAGAATTCAAAAAGAAGAAATCAAGAATGCGAAACTGGTGGTCACATGTGGTAAGAAAACGCTACTTTTGGAAAAGATGTGCAGATTAAGTAGCTAGTTGTTACTTGTACTGCAGCAGCTCCCAGGAGTGTACTGTCCCAGAAAGCATACAGCCCTTTAAGAGACCGTGAGCCTTTACACAGTGTGCAGTCTAAGGAGGCAAAGAGCAAAACTGCACTCGTTCAAACTCCCAAAAGTATCCATGTCACAGCAAGAGCCACACACCAAAAAGCAGAGCCCCAGTCATAAACACATGGCTACTCTCAGTAGAAGAGGCTATTCCACATGAGACCAATCTTGAAACCATGCAAAGCAATGCACAAAAAGAGAACTGGAGAAAGTACAACGTTTAGCAAGGTGTGGAGCTGCCAGTTTCTGGTTTAGAAGGCAGAAACAGTGACACACCATCTGAAAGCATAAGCGAAGTTATTTGGTGTGGAAAGGCTCCCATTCCCAGCCCAGAGATGTGCCTGCTCCCAGCCATGCCCACACACCACACCGCTGGCTAATGGAGCAGCAGGTGGGCTGGGGGAGGAACTCGCTGCCTCTTGTGGCCTACAGCCACCATCAGAGCTGGACAAAGGCTTCACTCCTGCCACTGGTCCTTTGCACCATCTGACAGTAGAGGCCCCCAGTGCTTGTACCTCTTCACTGCCAGTTCTCTGGGCACGTAAGCACACCATATTCCCCTGGGACATCAGAGCTATGCCGCATTACATGTGTCTACCTAAATCAATGCTCCCTTCAAGGCACAAGAACCAGAGGATGTCCCCAGTTTACTGCTGGGGGGAGACACTAATGGCATAATAGCATAGCATAAGGCAAGTACAGAAACAGCAGACCAAAATTTTCCTGCTAAAAAAACGTCTTCATGCACCTATGCACTCCTGTAGTCCCTCCTTCACCTGTGTATATGAATAATTTTCCATTTAAGAACAGAAATTTCTTAAAATGTGACTGACTAAAACACCATACCCACATACACTCCCGGATCTCTATAGCACTGCCACAAGGTTTCTAGCTGCTGTCACTATCTGTTTATTGTCAGTGAAAGAGCAACGGATTGCTCTTGCTTTCTGCTGATGGCCTTCTATCCCCCCGGGGAGAAAGCATAGACTAATCTGGAAGATTAGCAGGCTACGGACCAGGCAATCACAAGCTCCCACCCTGTCTGTAGCACACTTGGACCAACAGCTTGCCTGGCAGGGAATTCTGATCCCACACATCTTCTTGTCAGGCCCTGAAAAGTCGCATCCCACGGAGGCAAAGATCTGCACTTTTGTCATGGTGACAAGCAGCATACATCTCATCCGGAGCAATCCCACACTGCTAGCTCGGTTGAAACAAATGGATGCAATTTTTCTCGAAGGGCCCAAGAAAATCTCTAAGTCCATTTACTTTTATTCAATGCAAAAGTCATACTTGGTTCTGCAGAGCAGGGCACATCCTTCCAATAGGCACGTTTCCATCTTGCCCCAAGCATACAAGCAGTATAGTGCTATGCTCAAGCAGGGAGAGCAGTATAACCCTGCTGACACTGCTCTTGAATCAGCCAGCAATGATCAAAGCTCACTCTCCTCACCGGAACGGTGCTATTTTCAGAACCTCTAGCCATAAAGAAGACTTAGCGGACTCGCCTGGTAATGTAAAGCTCTAACTGTGAACCAGTGGGACGTTCGGATTACTTGTAACTCTTCCGTATACTAGGAAACCCAAGTTGCTTTATGAAGCAAGAATGTGCTTTACTGGCACAACTGGTGCCCAGTGCATTGCTTTCTACCCAGAACACGGAATTTGAATATTCCCATTTCCACTCTACCAGGCTGGTGCTCTGTGCTCTTGAACAGATCTCCTCACCCCTTTAATCTGCCTTGGATGTAAAGATGTTGGAGGCACAAACCATCTCATTACATCTGTCAGTTAGAAGAATGAAAACCCAAACTCAGAAGTAATACACTGATGGTTACCTTAGAAGCTCTTTTTTTTTTTAAACTTGATCTGTCATACTACCAGTTGTCTCGGTATCTTTGGGATTCTCCCTGTTTCCCTGGTATTTGCTCTGGTAAGAGACATGGAGTGCAGTCCAGATCCCACTGACAACTATGACAAAACTCTTGCTGAAAAAAGCCACAACACAATTTGAAATGCTCATTACTGCTACCAAAGCAAAAAAAGAACCCACAATAAAAACTAGCCTGTGTAAATTTGAACTCTGTACATAATAAACTCCACCAAAAACCATTACCCTGTTTTTATAATGTAGAAATATTCTCCTCTTTTAGTAAGGCACCAAAATAATTCCAAATAATTACTTTAGAAATGCATCTTTTACTATTAGTTTAGAATTTTGTTTGTTCTAGCTATAAATATTAAAGACATGAATATAAACATGTCAACTCATTTTACACCATAATTATTACATTTTTAACACCTAAGAAAAAAGCCTTTTCAAACTCTATATGTATAATATTTTTTTTTTTACCTGCAGATTCTGAAAAGGCAAGAGTCATACAATGAATACTTAAAGAAAATCTGAGTTTGCACAGAGGGTTTTTCCTTACTGTTTTAGCCCTTCAACAGGTATTAGTTTAAGTGGGGTTTACTGTCTATTTTATAGACATTCCAGTAGAAAATGAAACATTTAAATATGCAAGCTTTAGCTAATCCTCCAACACACAGCCTATGGACTTGGTAGGATTATCCCTTATTATAACGCTGTTAGAACTGATACAAAATTGCAGTTTGAGATTAAACACAAGAATTTCTAAAACTGCATCTCTCTGCTTTTCCCATTTTATCCTGTATCTAATATTTTGAAACATTCCTTTAAGAGTCTCAAACAATAATCAGTGTAGAATTCTAACATATATATCATTGTGCAGCATTACTTTATACAGTAAGCGCTATGCCTAACACTTAAAGTTAGCATTTTTCCCCTAAATCTAATGCAGCATTCAAGACATAGAGGAAAACAGTGGAATATTTGAATAAATTTTCAGATTTGTTAGAGCAACCATCATATGTAGCGACAGCATTTTATTCTTTTCATTTAAACATTTTAGAGCTGCTGTATTATTATTAAAAGTCTCATCTCCTTCCCTGTCATTTACTGCTAAATTTCTTTTCAAATACAATACTGCTAGATAGGGATCCACTCCATGGAGGGACCCAAGTTCATTTGCATCCATTGGCTGTGCTAAATGCTCAACCTAACAGATGGGAATCTAATTGCAGACCTGTTGTCTGGACATTGTTAACAAATGCAGAAGTAGCAATATACAGGGCTTTTTGGAACTGAATTTGGGCTGGCAGCAGGGGAACTCCAGTTAATTACCAACATCTGAATTTCTTGTTTAATGCAGGCAAAGGCAAAAATAGAAGTACTCAGACTGAGGAGGACTGACAACGGATCAGAATAATTGCAGACATTAGATCACCCAAAGCAGCAGTTTTGGAAAATTGGGATGAGGGTTCCGTGTCCATACAATGCAAGAGTCCATTCTTGCGAAGTAGCTTCCATGTGAGAAAACAAGACAACAACTGCAAATTGCGAACAAAGACATTGTCTCTAAAATGATACATAAACTGTAAACATCATAAATAGAGGTATTAGACTTAACAGAGCTGTAATATGCAAGGTTGAGTTTATTCTGTGACTTTGCTTTGAGTCTCAGAAATAGCAGGGAGATGAGATTGTCTGCAGAAAGCTTTGAAATTACCAAAATCTGCAATTTTTTTGACATTTTGTTTGTTAAACAAAGAGGCAGTTGCTCTTGTACATAATTATTTGTGCTGCTTTCACCCCCCCTCCTCAAAATGCAGAAAGAGAAACAAAGACTATTGTTGCAATGTTTACAAACTACCCAACACACCCTCACACATTTTGTTGTACTGAAAATGGATATCGATTTTCTGTGGTATTACTCTATTCAAATTGCTCTCTTGAGCTTGCCAATTACGCATTTCCAAAACTGACTCGACCCTCTCATTGTTTAATAATTTGCCATTCCTGCAACTTTTTAATTTTTTTGTTGGTTTTTTTGTTTTGTTTTTTTTTTTTTTTTTAAGTCAGGGAGCTATAAACACTCCAAGGCCTATATCCGCCTCTGTTTCACTGTTCATGCGCTGTTATGCAAAAGGCCTATCAGGAACCTGGAAAACAATACAGTGTTGTAATATGCAAGAACTACCTTTAATCAATTGAATTTTTTTTACTCTTTGTCAGATTACGTTTTGATGGGTGACAGGTAATAGAGCCTCATAAAAGAACAATACAGAGCTGGCATTTAACAAATCCAACAGTCTACTAATCATTTCTTTTTCTCAATGACAACACTACGGAAGAAGAAAACCAGGTTGTTTCCATGGAATTAGTAACTGGATCACAAAGATTTCACTGACTGCTAGACAGCAGATGAAGGGCCTGATGCTGACACCCACAACGGTAAATCCACCCCTTGCTACCAGTTGATAGCACCTGCACTTCAGCTCAGAAGGACTCTGAAGGCCGACAGGCTGTACCTTAATTGACCCTGGATGGGATGCTTACAACAGTTTCACTGCCTCTCTCCCCTTTTCTGGATTGGGTTTTTTTTTTCCTAATATAAACTAGATTATAATATTAGATGCATATATTTCTGGTTTCAGTTAAAGAATAATTGCTGTTCAATCTCACCCCTCGTTATTGCACCACTTTTCAGGTATCTGTGGTACAGAAAATGACAAGACACTTGTTTAAATGACAGAAAAGCAAGATCAAGAAGGCACGTGATGTTTCAGAACATGCAGTTATTTAAAATTAATGAGTTTCAGGCTTAAAATACCATTTTGAGCTGACTGGAGTGGTTCTGCCAAAGACTATTTGTCCAAAACAATCTGATAATTCAGGTAAAACACAACAGTACTTTGTCATGGTTAAAAAAAAAAGCCCACGCTGGAGTTGATCCAACGGCTCCAGAGTCCAGAGTCAATGGAAGCACGCTGTACATCATGTGATGTACATCAAAACCTTCTGCTGTAAGGATCTGTTTCACAATTTAGGATTTGGAGCTCATCAACTCATTGGACCAACTTACAAGAATAGCATAGCCCAAAGAGGTAAATATCATAAAATTAAAAATAAAATGGGATATTATAAGCAAACATAAGTCTCCTGTTTCCTGCTTTATTCACATTTCCTCATATATGAATTTCACAAACATTTTGTAACATTCTTCATTCAAAGGCATCAGGGGTACCCATTCCAGTTACAGATGGCAATCAGTTAAAATGACGTTAAACAAATCCAAACTATTAGAAAATTGAATATCCAGTGTAAAATACACATATTGGAGGAGGAATGGATAATCTAAACTAGATTCTTAAATAACCATTAAGATTTGTAGCTAAAAATATATTTTGTTACCCAACATATTTCATTTATTTTGACTAACCCTGCTTGGTTTTAATGAGCTTTCATAAGAGCACAGGGAAAATGAACTCTGCCACAATTAAGAGAAATTTTTATTTCTTTGCTTGTGTGGCTGAAGTCCCTATTCTCAGCAGTGCTTTTGCTCTTTCATTTTTTTATTTCCTGAACACTTCCTCCTTTTAAAAGTAATCCGTTTCTTTACCGTCCCTTTTTGAGCTCAGGCACACTGCAGACATTTGAGTGATGAAGATGACGTGGATTGGAGGTGTTTAGCTTTGTAATTTCATCCTTGAATTTTGTGATTACTAACAGGACAACTTTTTTAATTTGCTCTTTTGTCTCGATTCCCCTGGCTGACAATCTGCTCTGTGAGCTAGGCTTTTTAATCAATCACCTAGATAATCAAATGTCACTGGCTATCTGCTCCGTGTAATTACTTTTGCAATTAAAAATCAACCTCAAGTTGCCTCATCTAATTAGAGGGATGGGCAGATTTTCATCGAGATTGATTTTTTAATAAATATTGACTTAAAATGCCATAATCTCATCATATTCTTTCATTTTCTTTGTACCAAAAATCAAACAAATGGAAGAATTAACAAGCAGAAAGATTCATAGGACTTTGAAGGCTTTTGCTAGTTCAGACATACAAAATTGTGCTATACAGAAGCCTAGCTTATCTCAGTCTAATAACACTCAAAAGCTCCGACCTTTTATTAGAAAAAGAACAAAGCAGTTGCACTATTATATATTTTGCTTTCTAAATTAGTCCAAATTAAATGAATAAACTCCATACCATAATTATCTGGCCAGCATACGACAAAAAAAATTGCATAGGTTTTACTGAATTACTCCGTATTTCAAATATCATGCATTTCAAATAAATAATAATATTGGGAATTCCTTTTTCTCCAACATCTACCCAGAGACTCTGTTTTTATTTTTTTTCCCTAAAGAGGAGTTAATTTGATAATGCTTTTTATCACTTTGCATTGATAAGACAAACACTACAACACACGCTATTTTACAGCAAAAATAAATACTGATCAACATGAAAATAAGGTTTGTGGCAAATAGCTGTGTAGAAAAGTAGAAGCAATATCCCAGAAAGAGCTGGAAGAGCCTCCTTTTATATGTAGCAAAGGAGTAGATTTTTGAATCTGTTCAAATATTAATTGTTAGAACAGAAAAGGAGCCTGGAAGGTATCGCTAGGAATAGATCCTACCTTCTTTTTCTTATTGCTGACATAGACTTATTCACTGTCTGACCCTGAACGCTATGAATTCATTGAACCTAAAGAGGACGTTTCAGTAGCACCAGCAGCAGTTACTGGTGGTGCCAAGACCAACACTGCAGTAGGTGAATCACAAGCCCTTGCGCTTCGGGGAGGCATCACGCTCCCTGGAGTTCCCTGGACTATCAAAGCAGCACATCTCCTTTTGTGCGGCTGCAGACCCACCGTAGGTTGGGACTACAGTTGCCCGCTTCCTTCCCACCCCCTGTGGGGACTCTTAGTACCTGGGGCAAAGCCGCTTGGCAAAGGGATGCAGAAATTTTGCCTGCCTTGTTATCATTGTGCTTGGTGTTGCTTTTTGACACTTCTCAGGAACTCACCCATACGTTGGTTTAAACATACAATGACACAGATGGCAAGGCAAAACCGTACAGTGACTCGTCCACAAACACAGGAGAAAAACTGTGCCTGTCAATAGTATATGAATTTTATAACTTATTTGCTAAAAGACACTAGTTTGCTCAATAGTTGTTGATGACCTCAAGGTAATCTCTTTAATGCGTGTATGTACCTCAGTCATCCAGATCTCTATAAAGTAGTTATTACTGTTTTAAATGAACGAACAAACTCTGAATGTGCTGTCCTATTCAGATTATAATGATGGAACAGGATACCATAATTACAGCTGCTGGACAAATATGCCATACTTTATACTGCAACCTGGTACAGTATATACTCTTTCCACTGGAAACATTAGCAACTAAAGAGTGCTTCACAATACCTGTTGAGATACTCATTAACCTCTGATTTGCTACCAATAAGACTATATAATTAAGAGATGCTTTCAACAGACATACTCACGAGGTATTTTCCACTGTAACACAGAGGCCTGAACTACAATACTCTTCTCAAGTGAAACTCTCGGCTCCTTGTTCCCTCCTGTTGAGGGTGAGCTACCCTAAACCAAGAGAACAATAACTGCCAGATTCTGAAGGGGATAACGTGGGAGGAAAGAATATAATCCAGTTTTAGATTAACTGCATGAAGTCCCTAACTATTAAAGTAGTGCTACCAGTCTGATAACAACATCACAAGTGCTTTATTGTGAATAACAATGCTGTGTTTGTGTCAAGCAAAACAGCACTGGCAGCTATATTGCCCATGTATTGCCAATACATTTACTTTTGTTGGCTGCGAAACAAAAATAAAAGTAATTACAGCTGGGGGAAAAAATAACTCTATGCAATATTCTGAATCATATGATGTGAATTGGATCTATGCTGAGCATGTGCTAGCCAAACTGGCTCCTTCTCAGTGGTCAGGACGCGTTACACTGGATCAGCCACCCCAAAATCATTTCCCAGCTTTTCTGTCCAGAGGGGCTCAGTTCATGTCCCTTCCTGCTGTGACCATGGAAATCATATGTGGCACCTGTGGTCTCTTTACCCAGTCACTGAATCTCACTCTGCAGAGGCCTGAGGAAGAGGGCAGAGAAGGCTTTGGACAGGGGAAGAGTAGTTTCAGAAGATCTTCAAGCCATTTGGTTCTCTGTTTTTTTGGGGAAAGGAATGCAGATACTAATCAGGCTCTTGGGTTCAGCAGCAGATGTGAAAGTTGCATGCAAATATCCCTTCTCTCTCCCCTTTGCTTGCAGTATACATCTTCCACACAAAGGCCATCCATATTTACAGAGATGGCAGTAGGCCTGGAATTCACATCCTCAGAAAAGGAGGGCTGATAAGTGCTGCGCGCTCCTGACGGGGAATATTTCAAGATAGGAGCCTCCCCCACTATTTCAGACCTCAAGCCAACAAGTTCCTAATTTCTTTTTTCCTCAAGGCGGGAATCTTGCTAACATCTTCCACTTCAGCTTAAAAACAGAACCAAAGAAACAACAAAACAACTGCAGTTTCACACGCATCCCCTCACTCTGTCACTCTTGTGGTAGCTGTACAAATCTGATCAAAATCATGTACATACCTCAAGTTCTAACTGCATGCAAAACAAGCAGGAAGGATCCCATCAGAAGAAACATTTTTGAATCGGCCAGAACAGATCTTATGAAAACAAGATAAAACAATTCCCTGAAAGAATTCTAGTGCCTTCTCTTGCACATCAATATTCCATCCTTTCACAAAAGTCTCCAGGTAGAAAAAGTACGATAACATTCAGAAGCATCTGAAACAGTTTAGAAAAGTCCCTTTCCCAAGGTGATGCAGACTTTTAGGTTGATGAGTTCCATTTACTCCTAAATCCCTAAGTGTGGAAACATTCTGAAAATAGATCTGCTGCAGATAAGGACACCCACCCCTGTCAGATGTGACTGAGTCGGCTTTTAAACGGAAGCTCCAGCAGCACACGCCAAGCCTACAGGTAAGAAGCCCCATCTTTAGATAATTAGTGCAGACAGCACATAACTTACTAGTCGTACCCGCCTCTATCCTGGCACTGCATTCCCATGCACCACGCAGACGTGCTTTGCTGTTACCCAGCAAGCATTTCATATCCTTGCTCTGAAAGTAAACTCTATGTCATCTCTTAAATGTGTAGAAAACAGAGGGAACGCAGATGACTCTCCTAGAATTAATCCACTGGAAATTGCCTAACGATTAGAAAAGATTCATTAAAAACAAAGATATAAAAGTTGCAAGCTTTCATGTTTATCTCCAACAGTGAAGTCCTTGACAAGTTCTTGGTAATGCACCTTTTTCTTGGTATACTTTAGAGCATTCGGTGTCTCAGAAAAATCATTATTATAATGTGTTACGTAAAGTACTTTTGCATTTGGTGATAATACTATAATTTTTCTCAACACGGCAGCCTTCTAATATAATAAATTTATGGCAAAATAGAAAAGGAAGATTAAGAATTGTTTTACATTCTGTGGTATAAGATTCCTAGTTATATTAGCAATTTGAGAAGGATTTATTTGGAGATTGAGGATTAATTCCCATGAAATCATTATACAAATTTCAAAATGTCAACTACTTTGATAGAGCTTATGATTTTATCTTCTTATTTTGACAGGCAACTGTGTAAAACAACTCCTGTGTGGAAGCAGCACAGGAATAAAGCAAGGGTAGGACAAATAAAGACAGAATGATCCTCACAGGTTTTCCGATCAGCTGTCTTTTTATTCTGATTACTTGTAGGACAGAGCAGTAATAGACATTTTCCTTTGCACAAAATAATAAGAGCAGTACTTATCGCTTGTTGCCTACAGCTAGTGGCAAAAGGAAATTAGAAAAGTCCAATGAAGCTGAGTAGTAATTAATCATCATACAGTGGGGCCTGTCAAATCAGAGGGGTCTTTCCAGCTGATAATGCTGCCCAGCACAATTTAGACTGATAGAAATTAGAATTCTTTTTCCTCTGGCAAAAAACAAAAAGACTAGAGTTAGCACAAATGTGGCCAACTGTTCACTTCAATGACTGCCTGACCCATTTATAGCCGACGTCTGCGTCAGGTTTAGCTCAAAACAAAATTGAAGGAACATCACTCATTCCTCACGGCAAAAAATAAATAAAGAATACCATTCATAAGTACTCTGCCTATAGAGGTTAAACAGCATTAAACAGCTGGGTTTTTTAAATGCAGACATTTAAATCTTGGTTAAAATAGAAAGGAAAAAAATTACTTTTTTTTCCAAAGCGAATTCATTGCTTTTCTCCAACGCACAAGAAGGAAACGCCAAAGTTCACCACAGACAACCTTTTTCAAGTGAAATAAATAAAGTGTATCGTAAGACTCGGGAGTGTCCTCCTCCTTTTACTGAAAGGCAGTCTCAGCATAGCCAATGAGGCATAAATAGGAGAACTGGGGCTTAGTTTTTCCCTATGAAGCCAAAATAGTTTTGCCATCCCCTTTGACAGAAACATTATTAAATCTTGATGAGGAGAGGACCTGGTTTGGAGCCGGCTGGGCCATGAAGACACCTTGTATAACCCAAAGCTCCCCATAAACGCCCCGTGCGCAGCCCAGCCCACTGCCAGGGAGGCCGTCCAGCAAAATACATCAGCCAAGGGCCCTGCGGGTGAGCTGTGGGGAACTGCTCGGGGACAAAACTCAGCAAAATGTACAAAACCTTGGCCCTCCTCTAGCCAGGTGGCTGCAGAGCCCCTCTTGGCTCCCGCCGTCCCTTAGCCTCTTTGCAGCCAGAGGGACAAAGCTTTCCCTCAGGCCACTCATCCCCTATCCCAGCAGAGGCGGGCCGGGCCCGGCCCAGAGGTTACAGGTTTTCAGCAGAGAGCTGTGGCCCCCTGCGTCCCCCGCGGGCGGGAACACGCCCTGAGGCCCCTGCCCAGCCCGAGCTGGGGCTCCTGCCCACGGTGGCGGGGCGGGCCTGGGCCGCCCCCTCAGGCCGCGGTGGAGGGGCGGGCCTGGGCCGCCCCTCGGCTGGGCTGCAGGAGCCGGCCCTGCGCCTCTCCCGCGCCTCCGACCAGCCCGCCAGAAAAGAGAACACCGAAGAAAGGCCTTCAGGAATGAAAGGCCGGAGAAAATTAACAAACGTCCTCATTCATAAAATGTTAAAGCTGAAATATTTTTGCTGTTTTTGCAGCAATGTAACGTTATTAGATAAATACAGAACATAGCAGAGTAGATGACAAGGGCTATCAACTTAAGGAAGAGTACCTTTTACATTACGTGTAGGCATACTGCCATAAAAATACAAGTATAACACAGTGACAAGCTATCAGGCTTTGTTAGGGAGCTAAAACTGAGTGTTATGTTGCTACAGAAAGAGCAGGGGAAAAAGTTCTACACGCACACAAAGAAGGGCCCAGTTTATTAGGGTTCACATTTGAATAATATGGCTGTATTTCTTCCTTTTCTTCATGGAAGGAAGGGATTCCATATTGTTACGGAAAGTGTGCATGCATGGGTACCTCTCTGACAAACTGTCTTTGTGAACATAAAGGCTCTATAAATCTGATTCTGTGTATCTCAACTTTGAGGGAGTGGAGGGGAACACAGTGTGTGCAGATAACAAAATTAACATCTGAAAACCACATTGTTTTCCTTTCATCTGAGGTATAACACAGATTCATTAGGAGAGCTGCATGCTTCTGTACCTTTCCCCTTAATATTAGAATGAATGAGTGCTATTTACATATGTCATTAGTGGGAAAATCCCCCACAGAGGAGCGTACTGAATCCTAATTTGCACTGAATAAAATGCTTTATGATGTAAGACTGTCAGGCACCCCAGTCAGTGCAAATGAATGTTTAATCATCACAAAGGGTTAGACACAACATAGTGCAAAACACGTCAGACAGAATCATAGCCAATATGAACTTCCAGTGCTCAATGACTCTTTGATCAGAGTAATCAAAATGCACCTCAGCAACTCAAATGTTGCAAAGGTAACAAAATGCTGTCTTGTGATCACAGACATTAAACTTCTTTCAAATGCTAACACTTGGTGAGTGCATGCATGACTTGGTGAGTAAATGCAACAAGTCTAGATGCAATAATGGCAGCACTCCACATTTTCCCATTCCCAATCACATCATGATTAATATGGACCATGTTGCACCATGTGGATGGGATTGATGAAGACAGTTATGAACACCTGAGAGACAGAACCCCCACCCAGTCCTTTTCCTAGAGGTTTGCCATCATTGGAACTACAGATCTTCTGGTACAGCCATGCATAAAATGATCAAAACAACAGTTTGATCTCAACACTCTGTTGACTAATACTCTTGATGATAATTTTTCCCCTTGGTATTTCGCTTCTGTCTACATAGAGCTATTATGGGGTCCTCCTGTGACCCTCATCAAATTCTGTGACCTGTGTAATACAGGAAATCAGGCTGCAAGGGCTTACAGATTCTGTTGATACTAAACCAGCAGAATCCCCTTATGTGTCAGATAGTAGCCACGCTGTGTCATCAACTATAGCCTTGACAACAGATGAATCTAAGACAAAAACCATTTATTGTCTTACGAAAAATTCAGTGTTAAGGAAAATAAGCAAAGAAAGCCATGGCAGACCTTTTGTCCTCCTTATAGAGAAAGCTTAATGGTAACAAAGGATGGTAAAGGAAAGAAAAAACCCAACCAAACAACAACAACAAAAAAAACCAAACCAAAAACCCCACAAAACCCTCAACAACGAAATACTGTTGGCTGTTCTGTGGAGACTTAATTCTAAAATTTTTGGGTTTCCTAATTTACACTTTTCATTTGTTTGTGATTCTGCATGGCCTGGAGTTAATTATCAAGTTCTTGTCGATTCTGCTGGCAGCAGATCAGGACTATTATTTGAAATTTATCCCAGTGAAAAAAATCCAGGCCCATATACCACAGAAGTTGTAATCCTCAGATGTCAGACCCGCCAGCAAACAGAACACGGTTCTCCACACAGGATGACCTTCATTCCCTCTGAACTCCAAGCTAGTGATTTTGCCTTCAAATAATACAAATTTTCAACATTGAAACAACTAGCTCAGATTTCATTATTTACACAAATCTGGAAAATAACTACACATAGACTTTCATATGCAAGGCATTAAAGCAAAAACATGTAGTCCTACGCAAGGCGCATAAGAAGTCCTCAATCAATAAAAGATGAGGAAAGAAGACCTCAGCCATTATTCATTAAATGCACAGATGTTAAAAAAAAATATCTGAAAAGCACAGTATAATGGCATTATGAAAGAAACAACACAGTGTTTCCAGAAAAACTCAAAGTCTTGGGGGGAAAAATATTTAAACAGCCTAAGAATTTAAATCAGGATGTGAGACATTATTTAGGCCACCAGAAGATAAACTGCATATAAATCAAGCATATGCGCTCTTCCCCTGCTCTTCCTAAATTAAGTATGCACTTAAATCCCACCAGCTCTAGGGAATGCATTTCCAAGGCAGGGTTGTATAGAAATAGGTGCACTAGACTGATAATACACCATACTCATAAGTTACATATTGGTTTAGCTGTGAGGCAAAGTAGACTTCATGCTCTCTTGACCATTCTGTCACTGTAAGTATTCATGTATTTAAAATCAAGCGCGCACAAGCATTTTGCTGAACTGGAGGCTTTACAGCAACTTAGGATCAAAGTTTGAGTATCATGAAAGCACAGGGCTCCTCTTCCAGAGTGCAGTACCTTAAAATACTTGCAGTTTGATGCTGAGAAAACTTAATGGAATCCTGCTAGGGAAAAAAAAGATCCCCTCGGGCCTCAGAAACTGTAAGGTCTGATTGCTGCCTTGTCCTTCACGTCTCTTCAAACTCCCTCCCATCCTTTCTTTGTAAAGTCCCACAAAAGGGTTACTGTGGTGGTTAGGATGACACAGGCAGGACAGCGAGACGCTTTGCTCATAACAAATCCGTCCATAAGAATTCCCTCTCCTCATGGATAAAATGGGAGGAGTTGTTATCCTTCATTACCATCTCCTGGCCTGATGCTATTGAACTAGGTATTCAGAAATCAGTGCTTAAAGCACTTATCAGTGCACTGTCTTATTCCAAGACACAGACAGAAGAACTTCAGAGTTTCCTGCCCAGAGTCTGCCTGGGGAAGCTCGTTTGTGAAGGCAACGCTTGCCAACATCGCAGGAAAGACAGCCTTTTCCCTGTTCAGACATATTCGTTGAGTTTTGATTTCCACACTGTTTCAAGCAGTATGGCATGCAGACAAGAGATCCTTATTAAACATCTATGGAAGTCAAAATCTCGTAAATCATTAGCTGGCCCGTTACTGCTTTACAGTCATACTTTCCAGGTGTCACACAAAAATCAGCAACCTCCAACTCAAACTTTCTTCCCATTTTCACGATACTACTCACTCCACCAGGCTTAGCTGGCTAAAAAGAAAAGAGAGAGAGGCTGAGAGAAGGAAGTAAAACAAAACACAAATTTTTCTCATTAGGAAACCATATAATGTTAAAGTAGGCAGCATCTGAAAGCATACATTTATAATGATCCAGTCTACGTGAATACCATCTTTCCTTCAGGATACTGTTAGCCAGTTCTCTTGTATTCAACTCTACATTTACATATAGATTGAACCTTTCTAGAAAGCAATTTTACGCATTTTGTCTTAATATTTTTCTCATTAACATTGCACATAGATTAAGCTTCTTGAGGAGGAAGAGACATACCTGGATATCATTGGCACAATTTCTAGAGATCATACTTGCTTTTGAAGAAAAACGTGTAATAAAAGACTAATAAACACAAGACTGGTCACAAGTGAATTTTCAAGAATCAGATAAAAAAAATTACAGAAATTGCTCCGGTGCTCTTAAAACAAACACTTCCTTAATTACCTCCTCTGGTGGGAAGTAACAATAGAAGAAAAACAACAGCAAAATTGCCTGTAAAACAAACTTCTCTCACAGGGCTTAGTACTTCGGTGAGCATCATTAGTCCTAATCTATCAGAGCATTTAATCATATGCTTAAGTTTAGGCTTACAGATAAGCATATGCATAGTCAGATAAGGCTAGGTATTGTGCTGAACTGGGGCTGAAGTACTCAGCATCCAGCAGGATTACGCTGCACTACTGAAATCTAAATTTTCTTCATGTCTTATTTGCAGAGTGGGTGTAGGATTCAAATTAGAGGGAGGATTAAGAAAAAAAAAAAAGTCCTCGTGATAGCAGGGCCAGGCTAAGCAAACATTTCATATACACACCAGAAGAAAGATGAAAGGAAAGCAGCTGCCCTTCCATGGTCAGAAATTCTTATCTGCTGACCGAACCTTTGTTGGTTTGAGAAAGCACAAGTGGTCTGCATCGGCGGAAGGTTCAAAGCAATTTTTTTAATAGATAATGCAATCAAAAGTCTGTCTATCTGTTGAAATATTTAGAAGAACAAGATATCACTTTGACCTCCATACACCTGCGACCTTTGTCAAAGACTTTAAGAAGTGCCTTACGCTTGTTTATGTTTTTTTATCTTTAATAAGCTTCTGCATTTTTCAAAGATAAATATTTTGTGAACTCCTTTGAGCAAAAAATATATTCTGTAACTTTTATATTGCCTTCATCAAAGGAGTTGCATATGCAGGTACACTACAAAAATAAAAATCAACATAAAAACCACAAGACAAGTCAACTGCGGTCGTTGTAGAGGAACATGCAGTTCTGGTCTGCCTATGTCTGGTGCTCATCAAAAACAAAAAAATGAATTAGCCCAGGCAACTTAGTAGAGATAAGGTAAAACGTTCAACACCATGAAATGCCAGGTTGACAATGGAAAATAGTACGTTTCTGTTCTATCTGGTATAAATTATCTCAATATTTACGTCTTCCTAGAAAGAATAATATAGAAGCAAACAAGAACTCCATTAAAGAATTATCTGTACAAATTTTAACATTTTGGCAACAGTGAATGGTTTCTGAGATTAAATCATGCAGAATCTTGCAAGTTCCCAGGACAAAAAAATGAAATGGGATGAATGTCTGCTATGTAGACTTTTATTAGCGAAATCTGTGTATAGGGGAATAGTCAACTGCCATCTCTTTAGTCTCGTATTTACAATGCTGGAAGGGATCCAGATTCAGTTCCTGGGTTTGCCACCTCATGCCTGTACTTATAAACAGGGCCAGCGCTGCATACCTTTCTTGAGAAGTGGATCAAGTGACAAAGAACAGTAAACGTTACTTTTCTGTTCTAGATTTACCACCACTTTACATTCATTAACTGCTCCTGTTATTGAGTGTCATCCCACTTTTGCCTTTCATCCAAACATACTGCAAATTCATTGATTATACTGTATACTACTTTCTACCTGAAAGACTATGGTTTGGCTTTGCTGTTTCTAATTAATCCCTACACAGGTGTATTTGCTGGCACTGATCCATTCAATACACTCAACATAGCTTAGAAAACTTGGGCAGGTATTTGCAGCAAAAATAACTAATCTTTTTCCATAGCTCATAATCTTTTTGAAGGAAGTGATGCCATACCGGTTATCCTTCTGTCTTTTGTAATGCCTTTGCTGGCTCAAAATTTGTAGCTCCTCTGTGCTTTATATCTCCACTCCTGAAGCCAAAATTTGCTGCTACAAGCAAGTATAGCTCCCCCGAATCCATTTATGCCAAGACTGAATTCAGCCCCCATGCCAATAAAACTTCCATTTGTATTAAAAGTCTCTACTGCATTGGAAAGACATGCGAGTTGGAATTACTTAGATTTTTGCGGGTATTTCTTCTCTGATGGGTCCTCAGGCCAGATTCATCCAGACACCAGTACAGTCAGGATCAGGCAGTTTGTGCCTTTACTATCTGTGACTGTGGACTGGTTTAGCTAAGGACTTCAAAAGCTTCTTAGATGCTGGAGAACAGCTGCGGCTATTCTCAGGCAACTGATGTGGTCACATCAGAGCAGAGAACAAGTCCGGCATCAGCAGCATTTCTCCCTGAGGACCATGGTGCATTGCTACCTTGCTGATGGCCCTCATACGATGGCTACGTTACCCTCAAAAGTGAATCAAGGTAGAGCTGACTTTCGCCCTTGCAGCTGAGACAGGGAAAACAGCAAAAGAAAAAGATCCTGAGCAGAAATGTTTTATTATTGCATCAATGTTAATAGCCTGATCAGTGCTAGGCAAGGTTCATTTATTTACAACATGGGAAACAGCTTATAACTTTCTAAAGGCCTTAGTCGTGTTCATGCCTCTCTTGCTCTTGTCCCCATGTTACTCAGTCTGACCCAAGACAGAGTCAGTCTGGAGGAAAGTCCTTTTAAATGAAACCACCTTTCCCGAAGACAGATTAGGTAGCAACAGAATATATAGATTTGTCTCAGTGCTTCACCAAACCTACTATTCATCTTTCTCACTTCAAGGACTCATCTTTGCGGAAGGATTAACGTCAGTGAGTTAGTCCCAGACAGAATTTGCAGTCCGGTTTTACTCAAAGCCAAGAAGCTTTCTGCTGTCCCCTGCAGCCCACTACGGGAGTACTTTTAGTCATCACATTTACTTTTTTGGAAGCCGGAGCTGGATCCTGCAGTAGCAAATAGGCTGGAGCAGTGATGCTGCCGGGAGGGATGCTGTGAAGCACAACAAGCCGTAATTGCCAAAAAAAAAAAGCAGTAGAGAAGGAACAGGAAGATAGAATTTATAGTTCATCAGCAATCACAGGAAAAAGTTAGTGTGTGACAGATTTATAGATTTAATGAAAAAGAGACTATGAAACAGTAACAAAAATATAACAAAATAGACAGGTATGTAGGATTTTCTTCTTTAGGTTTAACAGAACGCTTAGACTAACATGATTCTTTTGTTATACTAGATAATATTTTTGAGAAACAGCATTACAAAAGGTTAAACATAGAACAGATGTAAGTTATAAAATACAAGCTGATCAAAGCTTGGATTTTGAGACAGATACGTTAGCAAATGATGATAAATCAGTCCCACCAGAATTGTAAGAAGCAGACAAATGTAACTATGCAAGAGTGAAAGTCAAGAGTTGAAAACAGGGAAGGGAAGAAAAAGAGTGGAAACAAATGTTGAAGTTAATTCTAGACAACTTGTACAGAATATCAACTGACTATATTCCACAAAAAGGGAATAATATCTACTGACACACACCCAGTTTGATTTTGAAATAGGACTCAAAGGCTTTAAACTCTTAATATTGGCTTAATATATACAAAATTCTATTAATTTCCTATTTAGCAGCTGCTCTTCTCAAAAGTTCTTAAATTTCAGTAAGATCTGTACTGATTAAAGCTATAAAAGAGGTAGAAAATTTTATAAAAGCAGGTATGCACTAGAGAGCCGAAACCATTTTCAGTTACCTTGCTGATATACTTATTTTTTAAAAAAGAAACCAAAACCTTATTAACACATCTAAGTTAGGACAAAATATATAGAAATTCAGACATTTGAATGAGACCTGAAGGTTCAATTCCTTTCCCTTTTGTAGGTAAATAAATAAAACACAGTGAGAAAACACACTATTTACCAAAACGTAAGTAAAACAGAAAACATTTGAAAGACCAAGAAAAAGGAGGTAATTGTTAGGACTGTCAGCAGGGGACCACTGTGATAATTTGATCTGAACTCTGCTAACAAATCACCGCACCATTCTTTTTACTTTAGTATCTGTTTATGCTTCTACAAATTGAAACCCCACTGGCAATGCACTGAAGAACAGAGCTCAGCACAATAACACATCAGCCTGGCGATTAGTTCAAGGTGGGGAAGGATTAGTTGACCATCCCAAACCTACAGTCCTCCTCAATATTTTGTCTTTCCCTGCTGAGGTAAAAGGGTGCAGACATATGTAAGTAATAAACTAACAGGCTTCCATCTACTTGAGGTTGAGTGGAAGGAATGCAGAACAAAACTATAAAAAAAATAATAGACAAAGGGGTAGTGAAGAGTTAGGGGAACTCAATACCACATCTGCTAAGCTATGCTGGGATGTAGCACCAGGATGCCCATAAGTTTTTAAAGATATAACTATGCCTTTTTGTGATCTTGCAGCACACTGTTATGGCCTAAGCATGCCAACATTTAGAACTGACACAAGATCAAAAGGCTGATAAATGAGAGGAAAGGGGATGTTTGACCCACTAAACCATATTCTACAAGAATTCAAGGCTTTTTAAAGCAATAAGAAATGTAATACATTACTGCATCTTGAATATATTGTGACATTCTTTTCTGAGAAACAAAACTACTATCTAGATTCATTATATACTTTCATGTATATATACGCACAGACATACGTATGAGTACATATGTTTGTGCTTATTTATGTGAACGTAGTTTACATTATAACAAGCTTTTGAAAATTTCATTTCTGATGAAAGTTATATTAAAATCATTTGGAAATGAACTTAATTTGGGGTGTAGTTATTTATGGGTCCAATTTATTACTAGGGAAATATTTAACAACGACAGCAAGCAACAAAAAGGCAGGGAAATTGAGCACAGAATTTGAAAGTTGAATTAAGTAAAATAGGTTAGTTTTTCTATTTTAGCTAGTCCATGATATACACTAAACTTCTGCCACTGCTGAATTCAAGGTTAATTATGTGATCTAAATGAAGCCAGTCTGAGTTTTGTTAATTTATTTCACCAGAGCCAGGGTTCCACCAGTACCACCAGTCTTGCCATATCGTCAAGCCTCCAGAAAAGGGTTGTGAATCTTTTGCAGGCTACAGGCCATAATCAGCGGTGGCCATTATTAAACATCTACACCCAGCAGTTTAAAAATTTATATTTAATGAAGAACGTACCAATAGCAAATGCTACACATTTGAAAACTTTCTATATTCTGGGGTATTTCTCTTCGGTGTCACGTCAGGGTTTTGTATTTCCTATTTTTAAAGGAACAGATGCAACCTAATCCCTAAGTATCATGCTCTGCGATGATCTGCCGTGAATACCAGATGAGGAGTCACCAAGCTCCAAACGGTGTGCACGCAAGTGTGCAGCACCATCAGCGATAGCAGAGTCACCCTGCCTGCGTGACAGCCCCTTTGCAGATTTCCCAATATGCAAGAAATCACACCTGGTCTGCTCACTGTCCTTGTATCTCTCTTCCTCATGCCACTGAGCAGTTTCGAAGGGGAGCATAGTGTGGAAGTGGCTTTCCTTACGCCCAGCCCCTCTCAATGACTTTGAGGTACTGTGTACTCTCCAGAGGAGGAATTTAGTATCAGCAGTTCCTGTGCTAATCCCTCCTAAGAGCTTTAGGTGCTCAGCACTTTTGGAAATCAAGTTAATAACTATTAATGACATAGAAGGATGAGAACTGAGTCTTCACGGTACTCCTTATTCAAGCATTTTTCACATCAAATTCAAGTGGAAATTTAGCTGTGTTAGGCGAGAGGATTACTGAAAAGGATCCAACAACTTCAAAAAACTGAGAAACGCAATTAAATTAAATTTGGATGTAAAACTGATGAGATGTTCAGATTCTCCTCAGGATTCAGAAATACTCTCCTCACAAATAAGAGAGTTGTATAAAGGTACTAGGGCATGAGGAGCAGTTTATAAAAAGGTAAAATGATACTTGAAAAGGCTGAGAAGCTATTAATCTCTTAAGTCCATATGTGAGAAAGAGGCATCTGATGTCCTTAGTTTTGGTTATTTCAACACTCACCGATTGCATTGTCTAGTATGGGGATGTGGGCACTTTTTAAAATTAGCTAGCTCAGATAAGAGTTATCGTAACGCAGCGCTCACCTCAAGTTGACCACCTCCATATTTCCCCAGCGTCCAGGCCACTGCGGTTACCCTGCTGCTAATGCCCTAAAACATAGAGCGAGTGTGCCTATGTAATTATAAGGCTGTGCCCATCAGCATGTAAATCACTGCGTAAGAAGTGGATAATCAGTATGCGACACTCAGTGCCCGCTGTACAGACAGGGGCCTTCCCCACTTTGGAATGCTGTTTTCCATCTCAAGCTGTTCTCCCTCCTTCCCGGTCCAGTCCCGCGTGCCAGCCAGGATGGATGTTGTAACGCAGGCAGGGAGCTGGTGACATCTGGGAGTGGAGAAAGCAAGCAGGCATGTCAAAAGATATGCTCAGAATCAATTTTTAGAAGTGGGTAAAAATAACATTGTTTGACTCTACAAAAAAGACCAGGCAGGAGAGAAGCCTCTTTGTAGACAGATCTGGGTAAATTTGCATCTTGTCAGATGCACAAAACAATTAGTTGAAAAAGCGCAGAGAACACCTACAGATTGTAGGCAATGTTATTTCTACATCTGCAGAGCAAAGATCAAAGCACTCAGTAAAAAACTTCAGAAGACCTGAGAAACTACTTTGCAACAGTTCAACTTTTTCCATCAAACCATCCCCCTAAACCATCAATAAATGTTAGGACTCACCTGCTTATATCAAAGGAGCAGGTCCAAGCACTGAAGCCATTCTGCCACTGTTACAAACACATCAGCTGTCACAGAGTAAATGAATCTGTAGTACAAACATAGCAGCACCTATCTATAAAGCTTTGCTTTTTAATTTTGACAAACTTGAAAAGAAAATCACTGCCAGAAGTGTTAATACGCAGAAACTGAAGATATTGTTTTGTTTTGTTCATGAGTGAATTCTGAGCAAACAGGTTATTTATTCTATTAGTACCAGAAACCTTTCTATCAAATAAGCAAATGACCTAATTAGAGACACTGTTTCTTCCTTGGTAGCATTTCTTTCTGTTTATTTTTAAGGGGTGAGAGCAGACAATTTCTTTTTTGATTTTTTTTTTTTTTTAGATCTCTGGTGTCTGTTCTGTTTTGCTGCCAGCTTTTAATTTCTTGGTTTTAAGAAAGTTTTTTTCATTAAGAGCTGAGGTTTCCACATACAAATAAAATAAGTTTTGATGATTACTAGCTTTTTCGTGGTAAAAATTTATATCTGAAAGTGATAAGAGGCAGAAAAACTAGAGGGACAGAACCGCTGCGGTGCGTTTCCTGCCTGCAATAAGGAAACAAAGCAACCAGATCCACTGGCTAGAGCACACCAACATGATGGACAGACTGCTTACCCTGGCCACCTTTGGGGACAGATCGCTTTGTTCTGGACCCAGCAGAACATCCGTAAAATTAGCACCGACTACACGTTGCTTGGTAAACAAATGTAGTTTGATTGATAAAGAAAAACTGCAAGAAATCCTACAAAATAGTCTTTCAAAGTCACAAAAGCCTCTCTGCGTTTTTAACTTCCAGCCCACCGGTCTAAAGCAGCCAAGTAATTTAATAAATGTATTTTAATGAAATCTTAAGTGACTTGGTTACATTAAAATCCAGTTATTGCACAACAGAATTGTTGTATTCCAAGGGAATACAGGACAGATTTTAACTGATGTGAAAACACACAGATTTTGTTTAATAGCCTCTTAATCCTGCCAATTTTGCTAATAAGATTACTGTCTAAAAGGCAGCTAAATAAACTGCGCTGTTGACACTTTAAACAAAACAAAAACCACCCCCCACCCCCCCCCAAAAAAAGCACAATTTCTCCTGAAACATTCTTTTCCTTTATTATGGCCCCAATCCAGCAACAGGACTACTTATGTGCTTAAAGTTAATCGAGTGCTTAAGTGCTTTGCTGGATTGAAGCCTGCAATAACATAAATCTGAGTGGACAAATTATCATTACATATAAGAAACTTGCAACAAGATGAAAATAATTAAACAACTGGAGCTGTTTGTAGAGATACTTCAGCTCCACATGATGATGTAAAGCATGTCTGCAGTTTGTACATCCCAGTTTTGCCACTAGATTTCTGAAGAACACATACCTCTTACAGGTTCCAACTGCCCACACATCTGAACTTCCAGCCACAAATTTATAAAGCAAAGTGAAGCACTCTGTCAGCTCTGCGTTCTGATATGTATCGCAATCTAAATGGATAGAGGCCAAATACTACTGGGCTAAAGGATGGGTCTTTGGGAAAATGATTTGCAACAGCAGGTTTTCACTAGAGAGCGAGTATCATTGGAATGGTAGAAGGAAATTATAAAAGAAAGTGAAATGGGAAATTAAAATATCAAAGTAAGGGGGAAATGGGATTTAATGGAGCATTTTTTACATTTCATCTTTTGGGTATTATCTGAAAATATTTGGACTTCCTTTCCCCCCTATCAGCCAAGCCTCCTCTTGAGCCTTAATTTTCGTTTAGTTTTTATCTCTGTCACACAGTCTGCCTTTATATAGTCTCCTTGCTCCTGCTCTAAGAACATTCAGACTAATTTCCTTTTCCCTTAGCCATTTATCTTTCCTACACCCATTCAAGTCTATGGATGCATGCGTCTTGAAGGAGGAAAAAAAAACTAAGGCTGTATATGTCATAAATGTGACCAGGAATCAAAAATAGCTTGGGGATTAAAATCCATCAAAACTGCGCAGTCCAGAGCAAAGTACTCTGCCTGTCTAGACAAGCAAATGAAAAAAAGCAGAGCTAAATTCTGCAAGAGTGCTTTTCCCAAACTCTTTGTCCTTCTATAAAATATCATCTCATACAAAAGCTCCAGTTTCAACAGAACATTGCCCAATACCTCTCAGCAGCATATTAGAAGGAGGATGGCCAGCAGGGACACTTCAGACTTGCCAGCACTGGTCAGTCCGAAAGGTTTGTCACAGTCCATGTGAGCACTCGACCTGCACGAGCACGGCAAATCCAGCGTTACCCAAATTCACACGCTACAATGTCTGCGCACGCACAATTGCCACCTCTTTGGTCTTCCAGTTGGGCTGGTAGATGTTCAGAAAAGTCAGCAGATTTTACTGACAAAAAGTGGCAGCTCTGAAAAGCAAAATCCATACGCATTATTCCCAGCATGGAAGAATGGTAGCAACTGCCACATGAAGCTTTCTGAGGAAATCAAGCTTTCAATGAATCCCCCCCAATACTGCTTCTCTACTACCCCTTCCTGTAGGACACGTCTCCAGTTAAACATGGCACAAGAGCTTTTTCTCTCTTGGAACCTGAGGCCAGGGGTGCACACCAGCTAATAGGCGCTGCCGAGAGCAGCACAGGGTAAAACTAGCACGAGCTCCTCTGCACCGCACCCCACGGCGGGTTAGAGAGAAGCCCTGCTGAGGGAATTAATTGCTCTGTCCCTACCTGTGTGCCCTGGAAGGACACTATCTCATCATTGCTTAGGGATGCGCAGTCGTGACTTACGGGTATTTCTCTTCCTGCTGGTGAGAAGAATGTGCATGCGGCATTAGTTATCTCTTCAGAAGTTTAAGTTAACAGGCACACATTTTAATTTCTGCTACTAGCATCACCTGCACAGTAAAGCACAGGCATGGAGAGGATCTGGGGCAATCAAGATAGATCCACCCTTCCAGCCTTTCTTAGCGCTGGCACGCTTTTGGTGCCTTCCCTCATTCCCTAGTGAGGAGATAAGCAACTGGCATACGAGGCGGCTATGCCATCTTCACCAGCTTCTGGCCATCAGAGGGTCTTCTTGACATGGGGAATGCTCCCATCCAGACCTCTGACGGGTTTGCAAACTAAGCGTGGTGGACTGGAAAATCTGGTCATGTGTATTGATTTCTGGTTTCATATTACACATGCACTAGCTATGCATTGTTCTGGGGCGCTGGCTTCTCTCCAAGTTAGAACTGTCGACATTAGCTACGGAGTTATTTTCATTCAACTTTCTAAACATGTAAAATTGTGAAATCATTTTTTTTGTGTGTGCAAGAAATGGATTTTCAAGGAGATCTATGAAAAATGATGGTACCCTCAATGTTTAATGCAACTGAAATTTTCAAGGGCTTGAGAACCATGTGGTTAAAATGAACAAAAATGTCTTTTTTTTAATTTTATTTCACCCTCACAACTCCACACTGCCATCATAAATCAGACCAAGTAGCTTTGCCTTTAAAAACGGAAGGAACTATAAACAAGAACTAAATACTGAGGTAAATTTCCTATAATTACTTGTACCCCAAAATGAAACTCCCTTATGGTACACACAGTCACATTTCTTCAAGCTAGAAAAATATACCTAGAGTATTTTGAAGGCATATAGAAATGGCAGATAAATAATAGAACTGTGAATTATACCATGAGGTTGTTATTTTAATAAGGATTTCAAAAGGGATCTGGTTTCATACAACAAAGAATATGAGCTTCCATGAGTTACTGCCCACCATTAACAGCTAGGGGACATCTCAGAACATTGCAGCTTCTTAGCTTGTTCCATTATAAAATAATGAATTTAAGTGCCCATTGCTCCTCAATGAAACAAGTAAGATATTAGTTGTTTGGTTTTGGTTTGTTTGGGTTTTTGTGTTTTTTGTTTTGGTTTTTTTTTTTTTAAAATATAATGTGGTTTTGTCGATTTTGTGGGTTCAAAGTCTTTTAGAAAGTGGGATGGTTTTTAATATCCATACCATTATTAGGGAGTTGAATCCTGGTAAGAATGGTAGCGAGACAGACCAGGTTTAAAGGAAGAAATAGCATCCTTTATGAAAACAAATTATACCATTTAAAAAGGGGAAACATTTTCAAGCAGAGAACCCTTTATTAGGTCCAAGAAAAACAACAGACATGGAGCTTAGCGTAGATTAAGGACTGTTCATCTAATATCTACATTGTTGTTATCGACTTAAATTTTTCAGGGGACAACAGTAATTACAACTTGTAGAGCCGGAAAAGCGGCTAAGGGGGACATGGTGTCAGCCTGCCCATGCTGAACAGAGCTGAGGACAGGCGACACCTGTGCAAAAGTGTGAGTTAGTAGAAGTTGAGGTGGGAGAAATTGCAATGGCCAAAAAACCCAATTTCTACTCAGTCAGTGATTCCGTCTCCCTGCAAACCCTGCTTTTCCTTAGGGTATCATTTCATTCTACGTCTTCTTTGGCATCAAAGCTGGTTTAAGTTCTCTTCACTTCCACGCAGGCACTATAGCACTGTCTTCCCAGTCGTGCTGTTAGTGCGGGTCTGCTATGCGAGATCATTGGTATTATCTGTGGTTAAACAAAAACCCTTCACCTCCTCCAAGAGACATACTGAGGGAGAACGCAACAGGTGAGAAGAGACCAAAATGTCAAATTGCATCCTTTAATCATTGTAAAATACCCCCAAAAGGTTTGATTTGTTAGCAAGTGCTTTAGATTAGCAGACACAATTCATTTATGTTTGGCAGCGTTAACTAATTACTGTCTGCAGACTGGAAGCCCAGACTATACCAGCAGCACAAAGCGTGTTAAGCAAGCAACAGCATGATAGAAAGCACAGCTCCATGGAAAATGTACACTGACAAACTTTCAGTGCTTTTAATTGTTCACTTTTTAATTGGTATTATTCCTAACAAGAAAAAAAGGCTATCCTCAGGAGGCTGCAGAATTATATTTGCCTGAAAGCTTATTCTTTAAATAAAAATGGCTGTTCATAGAAAGTCTATTAGTTTCTTCCTTCATCCCACTGAAATATGTTCTAGCCCTTGGGAAATAAATTTTAATTTACTGTAATTTTTCTTGAGGTTTTTCACTTAGTATGTCAATGTACACTTCTCCCTCCTCCCTTCCTTTTTCTTTGTGTAAAGACCAAGCTTTTTAAAAATAGAATTAAATCTGAACAAATGAAAAACAAATGAGTCAAAATCTCAAAAACAGCTGAAATTTTTATGGAGCATTCTTTCCAGCACTATTAATTCAGTGTTGATGTCTCCATTTTCTAAAGAGCACCCAGGAAAAGAAAGCCCTCTAATAAGTAACATAAATTAAACAAGCCCTGTTAATACTGCCTTACTGACCCCAGAAGGGCTAAAGTGAGAATAGAGGCCACATTTCATCTACCACGAGGCTTGCGCATTCATTCACTAGGGCAAAAATTAGTCATTTCAAATGGACCAAGGTTCTACAAAGACTGTATCCAGCAGGGCTCGTGCTTTGTACCTTAACTTACACTTCTAGATCTGTAGGAACGAATGACTGAATGAATGAATGAATGAATGAATGAAGATGGCCTTGGTATTTAGAAGTGCTGAGCATGCACAAAGTGGTAATGCAAAGAAAGCAGCCAGCAAACCGTGAATATGCGAATGTAAATTCTCTTTCTTGTGATCAATATGGCAGCCAACCAACACTCAACGCTACAAGCTGCCAGAAGGCTATTAAAATGAGAGTGACGATAATCTGGACAAGAAGCGATAAAGATACGGCTCAGGATAAGCCATACATAACCAGAGGTCAATAAATGTATAGTATGCCTTTTTTTTGTATTTAACACCCATAAAAGAGAAAAATCGTGGTTCACTGTTCTAACTGAATGGAACTGGACACCATGCTAAAGAAAAGGGCAAATATAGTCAATACTGACAATTTGCACATGCAGCACGGGGCTAATAGGCCCTGCGTGGTGTTGCTCTTCCCACCCCAGTCATCAATGTTATTAAACATTGGAATAGGCTGCCCAGGGAGGTGGTGGATTCACCATCCCTGGAGATGTTTAAAAAAAGGGTAGATGGGGCACTTAGGGACATGGTTTAGAAGTGGCTTTTGTCAGGGTAGGTTAAAGGTTGGACTCGATGATCTCAAAGGTCCCTTCCAACCTCAGCAATTCTATGATTCTATGATTCGTATCAAAAGGCTGGAGATCTCCGGTACTGGAGTGGTGCTCTCCATCCCCCTCATCAGCCTATTCTTTGCCCACCTTACAGACCCTGTACCATTTCCCATCCTCACCAGCTTAACTCCATGCTTCTCAAGGGACAACACGTCATGCCTTACCGAGTTGTAGACAGATCAGATTTAATCTACTACATTTTCTTTGTGTACAAAAGTAAGTAGAAAAATCAGTTACATTACAAAAAACAAAAAAAAAAAAGAAAAGATGGGGTTAGGTTGGCACTGTCTACCACGGATAAACTCACACTAGCCTAGTCTGCATTTCATTCAATACCTTCAGTTACACTTTACCTTCAAATGCACTTTCTTTCCAACTTTTTTAAAGCTAGTTTACTACTGAGATCTGACTCAAAAACCTGTGATTTCTCAAACCCTTTCTACTCGTCTCCTGTATTTTTAAATACTGATACTGTATTTCATATTCTGTATTTATACTAGTTCTCTCTCCGTGTGATATAACTAAGAAACCTATGGTACCAGATCTGCGATATGACGTGCCAGTTCATCCTGTGTTTTGGCACGGGGCTTCTCTGGCATGCTGAATTTGGTGATATTCAGCCTTCAAGTTTTCCTCTCACTTCAGATATGGTCATTTCTGTTTCTGTAATTGCAGTAACATTAGCCAATCTTCCTTCATCCCATTTTTAACATGCTCATTCCTGAAAACAAGACAGAATAGTCATCTGTTCGGGCAACATCACTGGGAACTTAACGATGTTCCTAATACAGTCTGAAAAACATCATCATATTCTCACCCCATCTGTATCTTTAACATCATGGTGATACATATTTTTCTTTACAAATATATCTGTATATACAAATGTACGGTATATACAAATTATGGTTGGTAATATTAACATTGACCTCCCCCCTACAAACTGTAGCAATTTGCTAGCAAAAAAAAGTAATCCCTATTATTATATTCTGTTTAGTTTCCTCCTATCCTGTGCCTGTACGAGGTAGAAAAGAGTAGTTAAAAACATGTCTAGCAGCTAGCATCAGTGGCATTAGCGCATGTCATGTAGTTCCTGCTGTGTTTTATTAGACAAATGTAAAATTAACAACAGAGCTATAATGATTTCCTAAACTGGTTCCAACACAAATTTCCAATTTGAGGTCAGATGTATTGCCTAATAAAGTTTTACAACAGCAGTCAAATAGTAGTAGTTAGCTCCCCAGAAATACAACTCTTAATTCACCAGAATTAGTTTTAAGACTGTTGCTCATCACATAAAACAAAAATAAATATTATTATAGCTTCACTCAAAATGTTCAGACAATAATATACAGAGAAGATGGTCTTGGGTTACTTTAATTGCAAACAACGCAATTAAAGATACTTGATATATTTACATTTGTAGCAAATATACACTATAACATTTTGATTACTTGACCTGATGCTTGTAAACCGTCATTTTGAAGCTATTTGGCAAGCACACGCTTGTATTCTATTGCTTTCAGAGCATGAAACTTAAATGACAGGCTACTACAGTCTTGCACCAGTAAAACTTTTGTCTTCATGATGGGAGAAACTGAGGCAAATAAATGTTCTTTTTTAGCATAGCAATAAATTAAAATCGAAGACATATCATTCTAGTTTAACAAAAACACAGAGGAAAGCAGTGTGTGTTCCATAATAACAAAAAAGCTCATCTGCAGCAACAGTTGTTTGACACATTTAGGAATTTGGAGTTAGTCTTTGTTATAAGTCTTTGTCAGAAACCACTGACGAAGCCAGTCAGTCAGAAATTGTACTAAGAACAATAGAAATGTGAGTAAGATTTCCATGGACGTGTATCTAATTTATAAAAAAAGAAAATATATATTTTAACAATTAATCATGTCTGTAAAGCATTATTTTGCAATTTTAAATAAGACTAGTGAGCTGCCCGTACTAGATAATAAAAAAACCTATCCCAAAGGATGAGCCTGATCTAACTAGAAGCTTTGTACCACAAAATAAGATCCACAGGGGTTTTTTGTTGTTTGTTTTTTTTTTTCCCCAAAAAAATCTACTTAACAAATTCAGCGAACTAAGACTAAGACTTTGTTAAATAATGCACGTAAAGGTGGTGCGAAGTGAAGTAAGCAGGTGTATAAGGTACAGGGTCAAAAATAGCTAGTCTTAGTCACACAGACGCCAATTATCTTTCTCCGTATTAAAAGTAACATTATTTAAAAGCAGAGTCTATGGAAAGGGACAGCAGATATACTCAAGCTAGCTTTAAACCCCCACGATAGCGACACTGGCACAAGGCACCGAGCTGAAGGGGGGCTGCAACGTCTGTCTGCAGCTTAGAGAAGGAGCCTGGGCTGCGCTCGGGGCTGCTGCCACTGCCAGCACCGGAGCTGAGCTGCGAGGAGTTCCTTGGGATGGGTGTACCTGAGCGACATTCAGAGCTTTAACAACAGCAAATGAAAACAAGAGGCACTAGCCTTGGAGTCAAATTTATATGCGCTTATTTTTATACATGTATTTACAAACATCTCTTTTTACAAAAACTTACAATCTAACAACCCTAGACACCTTTTTTCAGCAAATCGGTTTAAACCATTCCACGATTCTCTGAATACAGAGCACTACACCGATATCACTCAGCTCTATTTTGAGTTGTCTCAAATTTCAAGTATAACTACCAACTGAAATATGCGTGTTAACTGAGAAATGATGGCTACACACCTTAAGATGCACCAGAGTGAATAACTGAACAGGACGGTTCCAAACGAATACTTTGACATGGGAGGAAAAAACCCAGCAAAATCACACCCAGTAATGTGTACTGTCGTATAACATCACACACAGAGACAGTGACTCCATTCAGAAACTATCTTCTAGTCAAAGCCACCAGTTTTGCCTGCCCCAAAGAATCCACCGTTTCCTATACTTGTGGGTCGGGTAATTGCCCAAATGCAGTTCTTGCATTTGCAAATGCTGCCCTGCTCCTTAAGAGTACAGAAGAGGAAAATATTCCAATCTACGTGACAGCAAAGACCTACAAGAGGACCATGAAAGGGATGAAAGCCAACAGCTAATCATCACCTACTTCACAATGGAGCTGGCACGAGGAGAAAATCCCTGGTGCAAGCAGGAGGCACCATACCCCAACGGTGAACACCTTCCCCGAAGCGTTCCCTGAAGGTCCCGGCAATGGACCTGATGCAGAACAGACCAGCTGACCAAGACTTTTATTTAACCTTACTGATACTTTACATTTGTGAGGCCAGACATCCCAGAGAGCTTACAAAAAGTTACCAAGAAGCTTCTTCCTGAAGTATAAAGCAGCCAGAAAATAATAGCAACCATTTTCTTGAGAAAGGGAACTTTCACAATAACAACAACTGGATATTAAGTGTTCTCTGTTCCTGAAGGTCCATGTGCAGCACACAGGAGCCAGCTGCTCTTTAGGTTTACCCATACTTCCAGTGAACAGCCTGGTGCTAATTTTCCTTCACGTACCCCAAGAGACCATAGGATGTACTGACATGCTGCAGTCAGCAGCTGCAATTCCTGCTGGGCTCTTTTTTTTCAAAGCAGCCCTCAAAAGCCCTCCTCTTCCACAACGTGACAGCAAACGTTGCTGCGTCAGCACCGCTGGTTTGCAGGGCAATCAAACAGGGTGACTATGTCTGACACAAGGCTAACTCTATCGCCATAAATGGGTATTGCTCCACTCCATAACCACAGCGATCGTCTTAGTGAGGGAAAAAAAGAGCGTCCTGTCTGGTGGTTACCATCAGAATGCTCAAATAACAATAGGATGCTTAAACTCATCCAGTATGTGCTTGCTCATGGGGTATTTTGGGAAAACTCTTATTTTCAATAGCAACAATAACCTGCGGATACCATCGAGTATTCCAGATTCCCAGTACTGAAACAAGAGCCACCAACGCCCAGTGTGATGGAGACCCTGGTGGGGTACAACTTGCAACCCCACTGACCAGCACTGCTTAGGATGTGGGGAATTTACATTTGCATATAAACCGCAACCCCTGACTGAAATAAAAAGATTCCATCCGCCGAAAGGGTGGATTTTCAGAAAGCACATTTAAAGTCATTTCTGCATCATCTCTTCTGTGTCCAAACTCACAACTGTGCAATGGAATACCTTATAGCAAACGTATATTAATGGATTTTATGCTCTCTAGATTTTTATGTGGGAATCTGAAATAGAGTACCAAATTTTCTAAATCATATCAAATGACCATAATTATCATGTATATACATGCGCATTACAGGGACAGACATATACTAGAGGTGCGAGCATTATGCAGGGCCTCAGTATTGCTTAATGTAGCCTCTCCAGATCTTCAGAATCTATAAAAATCTCATTTCAAGTAATTAACGAAGCAAGATCAAACATTTCAAATGCTTTCAGAATGCTGAAGATGTCCAGCAGCAAAGAATCGTATGCTTAGTTTCGAGCGGCAGCAGCATTTAATGGCTTCGTATCTCCATGGCTTTCTGCTCTGTTTTTCTCACTCCTGAGTCCTACACAGTGAGAAGATAAGGATTGTACTGTTACAGATGAGCTTTCCCTTCTCTCCCCCTTCCTCCTGTGCTCCTCCTCTCCAGTTAGAGACTCTTTGGGGTTTCATTATTTAACTTTCCCCTCAGGCGTGGGGATAACACCATTGGAGCCATTTTGCAGGCAGCAGGATTCTATAAATGAGGCAGTTATTTAAACAGCCTCACACAGAGCCGATGTCAAAGTTCTCGGCTATTTACAGGTGACATCACAAGAGATGCCTTCTGAAGCACAGCCAAAACAAGTACCATGCACAGATTAATTTTTCTTGTCCAACATACATCAGAAAACAGTCATTCCACCCTTGCTTCGCTTCACAAAACTCTTTCTTCAAGGAAATATATGATAGAGCTGCACGGCAACTTTTTTTCTGCCTGTTGAACAGACCAGAGTTTGGTTCTCCCTGAGCGAGAATTGAGCAGATTTGTGGGGCCAATTCTCTCTCCCATCAGATTTGCCCATCCCTGGTGAGAGCCCACAGCAAGCAAACAAAAAAAACCAACACACAAACAAAACAAAAAAAAAAAAAAGAAAAAATGAGGTCTTATAGCAGCTCCAGACCAACATGGCTAAATTATCATGGTTTAATTGATCAGGATCTGACAGTGCCACTTATAATAATAAATGTGAGTAAATTAATTTTGGCTTTACATTTCTTGGAATCCATCTGAAACACACCAAAGATTCAGGAATAATACCCCACATCTTTTTTTTTTTTTTTTCTGGGGGGGGGGGGAGGGAGGAATTACGTATGATATCTGACCAAATATTATATACAATATTTAAGTGAGAAATACAAAACGAAATGGTATTTTCCAAGGCCAAGTAATTTCATTAGGGCTCAGCTTTCCCAGCTCCTGGCAGGAAGGTGCTCGCATCGGCGTCTCCGTTATCTCGGAGGAGGGAGCGACTGCAGGGACACCGTTTGCGGAGCCCCTCAGTTTGGAAACATCGTGTGCTGACTTATACAACATACACATGCTTGGAAACGCCTCTCCACTCCTCTGCTAGATATTAATTCTACACAGCAAATTTTGCCATGCATTAGCATACATTTGGAGTTTATTTCCTCAATGTTTAATCACGCATAGTAGTCATTAGCATATATGAACACTCCTTTTCTAGAGCAGTTTGTGTAGGATTCTCATTTGAGCTAATTACTATGTAAGATAGCTAAATTCTAATTAAAATTCAATGGCACATGTAATGATAAAAATTTATCAATACTGTATCTTCCTCAGCAGTTACTTTTATTAAATTACTTAGCTTCATTGTTTATTTCTTGAAATCGGGATTTTAAATTGGGTTTGTTTTAACCACTGTAACAATAGGCTTTCACTGCAAACTTTTTATTTCATGTTTTAAAGGAATAAATGCCTTTCAAGGTTTCTGTTTCCTCTATAGCTCTGAAGATCTTTATTAACACCTCTCTCTCCCAGCACTGACAACAAGAGCAGGTGCACACCTTTGGTGCTCCCCAAGCTAATGGCAAAACATCCCTTAACTTCACTGGAGATAGGAGCCACGTGGTCCACAAATATCCTTTGCAAAATAGAGTATGACTAAAATAGATCAAATCTCGCCATCAAATAAAAAAACCTCTTAAATGAGAACACCACTATTTTTCTACATCCTAGCTAATACCGTAAATTGCTGCAAGTACCCAGTATAATTAACATGAATTAGTGCAAAACCTTCCTGGTGCAGAGTTGAAACCAGCAGCCTGTGCTCTTTCTCAGCCTACCTCCGACGTTGCACTTCTAAAAGTCACCACTGTGGCTGTTCATGTGTATTGGCATAAGCAACTAGAAGCTGAGGAAAAGACTTCGCTCATGCAAACGCTTTTCCTTTTTTTAGAAAATGTATCTATCTTACGACTTGAAAATATGAAAAATCTCTTTGGATCGGTTTCATTTGGGTGGGGTGAAATATGCATTAAAAAAAAAAAAAATCTGTGTCAGGTTCTAATCTGAGCCGTAGTTACGCTCCCTGCATACAGGATGTGCTGCTAGACACTAAATATGCTCTAAACAAAAGCAAAAAAAACCTGGGCAGCAAAAACTCCTTTCTGCTGCACCAAATGCAGAGGCTGTTATTCTCAAACATAAAAATGACTAATCACCCTCTAATCAAGTTATGGCTAATAAAGTAATCCAATTTTTGCTTAATCATGTTAATATTCAGACATGTTAAACAGTAAATCCCTTCAGGCATGCAATCCTGTTTGCCAAGTTTCAGCCTACAACAAGGTGTAAATCTCGGAAAACAGCCCTTTGGAAATGCTGACAAACCTTTGGCTATTGTAATAAAAGTTGGAGTCTCGGAAAAACAAGGAGAAAGGCAGGGCTAAAGTTTCTCTACAAATTTCTACCCTAAAATTTGCAGAAAGTAATTGCAGCGCCCTAGATTTAGTCCTTGCAGAACCCCTTTTGCTATACAAGCCACAGAGTATTACTGAAATAGGCAGGAAGAAGAAAAAATAATAATAATTAGTATTAGAGGCTGATATTTATGATAAAATATAGTTGATACTTCCACTCATAGTTTAATTATAATACATCAGATTCTCAGAGACGTTTGTAATCAGGTTTATTCAGTTGTTTGTTTTTAAAGGTGCTTTATGACTTCTGAAGCAGAATAAATGATAAATAATGCATTTCCTCAGTGTTGGTGGGAAAACTCAGGCTATAATTAGCATACAAAATTACATATTCTGTTACTTGATGTTTACTGATGCCACTTCTGTCATGTCATACAGCATAAATAAAAAGTTGGCAATCCGAATACCCCCAAATAACTTTATAAACAACCACGCTTGCTCCAATACAGCTTTTCTTCAAATAACCCCTTAAAGTAAGAGCCCCCGTATCTTCCACCAGCTTCATTCGAACCCAAAGCCCCAGTTCACGCTGCCGCGTTCCGTTAAAATGCCAGATTTCGGTTGGTTCCTAAAGAGCGGCGGAGGGAAAACTCGGCCACGGTGGGCAGGAAGGCCCCTTTAAAGGCCAAGCCTGGGGAGATGCTGGGCAGGGTCTCCAACAGAGGACCTTTGTCCTGCCATGCAAATGATCCCGGCATAACCGCGGCAGACAATACCCAGGGAGAAGCCGGCGAGAGCCAATCCATCTGCAGCTACTTGGTTAACTCAATGTTTCCTACATTCTTTCCCTTACACAAAACACTCCATGTTGACAGCTGTGAATTTTAAACAACTCTTCTCTGTATGTTTTTCTAATTTTGTGTATTCAGATAGTTTCCCCCGGCATCAAGGGGCTGAAAGCAGAGCGCTCGGATTCCGTAATTTAGAGATTTCATGCTTTTCAAAGAGTCACAGCGACTCTGATCGAAAAACAAAGTGGAAATTAAGTGTCTAATGGAGAGAGCTTCAAATGGCAAGAAAAGTGGTTACTTTAGAGGTGTTACACAAAATAAAATTCGTATTTATATGAATTACGATTACAGAGAGTCTCTGTAAGCTATACTCTGCATGTAATAAATATATTAATAAAAAGTACGGAAACTTTGTTTCGCTAAACCACATTCTGAGTACTCAAAATCCACTCGCACTTTGTAGTGTTCCTTTTAAAGAAAAACTTTCTTCTATTTTGAAGAAAAAGTTTGCCTTCAGTCAATTAATCAAATAAAATATTTGGATATCAGCAATTTGTCCATGTAATGAATGATTTTTTTTTTACTAGGTCAAAAACTAACTTAAAACAGATGCTGGGCTAGAGCAACATTTCTCTGTATGTTGGGGAAAAAAACCACAACCAACCCCAAAAAACCCCTAACCATCAGTTAAAAGCCTCCCTGTAAAACAGAAAAACCAAACGAGTTTTCTTTTTCTACTAAAAAAAGGACAGACTTCAAAATAGCATCCCATGGGAATTCCGTGGTGATTCTGCCACGACCATGGATAGAGTTGCAAAATGCAAATATTACAGATAGGCTGTCGTTAAACAATTCTGGCCAAAAAAGGAGTTTTGGACTTACTCCTGAGAATTCTGTCTAACCAGCACCGATGGAGCCGCCTTCAGCTGTGCCCTGGGAAGGGAGCAAGCAGGGAGAAACTGTGGAACTGGGAGTCAGCACAACTGGCTGCTGTTCCTGGCTCTGCCACTGCGAGACCCACAGAGGCTTCTTCCCTGGGTTCCTCTCCCTGAATCTCTCATTTAAAGACGAGGCCAAGAATTTATACAATAATTCAAAGAGTGAAACCAGTTTCAGACACACTCCAGTTCTTTCTGCAATCTCCTCCAACAGCTCCTGCAGCCCCAGCAGTAAAGCAACCCTGCTGACCCACCACCTGTACTCTGGAGGAGCCACCCCCGCCAGGAGGGGACACTGGGGAAGCCCCCAAAGCAGCGCAGCACCATGGCAGTGGGGAAGCCGGGAAGACCTTGCCTTCCCAGGAGCCAGGCCACTCCGACATGCCATCCCGGTGCCAAGCTCTGTGCCTTCCCCCACCAAGTGTTGGTATGGGCTTCTGCTGTGGTCCATCTTCTACTCTCAAGCCCACCAAAAAGACTTAAATTTAAAATCATAGAATCACAGAATGGTAAGAATTGGAAGGGACTTTTGGACACCATCTAGTCCAACCCGCCTGCCAAAGCAGGTTCACCTGCAGCAGGTTGGACAGGAATGGATTCAGGTGGGTTTTGAGTATCTCCAGAGAAGGAGAGTCCACAGCATCTCTGGGCAGGTTGGGCCATTCACTGCTTCTCTCTGCTTGAGGCATTGACCCCTCGCCTTTACAAGGTGTCTTCAGATCATTCACAAAAACCACTGTAAAAGACGTATGCATCGTTTCCCCCACCCCAGCATCAGTCTCCACACTTCGGTGTGACCTGCTCCATGTTGACATTTTCTCTCCCTAGTATCTGCAGGAACCAAACAACAACGGCAATGTGGTTTTGCTTGGGGGAGGACAGGAGGTGGGTTTTGTCTAGTCTGGAAATGTATTTTCCCTTCTTCCCAGTCATTTATTGTTCTTCTTTTGGCACCAGAAGAACATATTTTGGACATGAATTTCTCTGTGGGTGTTACATTGGAAATTAATCTTTCTCCGAGGCATATACGGTCTGGGACAGTTTTGAAATACGTGCGAGAGGATGGAGAGGGGAGGAAACGTGCGGAAATGAGGCCACTTGGTGGGGCAGGCAGAGTGAGCCGGCATGTTCCCACAGCCCTGCGTCACCTCTCCCAGCCCGGCCGCAGCACACACGGCCCCGCACGCCCCGCCAGGCAAGGGAAACGTGCTGTCGACCGGAGAGAATAAAGGACTGGCTGCTCGCACGAGACTCAGCCATATGAATGCTGATCTACGTGTCCTGTCGCAACACGCTTGTATGGGCATTTGCCCCCTTTTCCTGTCCCCCATGGCTGCGAACACCCTCCGAGGGAGCACGGGGGCTCCATGGCGAGGAGCCACCATCCCACCGGTGCTGGCAGGAGGGCTGGGACCTCTCACCAACGCGTGGGTGAAGGTCTGACACCGTTTCAGACCTGATTTCCCAGCAAAACGTCCCATAAGAGCACTGCCTGCTCCCCACTACTTTCTCCTCTCAGGGTGATTTCATTCCCATCATTTCTTTTGATGGCACGGTGTATTCAATTTGCGTGGCAATACAGTCAACAAACTGTTACAGCCAGGACCAAGCCCCCCCGTGCTAGGGACTATTAAAAAAAAAAAAGTAAAAGTTGTAGAACTTTGTTCCAAAAGCTTGAAGGGGTCAAAAGCCCCCCTCCTGTGCTAGGTGCTATTAAAAAAAAAAAAAGGGAAAAAACCAGAATAGTAAAAGTTGTAGAACTTTGTTCCAAAAGCTTGAAAGGGTCAAAAGAACTATGAAAAGCTTTAAAAATGTGCATGGTGTTTTTTTACTTAATTATAAAGAATAAAAAGCAGAAATTAATCTAATGTTTTTAAAACAAATTCTAATGAGTCATTAAGATGCGTTAGAAACCACCAAATACGTACATATTTAGGCACTCCTCTGGCTCAACATTATGCTTTACGCAAACAAAAGGCCTCTTCTCTACAGATTTACACAATAGCTTTACACTGAGCCATTACGATCTATCATGTAACTGAGTGCTTAATGACTCTTTAATTTAAGGATTATTGACACAAAAGATGTAACAGCTGCCTAAGAGTTACTACACAGCAGCAGCTTTCCAAAAAGGTATCACTTCATCACTTCTATATTTTCTAAACTGTCCAAAGACTCTTACATTCATGGCAGTGACTTGAAAGACACAAAAATTCAAGGGGAAATAAATTAGAATATACTTGACCTCACTGAACTGGGAAAAAAAAATAAATTTTAACATTCCCAGTTGAGAACAGGTTTGTTCTTATTTATTTCTAACAATGCGAAAGCTTGAAATAAAATAAAATAAAAGAGTTTATTTTATCTGAAACAAAGCCTGCCAGACTACGGCCCTGTGTTTTCTGTTGAAGTCCAAGAATTATTTTTTTAAGCGAAGCTGTAAGCCCCATGAAAGCGCCATACGCAAAGGTAGCACTGACAGGAGCTGAAGCACAAGTGGTAACGGGTGTCACTGCAACAACGAACGCTTGAAAACGCAAGAGAGTTTGTTAGGGCTGCGTGCGTGTATACATATATATATTTATAACCCCCCTAACAATGAATATTCCTGCTGCCAAGCATTTGGAGACAGAGTTGATTTCCTTTCAAGTAATTGATGTAGGCTTTCTTCAGGACCCCGTCCAGACAAGTTCTCCACCGTGGGGCAGGAAATCACACCGTCAAAGGAAAGCTGAGCGCTCCTTCCACCCGGCCTGGGTCAGCCCCTCCAAAACAGTAGATTTATACGACTGCTGCCAAAAAACCTTGCATTTCCATGCCCTCCTGTTGCTAAGATAAAGGACGTTTCCTACTGCCTCAGAATGCCGTCCTCATTTAAAACTCCAGCTATGTTCTGACAAAACACGCTGCTGTCACCCCAAATTGAGCAAATGAGCCTACGTCCTACAGTATAAAGACCAAAAGAGTTATTGAATATCACCCGGGGAGCACAAAATGAAAAGGCTCCCATTTCTTCCTGACCTTTTTGGGGCATTTTTTTCCTGAAATCGGCCGAGCCCTTCAGCCTTCATTTCTCATGCTGTCTGCGGTAGCACAGGAAGGACAGCTTGGACTTTGCAGTTTCAAACAGATCAAGTTTTGTTAAATAACTTTTTTTTTTTTTCCTTTTCCTTTTTTTTTTTTTTTCTCCTTCTTCAAACCCAAAGCGGAAGGGAACACTGTGAAGAAAATGGAAACTGGCAAAGAGCTTTAACTTCAAATAGCCTTATAAGTCAGCGTTGATGTGCAAAACTAATTCTGGTTTTTTGGCATTTAAATATAACCCGACAGTCGCAAAAGGGAGGGGTGAGGGTGGGAGAAGTGCAAGGCAGATTACCAGCCAAGTGCAAAATACGGAGATGCGTAGCGCTACGACTTCTGTTTCTCGAATGAAATAAGGATTAGATTTATTTGGCACCGAGCTTTATAGGGGAGACTACAAACTTGCACTGGAAAATTTCAGGCAAGGGAGCCTATGACAAAAAGCAGTTTTGTACCACTGGTGTCTAACAAAAAGGCATTTCACTCATGTCAGAAGAGGACATTTCCACAGAGGAGAATCCCGAGCTTCAGTAAAATAGATATGCAAATAGCTCCATTCATTAAAAAACAGAAGTACCACTGAATATAATGTATCTAAATATTTGTTCAGGGTTAAGTGGTGTTGTCTAAACAAGCAGAAAAGACCTTTTCTTATGCAGATTTGCTCTCCCCATTAGGAGTGCTAGCCACATACTTACTACTTGTTTATTTCTATGCTTTTCATTCCTGAGAAATCTCCCTGTGTCATTTTACAGAGGCACGAGGTAAGCCGTATTCCGACATCAGGCATTCATAGCATCCATACCATCAACTCCTCAAGCTTTAGCTGCCTACCTGTTTCTACCGCTCACCATAAACGCACCGATGGGAAAGTACACACTTCTCAGCCTTTAAGGACAAGGCACAAAACAAGGTGTAATTACAGCCTCTGATTACACTTTTTACTGGCATAAAATGCCCGCCCGTACAGCGCAGCCTGCCTCCTCTGCCCTGCGGGCAACGCCGCTGCCTCCAGCAGCTGAAATTTTACCTCTCCATGTCTCTGCAGCTTTCAGAGTTGTCATTGCTCAATGCTGTTGGCCCAACGCACCATCCAGAAGCACTTCAGAACTAAGAGGAAGGAACAAATTCCTACCGCATGAAACAACCACCCGTGCGAGGGGTCAACAAGCACTAGAGTAGCCGTCAGGGGGTGCGGAGGAGGCTGGCCTGTAGCATGGGATCCCCACGGCTGCCAACGCTTCATGCGGGAGAGAGATACGGAATCACTCACGCAGAAGGGGAGATCTCTGACAGCTCACTCAAAGGAAGATGAGGGAGTGCTACCATCTTGGACAGGCATCTAGAGGGCAGGCACCTCACACTTGTCCTTATCCTGCTAGAGAGGAAAGAGGTTGTAGGAAATGTGAAGGGGCTAAAGAATGCCGGAGAGTTTCAGCGGGGGACGACACGACAACACGGACACAACATTTAAACATAGCGTATACAAATTTCCTTGATCCTTTTAAAGAATACATAAAGGTGGTCACCCAAAAACCAGCCAGCTTCACCTTAAGCAGTGATCTCAGCATCTTAATAGGGAAAACACAGGCAAAAATTGATACGTAGCCTTGTGTTATCACAAACAGAACGAGACGCATTTACAGGCAGTCCTGCATCTACCAAAGTCTCGATTTATTATTGACCAGAGTAAATAATCCCATGTGAAAAATTAACAAACTTATATTTCTATCTAATGTCTGCCCTGTGCAGTGCCGTTATTCAGCTGCTCCGTTCTAGGGAAAAGCCACCCATGAGGCCGTTCTGAGGACAGCATCTACTTTGTGAATGTTTCCAAATCTATTGTTTGCATAAAGCTTTTTCCATCTGGTTAGTCACATCAAATCAAGACAGCCAGTAATCACGGACAACTCTACCTGGCGAAGGATGGGGCCCTCTCTCAGCAGCTATTTGGTGTTGCTCAAATTAAATTTTCTACTGAAATAATCCTGGAGCCCCAAGGTAGCAAAGCCCCAAAAGGGAAAGATTACTATTCGGCCTGTAGGAGCCCTTGCTGCTAACGTCAATAGCCACAACAAAGAAACAGACAAAACAAAGTATCTGAAAATGAAAATACAACTTCACAATCAGAAATGACCCCTCCAAACCCCAAAACAGAAGCCCCAGGTCATCAGAGAAACTTCTATAGAGTTTCACATACAGAACTCATTTTCTTTTACCAGTCCTCTTCACCTTTACTTTCATAAATAGCTCTTCTCTTTTCTTCTGGGGAGGAAAGCAATCTACCATGCCCAGGTGGATTTAATAAGAGAGGTCTAATACTGGAGGTCAAAGAATATGAATGGATTAAAAGATTAGGGAGAAGAGCATGAAGGCTTTCACCTTTAAGGTTCCTGTTCTGAATTCGTCTGATGTCAGCAGCGAGCGAGCAGTGTAACCATCAAGGAAGTGCGGCTGCATGGAAATCTCTCCTTCAGCTTCTAGGAGTTACGCTAAGGGATCACTAAAAAGAGTCTGAATATTTTAAAGGTAGTTACTGAGACTGCCTCTCGTTATCAAGCCCCATATCTACTTTTCTGTTTCTTCATATTCCACCGCTATGAACATCAAGATGGCTTTTCAGTTAAAAAAAATCCCCGTACTTTTTACCATTACATTCAAATTCATCAGCTACATATTGTTTTCCTGTGACTTCAAATCTCTTATAACAAAGCTAGACAGACACCTGCATCCACCACTTTTAGTACAATTGCCTGTTACTCAATTAGGTGGTGTTCTTCACATACCAAATTAAACCTCCTACAAGCGATAATCTGCAGAAAAAAAACCCCAAAACATCTGACTGCTAAGAGTTATTCCTGTAGTATATGAGATCAGGCCAGCCTGTAGTATCCCCGGAACTTCAACTTCCCCCATGATTTTGGTGAAATCATGTTAGAGTCAATCATTATGGCATTACCAATGGCTAAGAGTGCAGGCTTGTGCACATTAACTTTTATCCATCTTTTAGGACACAGCTCATTGCTTCAGCTCCACAAATTATGGAGAAATTATCATCTTTTTCACTGGCAAGGTCCACACTTTCACTTTCACATATCCAGTGGGAAACGCAACTGCCAAAGTGCTTGAGAAGTAAATCAGCCACATGTGCAGGTGCTCTCTTGTAATGACAGGCGTGAGCTCAACAAGTAGCATGCTGTTTCTAGGTATTAGAAATTTTTCAAAAGAGCTAAGCATCGTATTGGCTTCAGGATTTAAAGCCAGCCATGATTGCCTCCAAAATGCCTTCAGTTAAAAAAAGCAAGTTGCACAACAGAACCATCAGCCGTGACTGAGGCTGGTTTAATAATAAACTCAAAACTACTTAAAATGAACCGCATGTTTCCATGGTGATGAATACATATCTCTCTCCGGAGCGTCTTGTGATGTAGAAAACATCCACCAGTAATATTTTGGTAGTAATCTTGCTAATGGAAAATTCATTAATATTGTTCAAGAGGGTGATAACACCGACTTGGATTAATTTTAGACTGACCTTGGCAAACTGGCAGGTGAAGATGAAAGCAGTATGGTGCCCAATGGAAAAGTAAAATAAGTGAAGATACACACTTATGACATATGTTTTTTAAAAAAATGATGACGACCGGCAGCTGCTAAGATGAATTGCAGACCTGTTCATTTACCTCTCGGATAGCTGCTAGTAAATCCATTTTTGCCTCAGTAAGCTTCCTCGCCAGTGAGAAGATTTAAATCTTCTCAAACAGATACAAAAGGTACCATCTCCTTAGGTTAGCCTTGCTTAATGGCAGCGAGGCATGGCCAATTGCAGACGCTCTTAACATAACATATTTGACAGGTATAAGATCAGGCACATACAGTAGGAGAGGTCCCAAAGCTTGCCTTTATTCACAAGGCTGCTCTAAGGGTATGAACCGCTAAACTCTGTCATCATCACTTAAGTTACAGCGCTCCTTAATACGATATGGTGTTCTATTCGGGGGAAGAAAAACCTTCTTAAGAGTACATATTCGACTTTGATCCGGTGACACATTTCTAAAGGAAAGCATCTGACAGGACAAAGATGTACAGTACTTCATTTAGTCTGCGTGCCATATGTGGCAGTTTCAGAATCACTGTCACAGCCCCTTCAGCTGGCATCCAGGCTCGCACGCCGCAGCAGAGCAGAGGCATTTCTGCCGGGCTTCAGGAGGAAAAGGCTTGGGAAGAATTTCTCCGGGCTCTTCCCAACAAGTATATTTACCTATTCCGTTCAGAAACTAAATAATAAGGGATTTTAACTTGCAATCAAAAAAAAAAAAAAAAAGAAAAAAGAAAAAGAATTTTGACTAACTCTTCACATCATAGAAGCAACGTTAATATTTTGATTCAAAAAGCCCATACGCATGGGTGTCATTTTAAGCACATAAACAGATGCTAATTGGCCTGCTCAGGTACTTAAAGCATAAACGCTTTGCTAGAAAAAAACCCACACATATATACACTGCTATTTCACAGACACTCGTTAACTTCTTTCAGTTAACAGGCTCGGGAAGTCTAATTACTTCAGGGCCTGCAGTTTTTAAAGCATAATCTTTTCCCAAATGTGAATTTTGGGGATAATTTAATCAGAAACAACTCCACAGTTTCTGAAAATACAGCCAGAAATAAAACGCAGCGCTTTTGCTACAAAATTGTCCTTGCAAACCTGTACACAACTCAAAATGCTAACGAGCTGGGAGTAGGCAGCAAGTATTTGTTGGGGATATAATTCATATTCAGAAATTCTCTGGTGATTTTCTTGAAAACCTGATTTAGATTTGACTTCTCTCGGTGTCATCAGAAACCGCTCTATGGATTTCATATTCCTCTTTTTTGTTTTATACACTAAAACTGAAAAGCATTCAGCAGAATAGTCCTGTTATGATATGTTTCTAATTTAACAGGCAGCAAAGCCCTACGGGAGGGAAGTAAAAAATTACCTTCAGGGGCAAGGTGAGGGAGAGCCGATTATACAGGGATGTCTCAAAGTGGACAACGTTTATGAAAACGATCGGCATTACATCTGAGTCAATCCTGTTGTTATACACTCTAGTTTCTTATTCCTACTACTTCAAGAAGCTGTTTGGTCTTCACAACACTAACGCCGCAGTTTAGCCAATGGTCCATAAGTGTGCCGTTTTACTTCAGGTTAAGGAGAAATGTTCAACAGCAAGAAGTAACGCGAGTGATATTATGTAAACGTGCAACAAAAGTGAGATTTCTTTTTCGCTTGGGATTTCTGATAGTCAACAGAAGTTCTCTTTTTCCTGTAATCACAAATCTAAAGGCCCTGATTATGTCAAACAAACTGCCTGCGTGTTTTTCGAAACGAGGTTCCTTGAGTCTCACAGCTTGGTGGCAACATTCAAACATTTATTCAATTACTGTCAGTATTCCTACGGTAAAATTAGTACCTTGAAAGAAAACTACTGAACTGAAAACAAAAAAAAAAAATCAGGTAAAAATTTTTAATTTACAAACTGACCCTCGTAGACTGTCTCAGTAGAAATGAATGTGAGAGCGTGACCTATTCCTCGTATTTCCCTTCATGAAGAAAGTCGCTTGCAATCAACGTCTTAAATGTACTGCAATTAAACCGCAGCCCAATTAAAACACAAAAGACTTTTTGGTAATGAATCTTTCTGGCAAAGAGCATCCTCAACACTTACTTCACAAACAATAGCATTTGTCAAGAGATGCTAAACAAATTTCAGAACTGGGGCTTTTCATAGCAATTTGGAATATTTGATGTTTGGCTCTTTGGTGCTCAGCGTCAGCCAGTTCTTTACGTTCCCAAAACGTACTAGTGATCCCTAGGCAAATAGACACTGTTTTAAAAGTTCGCCAGTGTGCCTGGTGATTACATGTGGTTTTCCAAGGGAAGTGACTCGATCTATCGCTTTCTGACCCGTTTTCCCCCCCGTTCCACTTCTGCATGTCCTCTCAGCTGAGTGCTGGAAACTGCGTTCAGTTGAGTGGGATAAAAATAACAATAAAAACTCAGTGCCTATAGCAACCCTCAAGCTACAGAAGGTGAAAAGAATTACACTCTTAATTCGCAAGGCTCTTTTTACATATAATCATTCCTTTTAGGTAAAGGTCAAGTTACAAGACTTTTTGCATTATGCATAGTGATTTCCATTTTGGCTTATTATTCAGCAGTATAAAATTTATGATGTCAGATTTCATGACAGTTAAACCTGAGTTTGTTCTGTTTCAGAATGACATCTGGGTATAGAGAATAACAATGCTTCTATATTAAAATGACCCTATATTTGTAGGCCAGCTCCTATGAAAGACATCAGACCAACCAAGAGATGCTGGAACAGATGTTCAGAAATATATTTCACTTTTCAAGTGCTGACAAACTGGAATGGGAGTAGAGTTGCATAATGGGAAATGAATCATTACAGTCAATCATGAAAAATATTCAATTGTTTAGAATCAAAGCGCTTGGAAAATAATCTTTTCTTTCTGTACTATTGCACGGCATTTGATATTCAAAAGCAAATAACCTAAGAAACACATTCAATGCTGCTGCTTAATCCACTTATGAGAAAAAACAGGTTCTTCAAGGAAATAAATGTATAAAAGTGCGTTTTATTTGTTAATGTGTGTAACAGATAATGATTTTTAGCTGACAGTACAATTATTTATTATGACAATGCAACATCTTTAGTGAAAACTGAGTAGTCTTAAGGTGTTCTGGGCTGCTCATTCATGCAAAGAATTCTTGTCAAATATTTTAATGAGAAGAAAAGTATGGCAGTCAAGATTAAAAGTCAAGGTGACCTTTAACTGTGGAAAACAGTATCTACATATCACCTTACATTTTTTTTTAAGGTCATCACTTCTCTCTTGAAGAGTCATTCCATAAATGGAAGTAGGCAGTGCATCGAGAGCGCTAACCATAAAAACCATCCTTAGATCAAAATTAAGCTCTGCATTACACCTATTTTAAATCACATATGCCCTTTGGTATAAAATTCAAACACTTGCTGTGGTGTCTTCAGCAAGATGAGTAAGGAAATTGCACGTTACGGAAACAAGGGATGTACAACTCGCACACAGCCTTCGGTAAAGCCACAGCACAACATCTTAGGAATTGTCACTTGTCTTTATAAAGAACAAACTCGCCTGTGACCTAGCCTTGGCCACGGTGTGCTGAGTCAGCTGCAAAACAGCTCTGATAGGCACCTGATTGCCTGTTGTTCTCAAGAGTCTTTTGGGGAAACCAAGGATGATCCCACAGCACAGCAGTGACCTGTTTTCCACTGTCATGCTTCAAGCTGCCCAGGTTCGTTGAGCAGATACCTGACTCGTGCCCTATTATGCAGAGGTTCTGCTGCACAAGCAAAATCCTCCATGGCCAACGTGACCTTAGACAAGTACCAGGAGAGTTTGGAAATATTGTTCCGGTTACCGGAGATGAAGTACAATCAAATCATCAAAAGCTGGAGGATCACCACACAGTTTCTAGTCTACTCAAAGCAGTGGTGGCCCAAGGGTGACTCCCTGTACTTCACAATCCTCTGCTAGAACCCCCCCAAACACCTCTGCCCAGCTCCAGGCAGAACCCCAGACCTGACCTTACACCTGCAAAGTCCCGCATTTATTCTTCCAGCCGTCTTATAGCTTCCTTTTTCTCACCTACTCCTGGAAGGAAAGGCAAACCTGGAAGTAGGGAAAAGTTACGTGCAGTTCAGTTCCAGGCGGCCTTGGCTGTGTTAAAAAGAAACTCATTTTTTTCCACCCAATGTGTGTGGAAAAAGAGCCATCATGCCACAAGGGCAGCTTAAGAGAGACCTCAAGGCCGGTCCTAAATATTGGCGTGAACCTACTCTCTCATGTACGTACTTAGTCTACAGATTTATTCCTTTATCTCTAATCTTTACTCACTTTCCGGCACTGAAAGCGGTTCAGGTATAACATGACACGAGAGCAGTGATAAGGCTTACAGATTAGCATTGGTTTGGGTCCAGCCAGTTTGGCACGAGCTGCCCATGAGCACAGGTAGAAAAATTAATGTTTACTCGCATCTGTCCACAAAGATACATTCTTGGTTATATATACTAAGAGGATTACTCACAGGGTATCATTAATCATTTTTATCGCTACCAAACATAGCATCAAACACATACAAAAATGTGGTTCCTAATTGCTACTATGGAGACAAAGGAGCAGAGAAACAGGAGATGAAAATAAAGTACTAGGTGTCATTTATTCTGTAAAATTATACGTGAAATAATTTAATTAATGGGCGATATAATTTATACAAGGTTTTAAGTTAATCTTAAATAATTATAACACCCAAACACAGTAAAAAAATCAGGTTTAAAAAATTCCTAAGAAAAATGTTGTGGATAAACCTGCTAAAACATGCAACAATGGAATGAATTTATTAAGATATGACAACACTAGCACTGCTTCAAATCACAGCCCGAACTTGCTGCAGCTGTAGATTTAATAAGATTGGTGTTCTTCACCACTAAGAGTATCCGTTTCTTCTGAAGTCCCGTTTACCACCCATCATGTAATGAAATTACTTTGACAATCCACGTATTCTTTGAAAAACATTAGAATCTAATGAAATGAAGTTAGTAATGATGCATTGTACTTTAATTATTGTGTGTCTACGGCGTACATATAGATCAAAGCAAGCTCTCACACTTTGGGCAAATGAACTTTCTGTGTCTTTTGAGAACCTCCCCAGAATTTTGTGGAAGTCAGATTTGAAAACATTATGGTACTTTAATTTTAAAAATATTTTTACACTCTTACTGGTTGGCCACTAGTGTCTGAAAAGTGGATTACATGTCTACAAGTGCTGACGCTAAGCACTTTCTCTGTTTAACACGCAACTATATTTAACACGCTGGTCCGCTATTTTGGCTTTATTGAAACACGCACAAAATTCCTTTTTTAGTCACTGAGGAGACTTGGCACCCGTTATAAAAGATTTATTGATCCACTACTAACTAGAGTACATTACAAATAGCCAAGTGCCAAACAGTTCCTTTGCACCAGATTGTGATTTACAAGTAAGGAAAGGAAACTGGATTACTAATTACATACAAAACTCTAAGCTTTAAAAAGTTGTGTATTTGTAATTAAGGTCTTGCAAAATAAATAGTCTTTCTCTAATCGAGACAGGCTTTTATATGAAAATCTTTTCTCTAATGTGGGTACACACATACCATTTTATTGAACAGAAAGCTGAAAGAAAAATTCTAAAGAAAGTTCTTGTATTGTAAAGCGTTGCCACTCTCCAAAAAAAAAAAAAAGGCAAATTTTAAGTTGTACTTCGAAAAAATTTAATTCATTAACATCTGATGCTGTATAGTTTTGATTTAAAAAAATGTGTAAAAACTTTACAAAAATTGTCTGTTCTGATTTTCTTTGAGATTTTTCCATATTTCTTTGCACCTAGGACAAGTGCTAGTAAGACGTGTAACAATCTATGTCACTGCAGTATAAGTCTCAGGTATGATCTTAACCCTATTATCTTGTGAATAGATTGCTTGGGTTAGGTCACAGGTAACAAACAAGACGTTTGAACTACAAAAGTGAAGCAGCACCATGCCGAGGATCTGTGGGACGCATGATGCAACCACTAAACCTAATAAAGGCCACCTGCATCAAATGGAATTAGCCTGGATAATCCAGCGGTACTAGAGCTCGGAGGATCATAGAATCATAGAATGTGTTGGGTTGGAAGGGACCTTTGAAGGCCATCTAGTCCAACCCCCCTGCAGTGAGCAGGGACATCTTCAACTAGATCAAGTTGCTCAGAGCCTCATCAAGCCTGGGCCTTGAATGTCTCCAAGGATGGGGCCTCCACCACCTCTCTGGGCAACCTGTATCACATCTATTAGCCGAGGCTACACGCTAACAGTCAACCTGACCATGAACAACTGCGATTTCATCACTGGAACAACCAAAGTTCCTAGAGCTTATTCTGATAATTTGTGAGGCATTTACCACAACATTGGGTGGCAAGAAGGGTGTGAAGGAGAGCAGTAAGCTTCTCCAGAAACACCTACTAACACTTTGACCACTTTGGATCCAGTTTCAAAGCCACCATACAGAGACTGATGTCCATCGTCATCTCACAAGGTATGCAAAGCTAAATTGGACACTGAGTTACAACAAAAGGCATACAAAAAGCCCAAACGAAGAGGAAAGTCATATTTAAAATAGCAGGGGAAAATCGTAGCCATTCATTTATAAACTTAATTTTTAGTATTTTGTTTTTAACGCAATAGAAAAAGGTTCTCCTCATGGTAGATACATCCTGCATCTATTCAAAAGCCAACGCAAAATTTCTACAAGCAATAAGCCACTCCAGGAAGTTCACTAACAATGTACAAGTCTGTCTTTTGGCTGTTGACACATATCTTGTGGAGCTGGACCTCCAAGTAATGCGTAGCTTTATTTCAGCCTCTAGGTAGACAAAGCACGCGGAAAATATAAACCCAAAAGAGGACATGGAATTTAATATGTACCATTGCTTGAAAAACACCAATTATGTTAAATACATGTATAACTAGGCATAGTTCTGCATTTGGGGTCTATTTAAAACCTTATTAAGAGCAAAGAACACAGAAGAAGCAGTCTGTTTGATCTGTTTTGAAGCTATGGTAAATAGGAAACAAGTTTTCCTGCGACATCTCTCAGGACCATCAGAGTGTCCTTTTTTTACAGGAATAAATACACAGCCATATTTGAAACCATTAACCTAATGCTCGCAAAGAAATCTCCCTTGTAGACGCAGTTGTTTATTAAGGCTAACCCTAGTTCCTTTTCCAGTCATATTTCAGAGATAAGCAAAAATTATAGAAATAAAAATGTCTAGCAGGTAGTTTCATTTGCCTCTTTTATTACAAATCCATATTCAGATATGTTAATATAAAGGTGTACAATATTATATAAAGGGCACAAAACCTGACATGGTGACACTGGTGGCGGAACGGTTGGCTTATTGTAGCAGCTCTTATTCAGCTATTTTCTAGTGCTCTCATCAGTCTTTTGTGTGAAAGTCTTTGGTGAGAGTCAAGTCTGAACTGATAAGGCCTCGGAGACATAATCACTGGCCCTCGTTTTCCATTGACAGCCCCACACAGCCAATTCACAAACATTTTCATATTAATATTGAGCAATTTCCCTACATTCTAATCCATCAAAGTAGGCTATTAATCCTTCCCCCGCGCTCTTCTCTATTCAAATGCTAACAATTTTCTTCTCACAAGCTAAAACATTTGTCCTACAGCCCCTCACACAAAGACACGGTATTGTCAGCAGTGATTGATCAGAGTATTAATATGAGGGATGCAATGTACATTGTACCAATGATACCACAAGCATGTGGAGGAAAAGGTCTTTTTTTAAAGGATAAGCCAAATGCAAAATATAATAATTTCTCAAGGAACACTTTAAAGTGTTTGCCTGGTATATTTTATGGAAATTTATGATGATTTTCAGAGGTGTAAAATGCTTTTGAGTTTGGAACGTGAAATAAATGGCAGGGGTGGCCTGTGTGCCGGGACCTGGTGGGCAGCAGCCTGAGGTGGGACTGGCTCAGGGCTCGTAGGGCAAACAGCAGAAGACCTACCAAAAGCCACTTGTTCTCTAATGCCACATGTTATACAAATGAGGAAAAGAAAAAAAAAAAAAAAAACAAAACCAACCAAACAAGAAACCAACCAAACAAAAAAATCAGATGAAGATAACTCTTTAAAGAGAAAAACCTCTCATCTCCTGGGCTGGCAGAATTAAAGAAGGGCAGAAAGCACCTCCAGCCCTTGGCCAGTGGGTCCCTTGCTACAGAGCCACTCGGCAATTCCCACCATCCTCACGGATGGCCAGAAGCTGCCCCCAGAGCCTGGGGCAGGCAGGGCCACCCAGCCCCTAGCCAGCTTGGCCTGCGGGCCCTCACACACCACAGCACCCCAAAAGGTGGTGGCAAAGGGAAAGGGCACCTGAGGGATCATTTCTTGCACCCTAGTTTCAAATGATTTTGTGATATTTATTAGAAGAAGGATGTGAAACCTTAACACACTTTATGTGTGGCCTTAACACACCTTACCATGTAAAAGTGCAACTTAACCAGCAGCTTCTCTCTCACCGCAGAAGGCAAGCACAGAACGAAGCAGAAGGGCAACGATCTGTAAGAGATGGGGTTGCCCCAAGGTGGACATACTGTCTGCAACCAGAGCAGAGCCCGGGGTGCAGGAGGCGGCGGGAGGGAGGGAGGCTGTGGATGCACACAGCTTTTAGATCACTGAACCACCCTGGCACAAATTAGAGTGATTTCAGGGATGCTGTAATTTACGGCAGGGTGCAGTGGTTCTTGGCACAGAGCCCCCACCACACCTCCACATGTGTCCTCCTCCTCCTCCTTGCAGGGTGCGGGCAGAGGGAGAGATGGTGCCAGGCGCTGCCAGCAAGTCAGAGCCACCAGGGTTGGCCCCAGGTCCACCCTAGGACGGCTTTGCTGGAGCCACATGAAGCAATTTAACTCAACCTGCACCTGGATGACCGAGAGAAATCCAGACCTCCTCAAATATCCAGCATCTGCTCATCCATAAAAAGGAGTGATTTGCTTATTTCCAGCAGCACACCCTATAGGCGGTGGGGGGGGTGGGTAGGTGCATACGGTTAAATAACCGCAAAATAAGATAAACAAACACAATTCCTTAATAATCTGAAAAATTCAGCACAACAACATTTCAATGCAAGCCTGAGAATGTTTGAGTCTGAAGAGGCTGGAGGTGTAATAGATGCACTATATTTAAACGTGCACAGATGACATCTAAGCATCTAGTAGCATCACAAATCATAAACTGTATTTTTCATACATTGTTCTACTAAGAGATAATTTTAATTTCCTCTTCTTAAGTACTCTTTCCTTTTCTGAAGAAAGTACAAGACTAAAATTAGGAGAGGAGTAACTTCAGCCCAGTGGGTACAATCTGATACCCTGAAATGGCAGAGCCTCCTGGCCATATGAAATTATATCGCTGGATTTAACGCCCATGTCGGAGGAAACCATTCCAGCTCTAAGCACCCTCTGCCATCACATCGGCACCCATGACTGAGCACCTGTGTGCCTCCTACGGGTCAGGGAGATGGTGGGAGGGGTCCCTTGTCCTTGTTAAAACAGTGATTGATTGATTGAAAATAGTGATTTGCTCAGGAAAATACATAGAAAAGACAGAAAAATAACCAAAACAAAATAACTTTGGAGAACAGCGGTTTTTTTTTTCCTCAGTATCTAAACTGTGATGGACCCAGAGAGGCCTCTGCTGCTCCCCTGGATGAACGTGCTCTGGGCACAGGGGACCCCACAACAACAGCCGTTTTTAAAACCTCTGTATTTTTGAAGAGCCTGAGTTTCTACACCACAACATCCTGTTTCTATGCCACTTACCTTTGGTACATTATATCTTTACAATGAGTAATTAAAAATATTTGTACTTTAAAGCCACTTAGGAGCTCTTCCAATTACTTACATTAGCGTTCTGGCAAACAGTCAAGCCTTTTTAATGTTGAGTCAGACTCCTAAACCCGCATCAAAAAACCGCCCAAACAGCAACTTTGCTTTTCTCTACTTCCAGACAACTGGAAGGGGTAGCACAAGCTCGGCTGCTGTAGGAGGGAGCAGGAGACACTCCTACTGCCTCCCGGGAATCTTTCCTGGGAGAGACAACGTTCAGGGCTAAAACTGCAAAACACCGAGTCTCACGTCCCAGCGCCTAAAAAAGGTCCTCAAACCCAGGAGAGAGAGCAAGAGGCTGGGGAACATGTTGTCCTCATTTATGCCTGAGGCCACAGATCCCCAGGATAAGATGTGCAGAGGTGTAACTCTGGAGATAGGTCTGAGAAGGAAGAACCGAATCGCCTCCATGAGCGGAGCTGATGAGTCAGTGCCTCAGCGCTGCAGGAGCCGTGAGTCAGTGTCCCGAGGAGCCTGCCCAGGGAGGGTGTGTGCCGGGGAGGCGCTCCTCGGGATGAGCTTTACAACAACGGCTCTGGCCACTTCGTGCTGTCGAACCTCTCACAGCAATTTTATATAAGTAAGGGTGTTAACTCCAGCTGAAATACGGCCAAGGCATCAAGGTTAAGCTTCCACTGATATAAATTAAATTGGATAAAGTATTAGTCATTTCCTGTCCCGAGCTGTTACGCGTTGTGATGTACATTATGAAATAGTAATTTTAAACCCAGGAATAGATTGACTTCAAGTTTTAATTGAAATAATCTTTATTTTGTAATTAAGCTATTATGTGCCAGAAGAATGATTTGCTTCGTGTTCACGCATAAGCGTTATACTGTTTATAAAATCCCAAGCTGGATTCTGTTTGCTAAGGTTGCTCTTGTGCAAAAAATAAAACCCAGCATTATATCATTATAAAAATCAAGTCTCTAATATATTAAACAGAAACAGCAGGAAAAACAGATACCATCTACTGAAGGGTTTCTTTTCAAAACTAAGGCACATGCACAGAAGTCCCCACAGACCTAGCAGCTCAGAGACCTTAAAATTTTAAGAAATTTCTCTTAGAAGGCCACATAAAGAACGTGGAAACCTTGATTTGGGGATTCATGTTTGGAAACTTTCACCCTGTGCCTTCCACCGTCACCTCAAACAGGAGGGGAGTTTTTCCTAACGGTTGTCCCACGTCCACCAGCAGGTCTCCACACCCCACCGCCGCCTCCACCGATGCGCTCTCCTCCCTGCCAAGCCGGTGCCCCACGTTCAGCAAGTTTCACATCGCACTACAGAGATTTCCTCTAACCAAACTTCCGTCAAACGCAGTTTTTTCTTGTTCTTTGATGAGGCAAGGTTCATTTTCAAGACAGAATGGGTTCTATTTTAAACAGTTTAATGTTTTAAAAATTGTTTCCAGCTACGTTGCAAGTGTTCTAAGCCAAAGTAAGTGGAATTTACAATCATCTCTGGAGAAAGGCTGCCATTAGGAATAAAGCATGGGTTTATCCTTTTTTCATATGTAAGTCAGATTCACTTTGTCAGTCTTGAGATTTGACAAAGTATAATTCAGAACAATTCAAGCTCCCCTTCCACCGGACTGAGTAATCAGATTAGACGAGGAAACGTACCAGCGGCTCTTCAGAACTTACTGCAACGCTCCTTAGGAGCCTCACCGTATACATGCCACTTCATTTTCTCAATAATACACGGCTGTCATATATAATTGTGTATACAAGACTTAGAATAACGTCTCACAAATTTCCAGGAGTTGAAGCTTGCAAGTTCAGAAACAGAAACTCTGGAGTTTTCATCTCGCCGATGTTTACGAAGGCCGCGCGGTGCTCGCAGGGGCTGGGGAAGAGGGACGAGCAGTGAGCGGGGCTGGGAGAGCGTCCCAGCTCGCAGGCAGCAGCTGGTGTCACGTTCCTTGACCCTTCTGCTGGCAGCATTGTTCCTAAAAGACACTGCCTCTAAGGTGATGTCTCAGCATTGCATTCTTAATTAGTTGATTTTTTTGACAGTGGTGCTGCTTCTTAGATATACTAGAGTAGATGAAAGACCTTTAAAGATGCCGAGTATGACACAGTTTAATTTGGCTAAAAGATAAGGTGGTGTGGGTTTTTTTTTTGTTTTTGTTTTTTTTTTTTTTTAAATGACAACTGTATGAATTCATTCGGTGGTAGGGGAGGTAGAATGGCAATTAAAAACAAGTCAGAAAGAAAGCAAAGGTTTATTTTAAAGTTAAATTTCTTAGAAAAATAATAATGTATTCCTTTCTGCAAGGATATCACCATAGATTTTAGCCTAAAAATTAGCATATGGCAAAGAGAGAATACAAATGCAATTCATTGGAAAGAAATACTCATACGCTGATATTTCTGACTGGATTTTTTTGTTTTGGTTTGAATTTTTTCCTATACCTATGTTCAAATGTATTTTTTCATCACACATAAAAATATGATAACCTTTCTGATAGAAAAAAAATAATATCCTGTTCTGAGAGTTAATATAATTCTGAGAAGAATGACTTTGACCAATTGGTGTAGTGGCTCACTGCACTAGTGAACAAGGTTTTCTGCATCCAGTGGTCCAAAGTCTGAATGCTATGCAGGCTGAATAAGGAGATGAATTTAAAATGCGTAAATGACAAGTTTGAAACCTGACTGGATCAGACAAAAGATGCTATATTTAACACTTCATCCTCTTTTTAGAAGACACTTCTTTTTAGAAGCCCTTATTTTTAATCAGTTGAACTGAATATTCGAAGTGGCTCACAATTGTCTTTGAGACGTTCAATTTTTCCTAGGCTGAAAACATTAAAGAGTAAGTGACGATAATTAAGGTAAAAATAAATTTAAATATACTATAGGAAGATTCTGAAATGATTACAAGACGGAGAGAGTAAAAATGAATGGAAAGAAGTTTTGAAGAACAGCATGTGAAAAGACTGGTAATTTACACAGTTTCAGTATTTTATAGAAGGCTAATCAAATATTACTCAATTTATCTTTGATCCTTCTGAAATACTCCTTAGGGCCTGCTCAGTACCGTACTTCAGTCACCTTCTTGCTTGACTAAGGGGAAGTGCGGCCTTTTTATTTTATTTATATTTTAAAATATGGAAAATATCACACCACAATAAAGCAATCAACCAGTAGCCTGTGTGCTCCAGTAACTGGAAAGGATAGAAAGTCAGTGAGTAGATAATTATTCAAGGTCAAACCTTTCTAGTGTGGTGCCAGAAAAAAGCAAACAGTGAGGGTTAGCCAATACTTCACAAACACTTGTTTAAGGATTTCCTAATTACTATAAGTGGTTCCTCTGGCCCTGGCACTTAAAAAGGCAGCTGTATATGCATGATGTCATCCCTTCTTCCCATTATCTCTGCAGTAAATTTAGAGGATTAAGCAGCAAGCAAGACTAAATAGTCAAAATAATAATGATTTTTCATGTTTCCTACCATTAAAAATTAATTACAGAAAAAAAGGCAAATAGAAACATGCATGCAATTAACTATTAAAATATATTTGAACATTTTTGTCCAAAAAAAAAAATAAAATCAAAAGTGTGCAATTATCCTTCACATACTTTTCTATTTAAAGACCACATGTATGCAGCATGGCCACATCATAGCACTGTTTCTGTTACCTTAACAGCTTTAAAGATATGGACATAAAGCACAAGCTGATCAGCAAAACATAAAATCAAGAGCTTTAAATCTCCTGGAGCAAGTTGCACAGGTACCATTCACTGCCCTGGTATGGCTGTGCCAGTGCACTTTGCTGCTCATGGCTGGAGTACCAAATTCGGAGTTTGTAGTTAGGACACTGAGAGAGGTGCAACAACAAAGATACCATAATACTTGCTTACTGGAACACTGCAATTAATACCCCACCAGCTAACACAATCAAGGATTAACTTCATTCTATGCCCCTAGATCAGCGCTATCTTGCCGAAACAGATGATGAGTTTTGAGGGCCTCCACGTAATCTGGCACTTCTGGTCAGCAATTTTGGTTCCCCTCTCCTTTACTGCCCTGCCCTTCCCCTGGAGATCATCAGACCAGACCTCTTCTTTCTGGCAAGTGATTATCATTCCCGTGAAGAGTTCTAGGATCTTCTCCTTACCCACTAGAATTTCCTCCCCTATTTCATAGGCTCTGTGTCACCTGTGTATATGGGAATGTCATCAGCTCTCAGCCTGGGTACGGGTCATGCTCAAGGTGCTGCACATGGCTCAGTCAGGTCATCCTTCAGCACATAAATTAATTTCTCCTTCATTTCTATGGATGTGCTGGGGAATCTAACACGGAAGGTACTCCAAGGAGCATGGCCTGACATAGGTGCAGTGCGGTACAGAAGCATATCTCCAAGCGCATCACTGCGTGTAAACAACTTCATACTTAAACAGCTTCTCAAATACTTCCTTTCTACAAATACTCGTGTTAACCTCTGGATTATTTTTTTTATAAATTATTTTACCAAGTGCCACAGTCACCTTACAGGTGCTGATCTCTGCGCCTGTGTGGGAAGCTCTGAAAAGCTAACTGTGCTGCTGCAGTCCCTACATCTCATTTTCCTTAGGGGAAACTTCTACTCACCAGTATTCATTTTTCTATTCGCTCTTAAAACAGGAGCCAGTGAAACAGGGGTCCTGATTTGATATTGGCTACTTCAGTCTTACACAGCCTCAGTCTTTGCCATGATTATTGTACGCCACTCTTTCTTCTTCCCCACCCCCCCCCCTCCCCGGCCTCTTTCCCCTCACTTTCCTTAATTCACAACTATATTCCAGGTTACCAATTCAGCCAGTTTGCCTGGTAGAATTCCTCTCCCACTTGTCCATTTCTAGCGGGAGTATCTGAACGCTGCCAGGAATAGCTTGTTTTAATAACATGTCAGAAGTTCACATGAAAATTGTAAGTCAATTTATTATGCAGTGATAGCTAACTCAAGCTGGATTTGTCCCGTTTTCTGCAGCTTCAGATACAACTGGTAGTCACCAATTTAATTTCTGTACTACGTGTGTCCCACCTAGTGAAAAAGCAATCAGTATTTTTCTTGGATCGGACTCATTTTACATCCTGAAACTAACAATATGATTTCCCGGCTGTCAGTGTCTCCAAGCATAAGGACAGACCTGGGTGGCTTCTACCCACAGTCTCTTCTGAGTAACTGTGAAGCTGGTCCTGGTCTCCAGGTATGCCCAGGGCCCAGTGGTGGTCATCTTCGTAATCTCTTGTCTAGAAAACATCACTTGGTCTGGGTCCTGCATGAGAAACGCTCCTTTTTTAACCTGGGAGACACCGCCAGTTTGTATTTGAGTACTTTTCTATAAACTAAAAATAATTTTATGCTATTCCTATACAAAGGTGAGATTTTCCTGAAATCAAAAGCATCTATTTTAAATGAAATTGAGTTCCTGCATCCATACTGGCACACACCCACCTCAGTGGCAGCAGCGTGGGACAGACACTGCTACACCACTCACCGTCTCCCTTTCCAGAGGTGACGCTGGGCAGCGCCTGCCTGCCGATACACTCCATGTATCTGTGGAAGTACCACGAGCATCCTTCACCGCAGCATGAAGAAGGGAGAAAGCAACAAAGACTTCACCAGGTTCACTGCAGCCACTGGAAGTTTTTCTATTGCCTTCCAGGAGTTATGGGTCAACTAGAAATTAATCTCTAGAAATGAGTGACGCCAGACTCGTGACTAACAGTAGGCTTTCAGAAACAACCCAAACAAGCCCATCTCTCTTCCCCCTTACGGCAAAAGCCATCTTGCTTCCTCAGAGAGCAGCATGTGCAAATTTTTCAAAGCCCAGCCATTACCCCAGACATACTGTTGTACATATGGTAACTTGGCAAAAAGAAAACAAAGGGAAATGAACGCTGCCATGTTTTAGTATGAAAACTAATTGCCTTACAGTAGGCATGCCACAAGCGATTGTTAGACCTGGTCCGTCCTGCACCACAGATACTACACGACACCATCCAGCTTCCTTGTGCCCTGTTTTGATGAGGTACATGCACAAATCCAAGTGGGAAAACACACACATATAAGCCTTTAGGACGTGTTATGCACAGAATGACTCCTGCTTTTTATGCTTTCTCAACATATAAAACTGTCTCTGCAAGAAGAAGTCATACTTTCCGAGCTGCCAGAAAACATATTGCTAATAAATACAATATTCTGTGTATGGAAAGGCTGTAGGATATACACATTTCGTAGTTTCATGGCTCTACTGCTACCCGGTCTCCATCTCTGATGTCCTTGCTGCTCTTTATCTCTCTCCAGGGAGACACGTCTGAGCACAGCCAGGGTCCTTCCTGCCCCAGGGCCGTGATCCCGCTTTGCCCTGGAGCGCTGGCCAGCCAGCTCTGCAGGTAGCCACTGCTCGGGGGAAGGATCATGTACCATCACGGCAAACTGCAGGTGAATCAACAGACCCTTTCCCATTGTGGCAGAGTGGTGACAAATAGGAAACCAAAGGTGCAGGCGAGGAGGCGGCGGTAATCCCAACGGAGCTCAGCTCAGACAAGAGCTGCAGTTACGGGGTCCCTTATGCAGGCAAAGGCTGAACAGTAAATATTAACGGAGAAAAACAAAAATATGGGGGAAACGCAAGCAAGGCACAGGCAGGCATGCAAGAAGAAACAGAAGGTGAGACAGAAAGCACTGTGAATAAGAGAGGGAATGAAGAGGGGTCGGAGAGACGAAACTTGACTGAAAAACTAAGCACAAGACATTGAAACCACTCCACATGAAAAAGAGAAAAAATAAGAGAGGTGTGGTATCAATTGACATCATATGCTGCTAAACAGACACATTTAGGGGATACTATTTCAGGTTAAGCAACGTAAGAACATTCAAGTTCAGAAGAATATAGAATAAGTTGTTCCTGCCCTAAGGAAAATACAAATTACTCAGTCTCGTACAGTTTTGTTCAGACATGTCTGAGGCAGAGGAAAGACCAACCCACGTACTTTCCTCCCCCCACCTCTCCGCTCAGTTCCTCCTTATACAATCATGATTGTCCTGCTAGTGGAGTGAAACCTTGCCAAAAGCTTTTAACAGGTGAAGAATAAGGGGAAAAGCAGGGAAATTAACACAGTGACATGGTATTAGGAAAATCCAGATCTTTCCCTGTGATTTAGTGTGAGGTATGCCTCACAAAAAATAGGTTCGCTGATAAATTCACACCGGTAATTTAGGGTGTACAGAACTGCTTTAGCCATCACCCAAAGGTCAAGAACGGTGTAATCAAGGGCATAAACCAGCACAGCAAGGATGACTTTTATGGTGCATAAACAGAACCAGTAAGATTCCACACCTCCTCATGCAGAATAAGAAAAGGAAAGTTTTATGCTATAATCCACTTTTGCAAAATGACATGTTTTCAACCCAGCATCCAAAACATTTAGCTTTTCCCTTTGCCTTCTCTGGCTTTAGATGTCTGAGTCGTACCATCGCTATCTGATATCTTAATGGATGCCATTTTGGCAGAAAATAATTTACTCTGAAAAAAATTCCACACCAGACACTTTGGGAACAGGATGGCCACCATTAGCTTAGCTGAAAAATGAAAAATAAACCCTGAAAAAAAAAAATAATAAAAACCCAAACAAAAAAAACCACCAAAAACCATCATGTGAAATAAGCTGATTTTCGAATTATACAGTCCCTGCCATAACAGTAATAAAATAACAAAATTAAGGGGCTTTTTATTTATAAGAAACTGCTTTCTTCTACCTTTTATAATGTCCACCTCTTAGCATAACAAAGCTTTTCATAGCTTACTAATGGCTCCCTGTCACTAGTGCTGAGAACTATTATCACTGCTCTGCCCCTTCACATGGGCCTTTCAAACATCACTGTTTCACTTAATTCTTTCACCTCCTTCAGTTCAAATGCAATAAAAACCTTTCACTGGCTGACAACTAGAAAGGCAGAACAGCCTCCAACTGCTGTATAATTCAGGAGGGCTCTTTCTCATTTTAATTGGCTGCCTAATTGGAATGTTTATGGGTTCTGCGATAGCTTGGGATGAAAAGGCAGGGTGAGCAATTATGTGCTCAGCATTCCTATCTGGCAGAGTTAATAGTTTTTTTTTAAAAAAAGCTAAAGTTCACTGGAATGCCATGTTTTTGTTCTCGAAGAAATACCTTGATTTGAAACAATGTAATCCCCAAGTCAGAAATTATGTCAAGCTGTGCTTATCCAGTAGCAAGTTTGAGCTTTTGGAAGCCTCTTTGCTCCTTTTTGATGTTAGCATAACATGAAGAACAGGAGGCTATCTGGTGGCTGTCAAGTTTTTAACTGCTTGCTCTCTCACTGGCTGGAGATAAGATGTAAGCAGAGCACTTGATGGACTTGATTAATTCTCTGGAACGAAGGTTTGTCTTTCTTGGCTCGATGAATGACTTCATTCTAGTAGATGAGGTCACCCAAGTCAAGGCAATAAAGTTTCTGATATTCACATGAAAGCTAGTTTTCAAAGCTGCCAGTCCCTAAAAAGAGAAGCACAAGTGTTTTCTCATTTACCTACATTCTAGTGGCAACATCCAGCTTGCCACCCTATCTATCCTCTCCAGCACAGGATTGCATTTCAGCTGAAGAGCAGTTCTAACACAAGACGAGATTTAAAGGAAAGAAGAAGAAGGAAAAAAAAAAGACACGCTTTGTTTGAAGAAACAAAGATTTTTGTGAAGTGATTTGTCAAAATGCCAACAGGAAGAGAAAAATTACTTTCCAGCTTTTTAGCCTGACCAATACAGTTGCATTTTCCTCGCCTCCCCACGCTGCCTCTCTGCCCTTCCAGCTGTAAACCTCTGGGGGCAAAGAGCCGCTTTGTGGTCCCTTGTACAGTGCACACTGCAGTTGCGGTTTTGTTTCGGGGCGAGAGGACCCAAGTGCTACAAACATAGGTCATAAACACAAAAGGATGCTGTGCTCTTTGCGGTACTTGTACTCTGGTGTGCTTTAGTTTGAAGGGTGAGTTGATGGACTGTCCTTCGCAAAGCAGGCCAGTCTTCTCCGTCTTTCCTCTCTCCCTTTTACTGTTTAGTTTAAAAACCATTAAAACTAGTAAAAAGAGCTGACTTGCTTCCTAGATTTCCAAGTTCTCACAACAGTTCGTACAAAGATCTCTATTAATAATCTTCTACTTTTTGCTTTTCAAAACCATGCAAATGATAAATAGTCTCTTCCAGTACTCATTATAGCCTAGCAAACGCAGTTAGCAACCCATGCAACAGAATTCAGACTAACCTGATGTACAGATTTATGATTTTCAGATAACCTGAAACTCCTTGGTCTAGTATTAGGGATTCTAGCTCATTCTACGTTCCTCTTTTCCAGTAAAATGGTGTCCTTGCCTCTAAGTAACAGAAAACTCATAGGTCCTGTTGATTATTAGTCTCATTATTCTAGCGTTTGGAGCTTCTTTCTGGATCAGTCCCCTAACCCATACTTCTGTTCCTGTGCTGCAGTTCTCCAGCACATGCAGTTAAAGACGGAGCATGAGGATGATGAAAGGAGCATCCATCCCAGGTACAAATACAACCAAGGCACCAATCACGGCAGATGAGCCAAATCTCTGCCAGCCTGTGGTACCACAGAAGAAAAAAATGGTCACGAGCTACAGAAATTTTGGGGTGCTGTGATCTTTTTCTAAATGTTTTCATAGGTACAATGGAGAAATTAGAAGGTGGTTTAAATGTTTCCATTAAACTACGGAGGCAGAATTTTACCCCAGGTTTTATTGCCATCTGGAGTGTGGAAGGCTGTGGAAGCAGTGCTGTGTTTGAAAGGTCAGAAGCCCGTACCACATCAGAGAGCCCGGCTCTGCCTAGAACATGCTTAGGAAATGTTGACCTGGTGCATGCCAGGAGGGATTTCTGGCCGCAAGAGCTCCCAAGAAGTTCTCTCCAAAGGACTCATTTTCAGATTCACATGCATGAGTTCATCATCCACATGATATGACAAGTCATATCCTTGCCAGTATAGACATAGTTAACCCGTAAGAAGCCAATCTAGCAATTAAATAAAATCCTCTTTAAAATAAGCTCACAGATAAACAACACCCACTCTTAAACTAATCTTTGTTCACATTTACCTAAAGATTATAACTTGCTGATACTAAGAATATCAGAGGAAAAATCTGATTGCTCAAGATGTCCATCGCATTTTACGGGCAGAGGAGATTCAGAGAAACCCATATGTTTGGTAAGTGTCCAAACATGTGGACGCTTATGCAAACCAACAATTCTTTGAAGTACGCTGCTTTCTAAAGTCCAGGCTGAAACCTAAAATTTAATAATCAACAAAACAGGCAGAGCTAAGGCAGAAACCCTCTGCTAAACTCCGCAGGACTGGGATATGAGAGGAGGCGTCTCTCTGAAGTGACATTATACGCCCAGATGCGTTGTAAGAGAATAAGGGTCTGTCTTAAGATGGCCTGTAGACCCTGTGAACTTCCTTGTTTCGTGACTTTAAAGCAAGAAGAAAAATAAATAATGAAGCATATTAAAGTCATTATTGTGGCTGTGTGCGCCTTCTGAAGGTTTGGTTTTTTAAAAAGCTCCAACCTTTGAAAAAAGTACCCAGTGAAATTAAAGGCAGCAAATCTATACTGAAATGTATTTTTTACATACTACCAAATTTACATGTGGAACTCATTGTCACAAGATATTATTGAAGCCAAGAGCTTAGCAGGATTCAAAAAGGCTTAGACATTTATGTGAATAATAAGAACATCCCCAGTTATACCAGAAAGGAAAAAGACATTTATAAGTGATACTAAAACTCAGAATTGAGGGCGCAAGCCAATTGCTAGATGCAATGGTTTAGGGAGAAAATCCCCCAATTGACACTTTTTCCATAGCTGTCCATTACAGGTTTCTTTGCACCTTTCCGTAAGCATCTGGTGCAGACAAATGGCAGAGAGACCATCCAAATCTGATCCAGTCCAGCAGGTGTTATGTTCTTAACCTAAAACTCTTTTTAATGTAAAGCTGTCATGAAATATTTTGAAAAGACTCCTTATTCCTTGCCTAATCCTATAGCATTTGGCAGCTCTTAAAACGGGCAATGGATATTCCACAGCACTTTGTATAGCCACCAAGGAGAGGGCGGTTATTCACAATATTTTCTTACGTCTTGTGCCAGGACCTTTTCTCCTTTAAAGTGGCATCAGACTTCGCGGGTCCATACGTACGTCCCACCCCAAACAAAACATTGTTCTACAAAACCTCCGAGTTTCGCAACACCGCTGCAAAGTCTGATGATGCAGAGTGTGAGATGCCCCTCCCAAATCCCCACGGAGTTTAGAGAGTGGGAGAGCTGAAGGAATCTGCAATGGTAAGCAAAGAAAAGCCTTACGAGAGCTAAAGATCAACACTACAGAAAAGGTCAAATGAATGAGTCCTGTGAGGCCGTGAAATTACTCACTTTCCTCTATTAAACACCTGAGAGGCATTTATATTGCTAATGATCTGGAAATACATATTGACGACAAACACAGCATTTGCTACTAATAAGCGCGCGCGTGTGTGTATATAGGAGGAAAATTGCGGCCTCCCTCCTTTCTCCATAAACTTTGTCTGTCTTATTCTAGCCATCCCAGTTTGATCTTTGCTGATGTTTATTAAGTTTAAATATCAAATAAAATGATTTTTCTGCTTGGAATAAAATATCAGGAAAGTGATAACATGTTCAGAAGAAAAGTCAAAATGACCCTTAAAAAAGGAATGCATAAACTCCTAGCATCGAATTTATGCTACTTAGCATGACATTAAAAATATTCAAAATATAAATCAAAATTCAAGGGTATAACTTATATTCAATTTCAAATTTATGGCATTTTAAAATAGGATGATTTCCTCAAATGTGCAATAAATTTGGTTTTGTGGAATTGCACATGCCACCTTATCATGACAGTTGCTTTATCTACACAGTCCACTGAAGCCTAGTCGCTTTATATAATCTGAATTCACAAATCAACTGTCGTCTTCACTTCACTGATTCATTGCTGATGGGCCTTTCACAAGGTAAAAAATCCTTTCCAAGTTGACAAGAGTAATAAATGGAGAGGTGAGAGCTGCCTCTCCATCCTGCTGTTCTATTGTGCTGCCGATAGTGACACATGGCAGAATAAGCTCATAAACCAACCTCATCTTTTGACCTCTGCAGAGTAAACGGAAACAGAGGGGCGTTTATGATGATGACTGTATTTAAAGACCAATAATGACGAGATAAACCTCTGAAATCTAACTAGCCCAACTGAAGCTTGGAAAAATGCGGTGGTTTTCTGTATTTAATGTGATGCAAAAATGTTGAAAATGCAGCTATGAAACTTTTGGAATAACCTAGAGTGCAACTCAACTGCACCGGTTTATAAGATGCTTAACACAATCATATGCACACAAGATCAACCTTGAAAATGATTAATGAAAACGTAATTGAACTTTTTTTTTTTTTTTAATGTTGCTCCAGATTAAGCAGAACCGACAGCACCATACACACAAACCAACAGCTGAACCAGAAAAGGATGGCCTTCTAGGAATAACCAAAGCATTTTAAGTCAGGAGACTGACTTTGACCAATACTGCTCAGGAGGGAAAGCACAGGTGGATTAAAAATAAATATAGGCTTGTAGTACCCGTAGCAAGTATTATAGTACTGAGTTTTGATTTATTACAGATGTGTCTTTTTAGGAAAAACCATTAGCAATTAAACTTCAACTACCTCATAATTTGTCTTCTCTGCTGAGGGTAGAAGCTGTGTGCAGCTTAACAAAGGACCTGCAGCAGAACTTGGGAGCTGTGAACTCAGCCTGTGCTATTGCCTCATCTGCGTTATCAGCTGGGTCCCCGGGTTAGAGAGAACCAATGCTCTGGAAAGCGGCATGATAATCAATTGATGATGCCAATTTGAAGTTCTAGAATACAAATATAGTTCACCTTGTCCATACACTTAATGGTAGAAAGCTTTTTACTTGTATGTAAAAGTAAATTAATGCTCATTCCAGCCATAACAATGAAGGGTTCTTACTTTTCCTGGAGTAAGATTAGATATATAGCTACACCAAATATATTCCAATTTTCAGTGATAAGCTGTCTTTTTTTATTCGTGAATATATCATTCATTCTGCACTGTACAGAATGGCTCATCAGAAACTGTAGTCACTTTAAAAAACATCCACTGAAAGAGTTTTAAGCTGCAAGCAGTAATAGTAATCACTTAATCACCTAAATCTGGTGAAATAAAATTATGGAAACAAATCCATATTAAAAAACAAAAAACAAAAACCAAAAAACAAACAGTAAAAAAGCTAAAGTTTCAATGGAAACTGGGAGGAGACCCCAGCCTTGCAATATCTGCTACTCTTGCGCACACCCCACTACCATCCGTGGATTGGTATACCAAGCACGTGAAATGACTCTTAACTGCCTTTCTGCATTTCTAACATTCACTCAAATGTAACAAAAAGTTATTTCTTCACTCCTTCTTCCAAATGCAGACTTTAACAAATCAAGGATAAAGTATTTTTCAATATAACATCATCACTGGTAAAATGTACATGAGCTAAAATAGAGAATAATAATAGCACTGAAGTCTCCAGACGCTAAGACCAAAGACTGATTCTTATACTATTCAATGCTTCTCAAAGCTGTTTTTCATTCTAAAAGTAAACAAGTTCACCAGCAGACCTTCAGCAAACAGGAATTTACAGCAGCTTTTGGGAGGAGAATTTTGTCACTCACATGAAACCATCCCTTATATCACCGCAGGTTTTCCAAGACTGATCCCTGGCCAACTCTTAGCTTTCCCCAAGAGGGTGAATATTTTGCTACAAAAATGTAGCAATCTTCTCCTAGACTCTAAATTAATTAAAACAGGAAAACCAGATCAAGAAATTGATGCATGACAAAATGAGACTGCACCAAGAAATGAGGTCTTGCATTAAACCAAGGACAGGGAAAGGCATGTTTCACTTTCTGCCTCCAACTCAAACACCCTTGACCATCCTGGAAACAGCCCCTTGCGCAGGGTCTCCTCCCCTCTAACCGCAGGCGTGGAGCCGTGATGGTTCAGCAGGGCAGCTCTTCTGGACATCAAGGGGAGCAAGGGGCACGGACCAAGAGGATGATTCAGTCACCCCAAGGTTAGACCCTGTCCCCGTCCTGAAGCCATGCCTGTTTTTCTCCATGGATTAGAGGAAGTCCCAAGGAGATTTTACTTCTTAAATACGTACCTCATGTGAAGCACCTAAAGTTACATAAAAAGAATCCAGGACAAGTCTCTCCAGTTTGCTATTCCTAACGTGGGTATGAGAGCAGAGCACACCATGCCTGGGGCTCCTGTTCCCCTCCCTGCACACTCCCATGTCACGTGGTGCGGCCACCAGGCCATTCTGCTCCCCCGCTGGGATTGCACTGCACCCATGGGAAGAGCCATTCCCTTCCTTAGAGGACTTCCATGGAGATAACAACAAATGTTACCTGGCTAGCTGGGGTACTGCAACTTGGAGAGCTCTCCCTGTGTTTAAGATAAACATAAATCCTCTAAACGCGATATGAGGATGGTTAAATGAAGCAGCGTTACAGGCAATAAATAGAGGAACTGTGGAACTGCCTTTTTGTACGGTTCAATTAAGGCCGCGTTCAAATCCAAGTTTTCTCTGAACAGTGGAGACCTTCCCTCTTACCAACATGCAGATCACTCATAACAATCCTGTTTCTTGAGATTAAAATACATTGTACTGTTCTGCTCATGTATTACTTTTCATTCCAAGAAACATTAAAATATTTAAACTAGGCATACACCCCCCCAACTGGTAATGCACTCCTGCACAAGATAAGAAAGGATTCTGGAAGGCGGAATGACACAGTTGGTCAAAGTCTACAGGATACATATGCAGGACATAAGAAATTAATAGAAGACACTTCCATAACTGTGATTGAGTTCACTGTGATACTACAGGGTCAGGAATAAGCAGCCCAATAAAGAAAGGTGGTTCCTCCCTGCCCCGAAGTATTGTCTCCTAACCTTCTCAGGATCGGGTCAAATACCATTGTCGGAACCTGTGCAGACTTTGGGCAATATTTACAGCAAAAACAAAACACAGAACAGAAGCTTCTTTCATTAAATCTTTCATTTTTATATCCATCAAGTTGTAAGTTGTTAAAGTGGTCGGTGCTCTGGGTATTTGTTGCAGTACTGGAATCCAGATTCCTTGCTTCCAGAAGCTGTGGTATCACCTGTTCCACCCTGACTGTGCCCCACGATTTTGGGCATATATTTGGTTATATTAAAGCATTACAAAATCCAGTACTAGCTGAACATGCCTGGGAATACAGACACACCTGGTTGAAAGTATTCTCTGACCAAAAAAAAAGAAAAAAAAGCCACAACAAAACAGAACAAAACCTAATGCACCTTACTTGCTTGACAACACTGACTTCTGTTAACATATTATCAGCGGGTGATGTGCTCTAGCTCCTCCCTGAGTGTCTCAAAAGCCTCATAAACGCCACCACTTCTGTTCTTATTTTGATAAGGGTCTGTAGAAGCTGTGTTTGGAGCTGGGTCGGGTTCCAGGTAGAGCTCAGGGTTTGAGTTACAAGCAACACACGAGCTAGAGGTCAGGCTCAAATTAGGTGGCACTGAAACCTCATGAACTCAGGACAGTGAATTAGCAAAAATAACCCGAATTCAAGGAACTTTCACCATCAGCCACAATTCCCCTCTCACAACTTGTTGTGGCAACAGTTTAACTTCAGCACTCAGCTCTGAGATGTCCCTGGCTTGCTTCCCATGTGTGAATGCCACAATTTACCATGCCAGGCCACTCCGGAAAGTTTGTAAGGTGAAGTTCTTTGTAAGGGGGCGGGGGGGAGAAGAAAAGGCAGGGGGGAGAGGTTGTTTTGTTTGGAGGGATTGTATTTTTTCTTCCCCAAAAGCAGTTGCCTTTTCAGAAGTATGTAAAAGTCAGTTGTTAGTGCTGATTATCACATGCAGTATCATTTGCCTTAGTTTGAAAATCAGGTGTACTGCTTCATAATTAAATTATTCAACAAAACCTTGACTGTAAAGCATTCTGCTAAAGCCTAATTAAGAGTATCATTTGATAAAAGCTCATTCTGCAGTTTTAGTTTACATTCCCATACGAGTGGGGACGTCAGTATTTCATGCTTTACACATTTCGGGCTTCACAGGCCTTTTTTCACCTCCTTTCCTTTCCCAAAGCAGATTCTGAATTATATAAATTAGTACTCCAGGCTTAGATCATATCAATTCATTAACTGTTGGCAACATTCAGTTCTGATTTTAAAAAGAAAAAACAAAAACAAACAAAAAAAACCCAAATAAAAACCAAAACCCAAACCCCTGCCACAACTCCCCCCTGCCCCCAAAAAGGAAAAAAGGAAAAAAAAAAAATCAACAGAAAAGCCAACCCTCAACAAACTTAGGAGAAAGGCATCATGAAAAGAGCACTATTTCAAAAGCTGGCCCTTGTTCAAGCTGCATATGGTCACATAATCTTTTAAAACGCGTGATTCAAGTCTCAATTTAATTATGTAATAGCGCAAATGGAATTACACTGCAGATGAAGTGCAGTATTTCAGCTCAAACACACACTGGAGTTGTGTGACTGACCCAAGCTTATTTCATTTGGTCATTGTATTAGAGGGCTTAATTTGAATGCAAGCACACGTAGCAAACAACGATTTCAATGCAATACCTCCTTCTCTTGATCTAAATTTTAATACTTGCTGGGCTGCGTTATGAAGATAATCTGTCAGGCAGCTGGCAAAGATGATGATGATCCAGTATTAACAAGAATTTTTCTTGAATTGTTTTATTTACCATATATCCTCATGTATCTGCTTAAAAATGCAGATGCGCCTTTTTCCCATGTATGTATTTGTGTGTGTGACCCTTAAGTGGCATATAGTTATAGTAATGTCTTGGGGAGCAACAAGAAAAACAAGACTTTTTCAACAAACTGGAAATGCAAAACCCTAATTAGCCCATTCCTCAAGACTTGTATGCTTTTCCCATCTCCCCATACTTTATCCTCATTTCCCCTACATTCTCCCCTTCTTTGAACTGCATACCAAATGGTACCTTCTCATTTTAAAAAACAAGGGAGCACATGTTTGGGACCTGATACTGATCTTATTCAATAAGACCAGGTCACATATTTGGGCTATTTCTGGCTCTCTGCATACTCAGGCAGATGGTGTGCATCAAGTGTGCTCATTTCATGTTTTGAAGCTTTTTGTGTAAACCACTAAATATTGGCTGGGTAAATAAATTTGTATTTTTATTTAAGACAGACTTGTGAAACTGTAAATCGGTCAGTCTAGGTCTGATTCTACAGCAGCCACATGAACAAGCATGTTCTAAGCACCTAAGCATTGTGAATAATAATAATAATAAAAAAAAACAACCACAAAACAGCATTTTGGGATTCTCAAGTACAAACAATAAGAAATTAATCTGACCAGTACTGCTCGAGAGTGAGAAGCTGGTGTTACAATAGTTAAATCCCCAAAAACATCACCCCAATGCTCAGTAGCAGTCAGAAAAAAAGAAAACCAAGTATCGGGAATTACTAGCAAATGAGAGAAAATTCAAGATTTGCCCACATGTTGAATACTACGTGTAACGGCAGTATCCTCAGCTAGAAATAGAACAACAGCGACAACACACACGAGAGATGAAGGGTTTTGCTAGAGGCCTGTAAAAACTCTGGGTAGGGAGAGGGGATGGGGACTTGGTCCATTTCCACTCAGTGGGAGGAGGAGGAGGTCGTCACGCATGGAGCTCACGAGACTTCCCTGAGCCGAAACGTTTAAGAGACCACAGGGGGATGCCACATATGTCCACCCTAGTCTTACTTCTCAACAGCTTATGGCCACTGTTAGGAGAAAAAGTACCAAGCTATATATAACTTTATTTTGAACTAATAAGGCCACAAAAAAATTTCTTCTTTGACTGATCTCTAGCTGCTTAGATGGTGTGGAGAACAAGATGCAGATACTCTGTGGCTTTAGCATAGCTTTTGGCTGCCACTTCTGTGGCCATTATCCCACATCTACTCAGACCTATGCTAACCACTTCGTTCTCTTTTGCTCATCCTACCTCATACACAGTACTTTTGTGAATCTCAAAATGCCTTGCAACACAACTTTGGGAAACAGTTCAGATTAAAACAATAGCAGGTTGGTACAGAGCTGGCTAAAAAAATAGTGGTCACAAGGTTAGCTTTATGTTTGATCCCAGGCACGTTTCTGCCTTGGTCCCAGTTTTACTCAATTATTTCAATAACAAGAAAAATAAAAGAATAGAGAGCACGCACGTAAACTTGAAGGCAACTGCAAAATTTTATAGAGAAGAAATATACACACAAGTAAAAAACATTAATTACTTGTTAAGAAGCAGCACCAGGAAAAAAAACAGACAAGGAAAAACAGATTATTTGAAGTTGAGCATTGCATGTGGAGGCACAGAAAGTGCTTCCAGCACTTTGCCCATTTATGGCTGAGGCTTCAGCTGAAATATTGCAAGACGCCACCCAGAAGACATGGAAAGCAAACAAACAAAGTCCCAGTATAACTGTAGATGACCAACTACCTCACCACAATCCAGGGCAACATAAGCGCATGAAACCACATTCTAAATTACACCTCGCTTTAACAGAGAGCCTGAGAGCACCACCAGAGGTTTTCCTCATTGGAAATCAATTCCATACTTGCTGTATTCCCAGAATATAGCTGCTGCCACTTCAGCCACTCCCCAAAATTGCTTTGCAAGCTATGAATTTGGGGAAAATCGCTGTGATGTTTATAGAGAAAAACATTGCACCGATAACACTTTATGCTTATTTGATAACTCTAGAAAGCACTTTTAGACACCATATCTAATTGTGATTATAAAAAATAAGAACACAGTTTTATAAAGCTTTCATGATGTTTATGCACACCGTAACTTGCATAAGCACTCCTGCTAACCACATGAAGGCAAATGACAAAGCAGCACTAGAGTTCCTTAGATTACAAATCATGATTCTACGCTATATAAAGAAAGGTACCTGTGATAAGCATAGCAAAGTACAGATCTCGATATACAGGGCACGGCAAAACCTCATCAGCAACACCAAGTGCTGATCTGGTCACTCATGTTCTGGCAAGATGGGCTCCAACCAGAACAGCTGAAGATGATCAAGAAAAGAGCCCAAAGTCAGAGGAGAAGAACAAGGTTTGCCTTTTTTAGCTTACCAAAACAAAGCAGGGTGGAAAACGTCTTTAAATACCAGTGGGGAGGGAGGGGTAAGGAGGAATGAGGCTCTAGGGAGGAAAAAGAATCACTTAATTGAAAGCACCAAGTACAAATCAGCAATTAGAAATGCCAGGAAATTGGAAATTAGAAAAAGGTCGTTAACCAGCAAAGCAGTGAGATCCTGAAACAGCTGCCAGTGAAGGGGGGTTGGGGCACAAGAAACCAACCTGAAGTTCAAGTGGAATTTGACAAATAGAGGAGGGGATTACATCATGTTTTGGCTTTCAAACTTTCAGTCTTCTCGTCCTGAACTTTGAGATAGAGATTTTATTCTTGGCTCTGTCCTTGACTCTGGAAAGAGCTCTTCTCTCTTCTGTGGAAGACTCTACTTCCTTTTAATATAATTATTCTACTTGTCTAGATAAAGCTCTTTTATATATATTGTACTTCAGAAGTGGCTCTAAGTTCGAAAAGCATTACTTGAAAAAAATTGCATATTTTTTGCTTTCATAGTAGAATGGATATATAACCAGAGATTACTTCTGTTCTCTGCAACCATGTCAACATAACTTCTCTTTACGTCCCTCCTGCCAGGGGTTTTATGTGCCGAATCACACAGTCTGTGCTTCTCTTCTCTTCCTTTTCTCATTTCACACCATCTATGTCATTCTCCTCCCTCTTTCCAAGCATCATGTTACTGAATCCTCAATATATAGCCTTATTTCCCCGGACCACTGTCCCTCATTCTCCATCCCACATTTCCCTCTGCCCCTGTTTTGTCCCCCATGCAATGGCTGTATTGTGCCATCTATCTTTGTTCTTTCCCCTACAGCATTTCCTATTTCTCTTTCTACACTCTGGAGAGGACACTGGATGGTTTTACAGGGTTTTGTTGTTGGGCCTTTTCTTTTTTTTTTTTTTGGTGGTGGTGGTTTTTTAAAAAGTAAATCCATGTAAATCTTTTCAGACTGCTTTATCACAGACTAATCTAGCGATGAGAGAATGCAGATGCCAAACACGCATGAAACCCATTTAGACAACTGAAAAATATGATACATATCAAAGCACAGCCCATGCATTCAGTAGGATTCTGAAGTGCAAATTATCAAAACGAAAAACAGACGGAGCAGAGCAGGCTGCCTCTCTCTCCCCTCAGATGTTTCTCCTATTTACACCCCGTGAAGAGGAAGTACCACTTGCACTACATAGACCTGATTTGCTCCCCTCTAGAGCCTTTTATCGGACACCAGGAAATCAGACGCTAGAAAGATCATAGAATCATTTAGGTTGGAAAAGACCCTTAAGATCATTGAGTCCAACTATAAACCTAACACTGCCACGTCCCTACATGCCATGTCTACATGTCTTTTAAATACCTCCAGGGATAGTGACTCAACCACTTCCCTGGGCAGCCGTTCCAGTGCTTGACAACCCTTGATGAAATCTGGACAGGTGATGCAATATTAAGGATTATTATTATTATTATTACACAGATGACAGTGGCCAAAATATTTTCATCAGAGGCTTCTCAACAAGTGTCTCTAAGGCCAGACTCCACAGTATCCAAACACAGGAAGACGGGCACTGCCTGTTGTCATCTTCTGGTATTTCTTGGTGCCTTAGATGATCTAGTGAAATTTTTCTTATACCTCTCATGCACTTTTTCTTTTAGTCAAAAAATCTTTAAGTGTGGAAGATGAGGCACGCTGGGGACGAAGTCATTTGACTAACGGCAAACAGACGGCCATTAAGAAATTAAGGAGGAAATCTCCCAGGATTGTAAACATCTCTCCCCCTTATGTTAACCAACATGATACTTCCCTCATCCATGTATCCAACAAATGTATTCTCATCATATCGTCCAGATATTTCATTTCCAAATCTACAGACTTAACATGAAATACCTGAGAAATTCCATATAATCAACCATTTGTGTAGAAGGTCAGTCACAGGGAAGTTAAGCCTGGGCACAGTGTCCCAGTTGATGCTTTATACAGCTCGATAGAATAAGCGCTGCTGTGGCAAAGCAACCTAAAATAACATTCTCGAAAATTGCAAATGCAAACAACTTACTCCTGTTCAGGAACATCAGTGTAATCAAGTTCTCTTTGATTATACGGGATCCTGTAATCATAGCCCTCTGAGAATTTTTTTGGCTACTTTCAAAAATGTCTGAAATTTACTCTGTAAAATTAATGCACAGGATCTGAAAATTCTACCTTAGCAAATATAAAAGGCCATTTGATTAGCTACAAATAAAAGCCCCTTGAGCTAAAATGAATAAGGTTTAAGCTACTTCAAATTATTTTCCCGCCTGATAAAGCCATTATCACATTTAGAGCGTTTACAATGCAGAACTACATTCCTTTGATCATCTTATAAAATTAATTGATCTTGCTTATCTATTGTACTATTTTAAATCATTTTAATTGAGGACATTAGGAGAAGTAATGGTAACAACCAATGCATTTATTAGCTACTGACGTTCAAGGCAGCAATGTCATTTTCATAATCTAAATTTCTCTATAACAAAATTCCATTCTTAATGGAATTTACATATAGATCACCCCCAGCCACAAATAATTTACTATTACTTTAAGTCCTAAAGGACAGGCAGAAAAACTGTGAAAAATCACTCCAGCCATACTTAATTTTAATTATTCTTTTAAATCAGATAGAGACCCTGAAGTTAAATTCTCATAATTAAATAGAAATTAAAAGTTTCTAAAAGCCTTATTTTCAACTCCAATTTTAAATGCAAATGAACACATAAGAAAATTGCCCCATGAAGAACCGAGTAACATTCATCTACAATGTTTTGTTCCACGGCCACAAAACTCCTCCATCACCTTGAGTCCCATGGAAGTCCTCGTTTAGTTAAAGGCTGCGAAAGGCTGGGTGCAAGATTTCAATACCAACCTAGAGTCCTGACTGTTTATCCCGGCTGCCCTTGCAAGTCTGCAGAATTGCCTGGCTTAACTTGAAAGAGTCCAAACATTTCCATGATAGAATATGCGTTTGTATGGCCCACTGTGCCACAGATCAGCTGTGCCCATTTGAAAGAGAAAGGTGACTTTCCTTCCTAATAAAGGAATGTTCCATCGTCCATTCGGTTGAAATCTTTATTGATACAAAGTGAATTTGGCTAAAGATCCCCTTGAAAACATGCTTCATCTCCAGCCTGAAGTCATCTGCCTGACCCACTGGGTTCTAAAATTGAGGAATACACAGTTATTTAATCAATTCAAATGTAATGTTCGGCAGCACAAATGCTAAGTATAGATATGCTGCACAAATACGCGCACAAAAGATTGTGCCAGCATGTCACTGCATGCTTGGGAAACAAGTTCGATTCTCTCTGCCGTGAAGCTGTTGCACTACTCCAGGCAAGTCCCTTAGGTCATATCTAGGCTGACAATTGTCATCAACCCCCTTCCTGAATCACCAGCCTTCTCTGCCACCTACTCTTTATGTCAACCACTGGAGGCTATCTGCTTCAACCCCAAAATGTCTGTTGATCCTCATGAAGAAGACTTACTGCCTTCTTTCTCCTTGCCTCCTGCCTTGTCAGGTCAGTAATTCCTGCTTCCCAGCTCCTTGTTCTGCTGGAGCTCCATCTCCTTTCTACACTGCTTGAAAGAAACCATTCTAGAAGGGAAGACGAGCCAACAGACAGTCGCTTAGACAACTGACACAAACTAGCAGCATAATGTGAGCATCTTCGACACAGGCTACAAAATATTATAATGCATGAGGAAGACTAATCCTGCAACTGTGGTGATGGAGGAGACTTAAGATCAGTAGAGATGCATCATTTTTCTCCTCTGTGCTTCCATTTCCAAATTATAAAATGAAGGTAATAACATTTGTTGGACTGTAAACATATTACATACCAAGCTTTAGGTGCTCAGTTATGTTCTGGTTTTGACCACCTTTGCAAAAGTAAAAAAGTGGTTATATCTAGGTGGTTTATTGTGGGGGCCCGTCAAACTAAGTTCTTCAGTACAGATGCTCCTATGTGATAGGAGCAACATATCAGTCTGCCGCTGTGTAACACTGCTGAGGTTGCTGTAATGAGACACGGTAACATGGTTAAGGTGCACCTCTACCATTTCGACCAACAAAGAGATGAGGCTGAATGAAACAGCTGCTTATGGTGCTGACGGTATTAAAAAAAAAAAAAAAAGGGGGGGGGGTAAAAGCAGAACGAAAAGGTGAGTCAGCTAGCACTAAGATGTCAATCTGCAATGAGCTGGGAACAAGCAGCCCTTATTCATGCTAATGACCAGTCTGCACCAGAGGAAACAACTCAGTAATGGTTCAAAAGTGGGCTCAGAAGAGAAAACTTAGAGGAGTTTGGTTGCAAGCTGAAGAGATGGGCACAACAGCAACAGCACTATAATATTCACCCCTTTTGTCCTTGGCCTAGACTACAGACAGTAAATGCTGCGCTCTCCCCACTGGGATTCTTATCAAAGACCGAGGGGAGGGAAGAAAAAGAAAAGAGAGAGCTGCAATAAACACTGTAAAGAGAAACTGCCTTTACTTGTTCTGATGACTAGGACTTTTTTGTTTCTCTTTACATGGTTTGCAGCGAGTACAAAGCACTGGCATTCCCCTTTATATAATGGGAAAATGACAGTTAAAAGTAAACACTCACATTTAAACGTACACAATACAAGGACACCACCTTATTTTTGCTACAACAGCAAGTCTCACCTAACATTATTAGACTATTGACTCTGAAAACTAAACTTCTTACTCTTTCACTAAACTTGCATGTTTTTCAGATGAAGGTTTTGGGCTGTTGTTTGTTTTGGGTTTTTGAAATGTTATTTTGTGCTTTAGCTTCATCCCCAGAGCAACTCCTGAATCAACAGATGCCCACAATTCAGAGGCTCATCACGCAAGTACCAGCTTCACCTCACCCAAGTGCTTCGGAGGAAAGGACCTGTATGATTTCAATCCTGCTCCAAGGCCGTTTTTAATTCCCACAGTCTAAAGTTCTTGGCAGGAGAGGCAAACACGGGGGTAAGCGGAGTTAGAAGGCAAAAGGATAAATAAGAATATAAACTCGTTAGATGAATGTGTTTTGAGGAACTGATTGAAAAGGAGGTAGAGGCAGTTTTTAATGTAGAGACCAAACCCAAGGATAAAATTAAACTAACCAGACTTGAGCAGCTGAGCTCTTAAGCCTGTGGTTTTTCCCTTTTGCTTGTAACCTCCGGTGCACCTTTCTGTCACCTTAACAAGCCCAGACCTGTATCCTCCTCTACAGCTGTGGTGCATCTGGCACACTACGCTCCGCTTCTATTACCCAAGAGCCCATTAATAACAACAGCATGAGCTTCCAGCCTGTCAGAACTGTTTTCATTTCAGATTTTTCTCTTGTTGTAACAGAAAAGAGTCTACAACAATGCAGCTATGTCTCCCTCTAGTTTATGGTGTGTATAGTTTGAGCAGCATAGACATGGTTAGCATCTTATAACTACCAGCCAAGGCAGGAGAGCTCTGCGTTCAAAATTTCCCAGACTGTATATTAGTAACAATATATTCCTGACACAGAGATTGATAACAAAATAATAGCGTACTCATTCAGCTGGGGAAACCTACTGCCTTATAGGTCACTGTGAAAACATAAGTCAAGGTAAACTACCTCTATTTTATTCAGAGCTAAATTAGGTGAGGTCAACCACAGGTGTGAAGGTGAGCGCTGATCACGGCGAGCTCTTTGGCGGTAAGTAGTACAAGTGTAAAATCCATTCAGGATTTCACAGCACAAGTGTCATTCCCGTGTCACCTGACTGACGATGTCTTTGGGAAGGCCAGGGTCTCCCTGCCCCAAGCACCCGGCTGCTCCTGAGCACTCGGCAAGGGAATTCTCCTCTTTGTCTCCAGCTGCCTTGCAAGGGAATTCTCCTCTTTGTCTCCAGCTGCCTTGCGAGGTGAAAGGCAAATGTCTTCCACTTCAACAGCCCTCTCAAACACAAAGAAAATGTTCAAAGGTTTGTTCTTAAAGACTCCTGGAATCTGAAGGCACTTGTTACTCAATGTAGAGTAACCTATTAACTTAATTAGGTGTATCAGCAACAGTTCTTAACCTCTTTGGTTGTTTTGATTCTTACAGGAGCCAACCCCAGTGAAATGCATCCAAGAATACAAGTCATGAGTCAATCTCATCATGAGACATGATTTTTTTTTTGAATAAGATTTTTAAGTAACATAAGTGCAAGATTTTATAAGAATTTTATGAGCAATCCATGACCGAATGCTAGAGCTTTCATATAAAAAAGTAAAAGGTGATTAAGTCAAAGGTCAAAGTCTTCATCTCTGGAATCTAGAAAAATGGTATGATGGTAAATGGAGGGGCCTAAAAAAGTTTCCCTGGTCTATAGCAGGAAGTTTTACACTGAAACAACTTGTCCTGATGCCTTAAATTTTTGATTATTGTGCCAGAAGCACCTAGCATGAATGTTTAGTCTGGATTTTCAATAAAGCCAATTTGCCAGCGGGCTTCTCAACACTTAAGTAAAAAAGATTTTTTTTTTTTTTTTTTTTTTTTTTTTTTTACCTGAGAAAAAACAACCCTACAATGGAAAGACAGTTAGGGCAACTCTGATCCCAGACACAGTCCTCCAACAGGCCAGACCTGGATTTATGGCATGTTACTGGCTTTTAAGAGCACACAGCAAAATCCGTATCACAGTCCTGGCAAACTCTTGCGGAGGAATCAACCCCAGGCTAGTAACAGTCATGTTACACTAACAGTCATGACACACCTCCAGTGGAATGTGTCTTAACACAACCCCGACGTTTCAGGCTTGCAAAAAAATAATCGTAACATGAAAAGCAGTTAGACAGCTATTAACACACAGTTCTCTCTGACGTGACTTGACCAAGGAGCATGGTATCAATTCAAAGTGAATGCAAAAGAAGACAAAACTGAAGCGTTGTCTTAGAAAACAATTCTTAGTGAGCAGGTTTGTTAGGATGGGTGCTAAACTGGAGGAGCTCAGGAACAGTAACAGCAGCATTAACAGTATCTATAGACTTAAATCTCCAATATGCAGATTTGTTACATATACCAAAATCCCATTTGCAAAGTATTTAATAGATAGTAACTTCATCAAATCTATGAGCCGTATCTCCATTTTAATTTTTATTTCTTTGCTTACAAAAACATCTACATGGGCATCAGTTTAAGGCCAATCACTTGGAATTGATCTCAGTTTATCTATCAAACAGTAACCTTCAACTTAGATCAGACTAGGCTTGCACGTTTGAGCATCTAACTGGTCTTGTTCTGCCATCCTCCATAAGGGTCTAAATCACTAATGCTGTCAGCCAGAGTGGATGACAATGCAGGATACTCACTGGCATCACCACATAGTATTTGTACCATGTGGCAAATCAAGGAAATGCAGCGCTGTCCTTGTTATAGCTGCATGGATCTTTCTGATCCATGAGGAAAAGGATTTGAGATGCTGGAGTACAGGCAAGGACAGCAGGAAACAGACCTCATACCCACAGACCCCTGCATGGACCATGGAAACTTCCAACACCTTGCAACATAGTGATGGTCTCCAGATGTCTGGATAATTCTGAGAACTTCAAGGCCTCATTTGTGTCTCAGGGACAGTACGCAGCCTAGAGTCACAGCCCTCAGCAGAAACTACTACGTTTGCCCCAGCTTCCTCCATCAGGGTCCGATATCCCTGAAGTGTCAGGAAAGGCCAGCCACAGGGCTTATCCTAGGAGCTGAGGGCCTGAGGCCACATCAGGGAGCAGATCTGGTGTCCAAGGTGATGGTGACACTCCCTGAAGCAAACCAGGTGGCCAGCCACATCAGTCAGTAGCATGTATCTTCCAGACGTACTCAGGCCACCCCGTTGAACTTGTTGCTCTACTCATACGTAGTAGTGAGAAAGAGCAATACAAATAGCCTATAAAACAAACTGCAAGTGAAAAGGACAGTGACCCAAACAGAAACCTGCCTACAGAAATAGAAAAGGCAGCGAGAAAGACAAAAATAAGTCTTCCAAACAAATACAGACTTCCTCAAGGCCTCTCACTGCCTGCGACAGCCTCTACAAATATTTCCATCCCTTCCTCAACTACAGCAAAGATTAAAAATATTTCAGTACTAAGGGGAGAAACATCGACATCTGAAAGCAGGGACAGCAAAGCCTGAAGAGACGCCCCCAAGCCTGGCAGGAGGAGAGAACGTGCAGCAGGCAGCCACCCACCTCCTCCTGGCCTGAGGATGTGGAACCGTGCACACTCACCTCTACCATACAAACCTCCTCTGAAAAACACCTGTATTGGAGTACAGCTCCTAACTTTTCCCTTCCATGATCATTTGGGATGGGGGGCAGGGGAGAGCGAAGTATGGATGACACATGTAATTCAAAAGCAATCTTCTGATGAAGGAGCAGCACGGACTGATTCAAAGAGGAACATCCCAGCAGGGAAAGCCCACTGTGAAATTATGGAAATAAAATGGTTCCAAGGAAAGGCCTCCCATGTGCTCATACAGGAAAAACACTGGCGGGGCAAACATGTTCAACTAAGACGAGGGGGAAGAAACTGCACGGCAATACCATTCAAATGGAGACATATAGACATAGCCATCTCCCACCAACACAGCTGTGGTGTTTCTACAATCACAACTGCAATTTTTGTAATAACACGAGACTAAGAATCATAAATTATATGCAAATTGCTTCTGTATAATTTACGAATACCTAGGGCTAGATATTATTATTCTCTGCATTAATAGTTTTCTGCAGATTGTTGCATTGTAACTTGGCATCCTCTCTTCTCCTCCGTGACCCCACGAGTGAAGACACATATTGTAAAAGAACAATATTTACTTATGACCAAAGGGGAAGAGATCCTTGTTATGCTGGAAAGCTTATATTTGCCATAGGAAATAAACAAAATAAAAAATAATAAAAAGAATCTAAATGGTTTTCCTTATAAAAATATTAAAGCAATACGATCTCTACCTGCCTATGATTAAGGGTGCTTTGTAAACAGATTGTTGTTCATTTTGCGAGTCAAACACCATAAAATATTTCAGGATCAGGGTCTGTTAGTCTGAAAATACTTAGCAATCCTACAAGTTAAACATGATATATATAAATAGAACTTTCTAATTAACATTTCTCTTTTGTCTGTCAATTAATTTGCCTTTTTTTTTTTAACGGATAGCAAGCACAATGACAGCAACGTATTACTCTTGAAATAAACCTGCCAAGACAAAAGCATGTGTCTTGGATTTATTTTTAACAAAAAGAACAGAAATAGCATCTTTTCCTGGGGTTTGCTTTTGTTCTGTCTGTAGCTTGTTCTGATAGTAGGTTGATTGTTTCAGTAAAAAACAATAAGTAGAAAATATTTTTTCTGAAGAGATATTCAGTACTTCAACCCGCCCTCTAGACCCGAGATGCCTGGAAGATACTTAAGGGTCATCTGTGTTATTTGACAAGTGTTACATCTAGTATGACAGGCAAAGATACAACCCTTAACACTCATTCAATGGTGCCATTTTGAACCTAACTCTGGTGGCAAAATGTTATTTATTTATTTTTTTTATACGAAATGTGATAGCTTAGTGCTGAAACTCAGATTTCCAGATACAAGATAATATCAAAGTGACCATTTATGATGCCTGAAATCATAACCTCCACGTAAGGCTCAAAGACTCATTCCACACAAGAGATACATACATAAAACACTGTAGTCATTTATGGATGACCTTTAGCCCAGATGTCTAAAACTATTCCAGTGAAATACAGCAACCTAAAACCAGGTTTTTGGCACTTTCCTGAATGATTATATATGAAACTAGTATTAGATACTCCAGCCACAAGCGTGGGTTTCCTCAGCTGCTGCAGAGGCACTTCAGCTCCACACCACCTTTGAGAGGGAAGAAACGCGGCCTCTTCAGCTTTCCTTGCCTAAGTAGATGATCCCCCATTTCTTCTCCTGATCCCTCTTCTAAGGTACTTTCTAGACACAGAATATAACCAAATAACTCCTCACAAAACCACGTGTCCCACCGCCCCGTGCCCCCCAGCCCACACACAGAAGAAAAATTCTTCTGATGACTTGTCTGAAAAATATATATCGATGCCTGAGGAACTGAGCTACAGGCCCCCCCCTCCCCCCTTATGTATTTTAGGCAATAATTAAATTAAAAAGAAGTAGCCTCACATCTTCTTTCTAATACACCTGAGCTGCAAACATTTTTGCTTATGTTGCATATAGCTGTGTTGGAGTAAACATGGGGACAAGTGAGGACAACCAGGACAGAGAGAAAAAGGTGCATTGCAGCCTGCATCTGCCTACATAGCTGCGTTAAGATAAGCCACAATCTTGCCTTTAAGCTAATTAATTAACTGCTTTCAACCATAGCTGTTTCTTCACAGCTTTCTTAGTCTGGCAGTGATAAATACACAGTAATGATGTTAATAATTCAGATTTACACAGCTGGTGTAACACACAGAATGGCATTCATATTTATGGACTTGGCACGGTCCCGAGCCACCCCGCACTAGTGTGTCACCACTGAATTCACGCATTGTGCGGATTCACACCAGAGAGATCCGATGATCTCCTCTGCGTATCAACTCATGTGTGGGCATTAAGCCTAAAAGCAATATTTATATATTCACAAAAGTACATACTCACCAAACAGGCTAGAGGTACTACACTGGAAATCACCTCGCCTTCAATTATCACATGTAATTTTTAATGCCGTTCAAGTTTAATTACAGTGAAGTACCTAACTGGACTCCAACTGATTGATAATGTTCTTGACTGCTTGTCTCCTTCTCCTCACAACTGCCAGATGGAGAGACCTAAATTAGTTTACACCACATAATGAGAGCTTACGGCTGAAAATATGACTACTGCACAGTTCAGTTTGATCCCCTTTGATAAACTTTACGTACAAAGAAAAAACCTTCCTGCTAATCAATCCTTTTTGTTTGCCTTTCTCATCTTGCCAGGAACTGCTATGCATATAGGTGTTTTATTTAAAATGGAGGTGAATCTTAATATATTGATCTAGAGGCAATAACCAAATACATAAACCATGTCAGGGTTTTGGTTTTTGGTGTGTGTTTGTGGGGTTTTTTGCATTAATATGACCCCGTTGGCACGTTGGTTGTGTTCTTTAAGTGAATTGTACATGAGCTCCTTTTCAATGCATTTAGAAGACTGCTCCTTTTGAATTCCTTAGGATTCATGCTACTAGAGAAGGATGATTGTAAATATATTGTTGCTCATCTGATCCATCCCTTACAGAGTTCAAGGGAAATGGAGAGGGAATATCATTAAAGACAATATGTTTCTGTCAAGTCCTAGTATTTATTACATATTTTTCTCCAGTACCCCAGTCCCTTCAGAAGCAATAAACACACACACCCCTCCCTCCTTAATTTCCTCAGTTCTACAAACTTAGTCAGCAGTACCCAAGACACAGTAAAAAAAAATAAAAAGTCTTTTCAGCCTGAGCCGCAACCGGTTGTTAGTCTTCAGAATAAACATCAAGATGAGACCTCCTGCCCCAGCTCAGGAGGAACAGGACAGAGAGGGAACAAAGCAGGGACACTTGTGACTTGTGTTTCTGCTACGATTCTAGCAGCAACTCAGAGAGTTTTATAGGGCACAAAGTGTTAACAGCTCCTACAGCTTGAGACAAGTACATGTAAGTTGTAACACGTTTGAAATAAATTAAAAGCTAACTTCTCATCTGCAGCAGCCTAAGCTCATTACACAAATCTATGTAGGAGACTGGAAAGCCTTTAGCTTTGGAAAGAGCTTCACAGATTGTGGATGAAGGAGCAAGGAAGAGGCAAGTTTGGAGCTTGCTGGGAACGAGCCATGATGAACAGTGTTGAATTTCCCCTGTGGTGGTAGAGGCATGGCCACTATCCACAGCACAGGGTCACCACGGAGGAGTGGAGAAGTTAGGATGAGGTGCGTTTAAAGGACCAAGTGAGTGCCCTTTGGCCTAAAGCCAAGAGTGCTGAGCGTTACGCTGCTGGTTTGCCTTGTGATGTGCCGTCACATGAACAAGACTCCCAGGCTCATCTTCCAAAATAGATCATCGCATCATTACAAGAAATATCTGGAGGTGGTGCTTTGACTCTTACTGAACATGGCCAAAGCAATTTCATTCTCTTTACTAACATGTGTACAGATTAATTACCAATGTAAAATACAGAACGCCTGAAGAAATCCAATGCGTTTCGTTTTCGCACCTGGTGAAAACTAGCTAGAGCTGCAATAACTTGCAACCTGATGGACTGATCCCTTCCAGACTGTTGTGTTTTATTGGATGAAACAAAGGAGACTGTACGCAAAATTATCATTGCAAAACCTTTCAACTGCTCAGAGAAAAGAACGACAGGAAAGCTGTCAGCCTCGGTTTTCCCACGCAGTTCTGTTGCAGCAAAGCATTTATTGGGAATAACTTTGATAAGACAAAATTTTCAGGAGTATAAGTGTGATTTAAAAAAAAAAAAAATCTACATGCATGGTTGTTTCTTCTGCAAAAGTTATTAAAATTGAACAACTGGCAAAAAAGTTTCTACATTTTGTCATTTAAAAAAAAAAAAAATCAGTTACAGAACCCCAAAATACTTACAAGTAAAGCAGATTTCGCATCTGCCTGTAATCCATTAAGTAAATGAGTAATCAGAGCGGTTGCATACAGTTTCTAAGTTGTATAAAACAACAGACTAAACATAATAATGGAATGGGAGGATAAACCCTTTACTTTTATAAGGTAGGCAGTAATTGTTTGTATGAATGGATGTGCTAGCCTATCCATTAGCATAACAACTGCCTGCAGAACATATGAAATGAGCTAATAGCAATAATTATCTGGAATTAATGATGAACATAAACATTTCTTTACACTCACTAAATAAACAGCAACTGGAGCTTAGTATTCACCAATGGTATAACCAGAGCATGGCATTTACCGGGATGAAAGGGAGTAACCATACCAAAGAAAGCTACTAAGCAGAAGAGTCTTTCCATTAATAGCAAATAGACAATTTGGAGCTTTAATTTCCCTGCTGCTGAAGCCTGCGTGAAAAGGCTGGACCACAGCCAAAATGCAATAATCACGGTGTCTGCTAATCAAAGAAATAAGCCATCAAGAAAGCTCAAGTCTTTCTATACAATGTAATTATCAAACAGCATAAACCCCTCTCGCTATCTGAACTTTGACAAAAAGATTTGTCACAAGCAGCAGCAAGCGGAGCAGGATCCTAAAAGCGATGAACCCTCTTCTCGTCCTCCCCACCATTTCCAGACACAGACTCTGAGACTTGGTTTTCTACGTTTATGTTGCTTCTGCTGTACTAAGAAAGGTGTCTTTTACATGGAAGAGGATGAAATACAAGGACTTTTGTGCCTCTCCTGTATTTGCTTTAGTTGCTTCTCTGTATGGAAGTAGAGTATGTCCTGATGCGGTTTTTTCTTCGCTACAGCTGCTTGCAGTTTGCATTTTGCATGCCGCCTGCCTATCTGATGGGAGATGAGCAGGTGTGTGCTGAGCTCTCTTCCAATTTACATTTTGTATTTTAAAACAGACCATAACTTGCCATGGGCGTTTGGTTCTAGGACAGAATGCCAAATACAGAACAGGAAGGTTTGCTTCTTAATTGCCTAAGTAAATAAAACTTTCTTGTGAAATATGTTACTATATAAAACATTGATGAAATACCACAGGGTATTTCTACATTTTCCAATCCCCACCCTCACAAAAACGATAACTACTGAATTTCCCACACTGTCTTAATAGCCACAGTAATTCTTCCTTTTGGTCAGTTAAAAGCATCACAATGACCAGTGACAGTTCCTGTAGGAAGTCCCTGTAGCTTCTATTATTTCGCCTTTTTTAAATTTTTTTTTGGGGGGGGGGGGGGGGGCGGGGGGAGTAGGGGCACACAGAAACATCTTTTGAGATGTTGCGACACAGGCTGCAACAAGGAAGTGCAATGATTCATTGTTCTGGGTACTCAGAAAGTTTGTTACAGCAACAAGGAAATGGCTGTCCACAACCTACATCAGGAATGTGCAATGGACAATACCCTCCAGTTACGCAGCATGAGCCTCCATTGTTGTTCCTACGGTCTTATAGTGATCGCAAATAAAGGTTTGCTTTGGATCCTATCTCAAACCCATACGCTTGGGGAAATTAATGAAGACTTTCCAGACTCTGAAGGCAATAGCATTACCTAGCCATGAAAAGTGGTACTTAGTACGGTCCTGATACCTGAAACTAGTATATTTTAGGAGTCTGGATGCTATTAGACTTCATATACTAACACTTCCTTGACTCTATCCACCTTGACCTTTCTCATTAAGAAAAGGTCCATGAAATCTAACTTACGCTGATCAATATTTATAGCACAGATTTCTTCAGGCTCACCTGTTGACCTACATACAATCTTCCACAGGGCTTGGAAGGCAGCAGCAAACATTCCTCATCCCACTCTGTGCCCGACACAGGTGTCTCAGAGCACAGTATCCAACTTCCAGCAGAAATCCACAGATGTTCTGCGGGTAAAATTAGCACATCCCAACGAACAGTGCCATTTTACATTAGCCTAAGACATTGCCTTTGGATGATACAAGGAGATCCTGCAGCAGTTTTCCTACACATTTCAAAAGCATTAATCTCTATCATTGCAAATTTGGCAAATTCAAAGTTGGACACAGCTTATCTCTGTTTGTGTTCAATCTTCCCCCCCTCCTTTCAAAACCTATCTTTATCTATATAATTACAAAGTTTTCTTGCCTGTGCTCTCATTTCTGCCAGTTTCTGCCTCTGTCTTTTCTACACTATGAACAGTCTCCCTGCGTTTTATTTCTGCTTTCCACAGAGCATTATATACAAACCAATAACAATCGATTAATTAATCTAATCATGATGTTATGACATCATGAATTACAAATAGGATTCATCTCACCTACGTTAGTCAACTAAAAGTTAAGCATCTAGCTGTACTGGTCCCTTGGACAGCCTAGTCAACAAAGACAAGCACCTTTATAATTGAACTGTGCTGGGTCTTAAACACTTGAAATCAGGTATTTTGCCCTGTGGAGGTAGGTCTTCCCATTGCTTGACTGTAGAGCAAGCCTCGTATCATTGCTTAGGTGCTCAGTTTTAAGGTTCATAATATTAGGCAAGACAAATACTACTATTCACATCTAATTCCTATTTTATTAATGTTTTTCTTTGTACCTATACTGAAAAGTTGCTTATTCCTGCGCACAGAATAAATGTTATTACTTAATTTCTTCAACTTTCTTGACCAAGGTCAAGTCGGAAAATGTTGGAGTTTCTGCTGGAAGAAGTGCCCCATATTCTCATGCATCCTCTTATTAACAAATATTCAGATACCCATTATACAGTGTCAAGACATTGCATTACCAGGAAGCAGGAATAAGTTATGAAATACATCGGTAGTTAATTGAACTGTAATATCTAAAGTAATGCTGAAATCAGGATAAATTTGGCTAAAGCAATTTTTTGTTGACAGAGATCTGTCAAAGGATTTTTCACTAGCAATAAGCCGGTGATAGAAATAAACTTTTGATCTTTTTTAGGCTTTCATGTTTTTTTCATAGTCTACCCAAATAATATAGAACAGCTTTTACAAATCACTCTACCTTTTGCAGTTCCAAATAGCACTATTTTGAGGAAGAAGAGTTTCCGAATAAAAAAAAAAAACAAACGACCTAAAAATCCAAAGTGTTTCTAAGACATTTGTGTTTTAAAGAGGCCATTAGCGATCCCTAATACCGCTGTTGCTCTGTACAACTGTTATTTCTATCATAAATACGTCACAGGTTTTATTAACCAAGAGAAATGTGTGATAGTTTTACCAGCTGTATAGGAGACTGAGAATCAGTTTCAGTGAACTAATTAAATCATAATTATAATCTTCCCCCTCCCCCCATTCTAGAACTGCTTTTAATTAAAATGAGTTTCACAAGTCTTAAAAAAGAAAGACAAAACAAGAAGCATATCCACCATCCAAACACACTGCAGGTAGCTTTGACTAGAGTTTATATTTTCAAGATGCACTAACACCATTATGAAGTTAGCTATGTTACCAAAAAGGATCATTATGTACTCAACGAGAATGTTCACTTTTGCTCCACACAATTACTTATGGAATGAAAGATCACCAATCATTACTATTCAGAGTCCATTTAAGTTATCTTCATACTCCAAACCCTACCCTCCTTTGTTTCACTTTCCCCCCCTCGGATCTGAATTCCCCAAATGGTAATCAACCAGGTCAAAAAAGCAAGCGGTCAATTGATGCCTGCACTGAAGCCTATGTTCTCTTGCTCTTTTCATTAAAAATATCTGAGTCTCATGGAAGTCAACCAAACTTAAGCATAAGCTTAAGAACTTTGCTTATTTTTGGTCTAAGTCAATCTAATGTTAGTCATGATTTAACTTCAACACCAGTAGTTTTAAGACAACAGATGCTGTTGTTTCAGTGCAAGAAATAATAAAAAGTGGGCCAGATATCACCTTCTGTAATAGTGCCTGTGTAGGCCATTTCACTTTCAGATTGTCAAATAGACCTATCCAGAGACACAGGATTTGCAGAATGACAGATGTGTAGTGAGAAGCTCAAACAGTGAATGCAAAACATATTCTTGTTGGAAACAGAAGTGCAAAGGTATCCTGGAGACAGTATTTTAAACAATCATTTTAAAAACATCTCTAACACCAGTGCTATTACACTCTTAATTGAAGCTCTGAAACAGAATGATGGAATCCCGTAATTATTTCCTCTCTGCAATACCAGACCAAGATTTGGATTCTGCAAAGGCTTACGTGCAGATATAATTTCATTTATTCAGCCCCAGAGGTGAAGTTCCTCATTCAGATCAGCTGGACCGCTCACGTGAGCCAAGTCACACCTATATTCCTGCAGAGGCACCTCACTTTGCCCTAGTGGTGGGAGCTCCTTAGGCTAGCCAGAAGAAAGATGACCCACAGATTTCATTAGTAATTTTATCAAATTGCACTCAAAATACAAAAAAACCACTGAGAAAGATGAGACTGTTTCTGCTTAGTCGACATTCTGACCACAGCTTCATTTTAAGCCTGATTTCTCACACATGGAGGAATTAGCCCTCAAAAAAACATTCGTCCTTGATTATGCTCTGTTAAATGTAGGACTATGTTTATAGGAAAATATGAAGACACACCCTATATTACTTTAATTTTGAATGTGAAAGAAAGCAACGTTCCAATTCCTTTTCTGTACTCCTTTGATAGTTAAGGGCTTGTTATTTTAACGAACACTCTTGGTATTATTCCAATATTCTAAAATTCTGTGTGTTATTTTAATATACAAAATTTATTAGAAAAGGCCTCCATTTGCCATGAAGTATTACTGAATGCTGATAAATTACTGTGGGACTATAGTAATTTTCCCCTACAGTCTCCATGTAAGTGTAAATTTAGTCATACAGATCAAAATATGAGTTATGTTCAACTGAAAACAATGATACCTATTGAGCGGTCAAAAAATGTTAGTAGCTATTAATAAATAATCCTCACCACATATGCTGATGTCAATCAGCACTATTATTTTGCCCATATTAGGGGAATTTAGTAAGGCAGAGCTGCACACTGCACCCCTGAATTAACACAAGTTAATCATCGTCACACCGCACGTTATTGTCAGAGCTCAGGAATGTCTTTGATGCCTACCTCAGTTTCAGAGCATTCAGGTCGCCTTTTTGCACAGCATTTAAACCTGGTGCATGTATACGTCAACAGATATACAGAATGAACGGCTGAGCTGCAGTAGGTCATAGTGTAATCATGACATTATCAATTATAAAAAAAAAAGTCTTTAAGAAAACCAGCTACTTCACATGTACACATAGCCCTTTTCAATATTTTTCATCAAAACTTTGAGCACACTGACGTGTAGTGAGCATACACGTCAGTCAAATGGATTGGAAGCACTTAGGAGGAGATGTTACGGTCTGTTGCATCCGCGATGTAAAACAAAGAAGTTCAGATAGGCCTTTGACATAATGGACTTGACGAGAAGAAAACCTGAGCAGCAAGGGCACCTGGGCAGCCCCCAGCAGCCCCATTTCCAACCCAGACCTGGGCGAGACCCAGGCTCTGCCTCTCACCCCTGCAAAGGTCTCCAGCGTCTCTGCCAGCAAAATGCCCCTCTGTCTCTCATACACCACTTGTTGAAACAACGTCAGCATGTGAACAGCTGAAGCTGCCCATGGACAGCTGGTATTTGAAAATATGGATGAAACCACCCAGGTTTATGGAAGTGGGAGAAGTGTGGGAAGTGTGAGAAACTTAACAAAAAATGGCCATAAAATTTTGGTTACAAAAGCACTAGCCTATACTGGTAGACACAGGTTCTTTGGTCACATAAGCAATGTGTCGAAGGACGAGACTGGAAACTAATGTCTTTCAGAAACCTATCTCATAATTTCTACAACATACAGACTGCATGCAGATCAGTACTTTCCTGTCGCTAAATAAATAAAATCTATTAAACATGTGTTAATCCTGTATAAATACACATTACTAGAATATCCACACTTTTAGTGCAAAAATTGTTTCTAGATGAAAACCGAATGATTTCCTTTCCAAAATGGAAAAAAATACAAGTCATGGCACCATCTGGTTGTATTAAGAATTTTATGTCTAATAGTTATTTAAAAAAAAGGAAAAATACTAAAAAAAAAAAAAAGAAAAAGAAAGGTCACTCTCATAGTAAAAAGGGAAAAAAAAAATCTAAAATATTCGCTTTGTTATAGCCAAATTGGCTACAACTTAGAGCAGCTATTTATGTTGCTTTATAAATATGAAGCCTACATTTTAATAGAACTATGTTTGGTAAGTTCTGGGATATTAAATGGTTCTAATCCTATTCTACTTTATGACTAGTTCAAGAAATGACCTCTAGCTAGATCTGGCCTTGTTCTATCATGCGACTAGATTTTTCTTACAGAAAATAAATTAAAAAGGTGTGACCTTGCTGAGGGCTTGCAGAGAAAATGAGGTACATCTTGTCACAAGCAGAAGAGCCTATTTGAAACACGGTTTGTTCAATTTGAAAGGCTGCTGCTTTCCTCAGATCAGAAGTTAAGATAAAGGCAGTTGGATGAAAGAGCAGAAACATTTCCAAGAGATGAAATTAAAGAGCTACACTGGAAACCCATTCAGCGACACAGTGCCTTTTTTGTGTGAGGGTTTATCTCGGACTCATCAGCCACACCTCGTCCCTGCGCAGGAGCAGGCTCTTCATGGCGGGCACAAAGCCTGTTGTGTCAGGAGAGGATGAGGACTGCTGGCCCGTGGGAATCAGAGGACACTCACTGCACCCCTTCCTCGCTCGGCAGAACGGAAACAACCCACCCAAATTTTACACGTTGTGCTCAGAGGAAAAAGCAAAGCCCTTGCTTCTCTTCATCTCAGCAGCTATCTTGGGAGCTCCAGTGCCTTCCTTCCGTCACCAATAAGTGTGACACCAATGGGCAGTCTTCCCAAACGCCCAACGCCAGGCTGCACAGAAATTTTGCATTTCAAGCAGGTTGCAGAACACCCCCACCCAAAAGCGAGGATTTAAAACCTGTCATGCCTTTACAACCAGGAACTGATGCTCAGTTCATTTTTAATTTGACCTACTAAAAGTACGCAGCAATTTATATGACACCGCCTCAGCAGAATATCTGTTTCCAAATCAAAATAGGTTTATTTCATAATTTCCCTCCTGGTATCTTAAATAATTTCCTTTCTCATCGTCAAAAAAGTAACAGGTAGCAAGGCTGTGATTCAACCCCATCCTTAAACACCTAAGACTAGCAGGAATTCAGTCAGGTTAGTCATAGAATTATAAAATGGTTTAGGTTGGAAGGGACCTTAAAGGTCACCTAGTTCCAACCCCCTGCCCTGGGCAGGGACACCTCCCACCAGACCAGGTTGCTCCAAGCCCCGTCCAGCCTGGCCTTGAACCCCTCCAGGGATGGGGCAGCCACAGCTTCTCTGGGCAACCTGGGCCAGGGGCTCACCACCCTCACAGCAAACAATTTCTTCCTGATATCCAATCTAAATCTGCCCTCTTCCAGTTTGAAGGCATCATTCCTCGTCCTATCACTACAGGCCCTTATTAAGAAGTCCCTCTCCAGCTTTCCTGTAGGCCTTTTTAGGTATTAGAAGGGGCTATAAGTTCTCCCCAGAACCTTCTGTTCTCCAGGCTGAACAGCCTCAACTCTCTCAGCCCGCCCTCACATCAGAGGGGCTCCAGCCCTCTGAGCATCTTTGTGGCCTCCTCTGGACCCACTGGAACAGGTCAATGTCCTTCTTACGCTGAGGACTCCAAAGTCGTCCTCATCTGAAAGCTCACCAGCATGGTCCAGCCATGCAGGCAATCAGTACACAGATTTACAGATTTATTTCTCTCTCCAACTGCAAACTTGCAGCCTCTTGACCCCCACGATGGGTCCTTTCTTGCCCCTCACCTGTTTAACGTAGTCCTAAGGCCTTTCAGGGCTCTGAAGCAGACTGTTTTATAACGTATAGCCTCCTTACCCAGCCCATCGAGCCCCCCGCATCAGTCAACACCCCTTACCACTGCCAGACCGCAGAGGGACACCGGGCAGCCCAAAGGATGTCCCCAGCCCCACTGGCTGCCTCAGAGCCAGGGCCGGGTGGCACATCACCTGCCCTGTCCCCCTCCAGGGGCTTCTCGCAGGTGGGATGGATCTCACTGATTGCCACAGCAGCACCAGACTATTTCTTGCAGTTTTTTTAGTGTTTTTAATCCTAACTTGAGTGGTTTCTAATTGCAAGCTTTAGGTACCCTGCTTTAAGTATTGTAAACACAGCCTGTAAAAGATTGCCTTACAATTATCTCACAGCAGCTATTTAAATAACACACAAGCATATGTCGTGCTAATTCTTATGACCAAATACAGTTTAATTTCACTTGTTCAGAACAAAACCTGACTGTGAACAAAGCTTTTGATGAAGTGACAAGTGGAATTCCAAACAAGTAAGACAAATATTTCCTCCAGAGGCTAAACCTACTGCAAAGTATTAATCTCTTCTTCTACACATCTTCACGTCTTTGGTGAAACACCTGTCTGGAATTGTTAATAACAAATATTTTTCAGGCTATACACTTCAAAGACAGTACTGCAATGTCAAGCAGTGTAAAACTTTTGAAGTAATTTTAGCTAAATACTTCTGTGACAACTGTCTGAATCAATTTGTCTTAGCTGACTATATTCTGATATTATAAAAACCTAAGAACTGGTTATCAGCCAAAGACGTAAAAAATTGAGTGAAGTCATAACTAATAAGTTGTATGAATCAAACACACACAAGAAATTGATAATGTTGTAGTTGATTTAGGAAATGATCAATGCCCTCTGCTTTCTTCACTTCAGATGAACAATGCTCTTTTTCCCTGAAAGGATCAAATGAAAAAATATTTCATGCGCACTAAAGGGCAACTTAATAAACCAATGAAACCACGATAACCCAATCATAAAGGAATTACAAAATGAGAAAACACATCCTACTTTTTTAGCACAGCGAAACGTTAGTCCTTAACAAGGCAAAAGACACAAAATACAACAATGCTAAGACAGGACGGAGTTTTGTAATTGCTGAACAATCTCACATCACAGGCAAGTAATACGGCCAAAAAAAGAAAAGGAAAAAAAAAAAAGGAATGAAAAGAAACTGTGTTTGGGCGGAGACAGAGAAAGCAAACTGGGGCTGAAGAGTCAGAAAAAGTTCTGAGAATTACTCACAATTGTGGTAGCAAAAAAAAAAAAAAAACCCAACAAAGAAGGTCAAGCTGACCTCAAGATTCTAAGTCAGGCTCTTGAAATCCTAAATCATACAAAGCGCCATGACTTCAAGGCATACAAACATAAGAGGATTAAGGTAAGTGTCCCACCTAAAAGCCTGAGAAAACAAAGATTAGTTTTAAGCACTGAAAAGAAACACAAATTATATGGATGCTCCATGCGCAGGAAGGAGTAATTGTTAGGATGTATTAAGAGCAACTAAAATAAGCACTACATAACATAAGGAAAAAATCCAGGTTTGATTGCCACCTTCTGAGTGCAAATATACTCATGTCAAAACGTAACAAATATTAACGACTTAAAGAACCAACTCAAAACCTATTGAAGTCAATGCTAAGTTTCTCATTGACTTCAGTTAGCTAAGACCCTCTGTTTAGAAAGATTAAGTGAAGACAAATACAACTATTCTTTCCAGGAGAAGGCAGTAAAACGTCTGCTCTCGGCCCACGGTACCCACCTGAGTGAGGTCAGTACCACACTTAGCAACCCAGCAACAAAGGCTTGCCCTATAGGTAAACACTGAGAAACAGTTTATGCTACTTACACTATCAGACACTCCGTCATATTTACATTTATGCTACATTTATGTTAGCAGAAAAAAGTGCGGTGCCTTTGAAATGATGACTTTAGTTCTGGACATTATTCTACAAGTTTGAACTACGACAGTCGTGTCTTGACTTTATGAGATGTCAAATGAAATTTAAGCACGCACGCCAAGTTCTGTATTTGTTTTCATGTCAGAGAACATTTAAAAACAATAATGATGCAATTGTTTATGCTCCTAACTAGATGAGAAGAAATAAGTATGGCTTATGGACTGCTCAGCTTTCCACCAGCGCACACTACTTCAACACATTCTTACTTAACTGAAGAACTTCAAGTTTGGAAAGATCCCATTCATCATCTTGTTATACATCTGCTGGAAGTAATCACTGTCTCATGGCATTACTAAGCACTTGAAGAGTTGTCCTGTCCCTCTGTTCCAATGCAATCCAGAATGACAGAAGCTTGGACTAACCTAACAAATATTAATTAGTCAGACTGTTGTATTGGTTAAAATTAATGCTTGCATCTTTTAACTGTAATAGTCAAAAAGCCTCTACTGAATCCTCTCAACTCTCTACTTATTTAAATGTGAATATAAAGTTAGGCATCTGGGACAACCCTATGCTTCTCCAAGTATTTGGTCGACTAAAATGCTGCATGACATTAAACCAGTCCCTTGCCAAGTGGTGTTTTCTGAACCCAGCTGTGGGAGTGGGCAGGGGGTTTACAGCTGAACCAGAGGCAAAGGGCTCAGCGGGAACCAGCAGGTTCCATCACATCTGAACTGTGGCCCAACCGCTGCGTCCTCCATGGAAACTAATAAACCACACTGTTTCAGAGAAAAAAAAATAAATATGACAAGCAATTAAGTGCTGTCAAGTCAATACCCTTTTGTCATCAAGCCAGTTAATGCGGGGAAAATTCCCTTTAGTTTATACTTCTTTCTTCACACATATTGTTTTATGAAAAGTCACCTATCACATTATCAGGGTTATTTATAAGCAGAATAGTATTTTTAAAGAATTAGGTACAGTCTTTGATCAATTTTCCACGAGCAAATCAAGACAAATATGTTTCTACTGGCCAAGATGACCGTTCGCTGGAAATTGCAGTAATTTGTATTTCATAAAAATTATTCTCACCTATAGGCCCAGTACATACCACACATGTAACTTCTCTAAGGAGGGTTTTCCTACTCGTCCTCTGAGAAAAGAGTGAATATCACTCTCCTTCAGGAGGAGAAGCAAGAAGCAAGCACATAACTTAAAGAGGTACTTTAAGAAAATCACCTCTCCCGTTTACTTTTAGCATCCTAAACACAGTCTGAAACTTGAAACACATTCAAAACAGACCATTTTCAATTACTTTCATAGCAACATTCTCCAGAATTTGTGTAAAGAGTTTTTAAGAAGTTAAACATTCCTGTTCACCAACAACTAGGCTTCTGTTTAGAAAATACTAATAATTACTTTTAAATCGTTTTGATAATGTTTTCATTCAAATAGATGCAAAATTCCCGCAGAAGACTGAATTAACGTTATCTGCAGAATGTTTGGGGTTTTTTTATAACATCGTTGGCTAAACAAAAATAACTTCTTCATTAAACCAACCTTTCTTCTGAGCTGCTCCTACTTACGCCACCAGGGAGACACACAAGCTGCACTGTTCAAACCGCTTTCGGCCATCCGTTGCACAGAAAAAGACAAAGTACTCGTATAAAAATATGAAGGTAGCAGTGCACAAGGTAGCAGTACACAGCAAGCACATATTCAGAGGGTTTTTTACTGCAATTTCCTAAGAGCCTTCAAGCATAGGCAGAATGTCACACAGTGCCCACACTTCCTCCATCAAAGGACTTTTCATGGCAAAAGCGACAGCAATTCAACAACTATATTGAGGACTTGTTGTGTTGGGGGAACAGTGTAAAAACACAAGGTTGGACAAATAAATGCTTTGTTTTTTCAACACCCATGGGAAGTGCAGGCAGCGTGCGAGCAGGACACCCTCCCTCTCCCCCTGGGGAGAGAGGAATGCGGCGGCTGAGGACTTGCACATCAAACCCCCAAGATACTGCCAAAGGAAAAACAGCAGCATCCCATGGACCTGTCTCCCACCAAGTGTCATTCTGAGCCTCGGCCATGCCCAAGCCCAGCCCGAGCTGATTGCAGGGTCACCCTGGGGGACACAGTTCCACTCCCCTCCCATTACCGGGGAGGCACAGCTCCCGTGGTGACTCCTCATACGATCCGTAGCCTCTGCAGGGAAACCCCTGAAGGAAAGCAGCAGCAGAGCTATTGCCTATGGCGATGCTATGGAGAGAAGTGGTAGTGACAAGATGACATTGAGAGTCTGACACTGTAGATTACCTCAGAACCATATCAAAATGACTCGCAGTTATCAGATCTAGATGACAACGAGACTCCAGCATCACTGTCATCTATACTGAAAAAATAAATAAATGCTACATGCCACTAGCCACAGGAATGGATGGCGATTACAGATATACTGTAGCAATGCTGTCTATGGTAAGGATGGACCAGGAGCTTCAATGATTAACCTCAACTCAGACTTATACAATTTTGTCTTTTCTTTAAGAGAAAAAAATACGCATGAGTGCCATATTTAATCTAGTGATAATTCAGCTTACAGTCACAAAACAAAAGTGCTGATAATTGAACAATATGAATTAGATATCAATAAATAATGAATTAGTATTCACAATTCTGAACATGCAGAATGGCAAGGATGTATGCATCTGTCTCCGGGCTAGTAAATCGGGCACTGGATTGAAAACTTCCTGCATTCAAAATGCCCTCCCGTGAGTAGCGTCCAGCAATCCTATCCACCGGCATTGGGCACAAACCACGCTAACAGCCAGCAGATTCGGGCTAGCTGGAACAGCAGATGGGGCCCCTGCTAGGGACAGTGGGGTACCCCCAGATCGGTTCTCCGACAGAAACCGAGCAATCAGACAAGTGACACTGGTGATCACAAGCGTACAGCAAGGTAAGAGGGGCTGCTGAAATTATTTGGAACAGTGAACAGCAATATCCTACAGGCAAAGAACAAACACGCCCATGTATGAACAGGAGAAAATAAATAACGCCCCCCCCCTTCTTTTTTCCCCCCAAAAAGGTATTGAATAATAAGTTTATTTTTTCATTCAAGCTAATTTTACCAAAACACCGTTTGTAACTGCTGTCCAAAGCCCCCATTTTTTTTGGCCATAAAATTTCAGAAGAAAAAGCATTTAAGTTTTTATTTCAAAGGAAAACAAGCTGCTTCAGACTGACCACAGAGTCATTTACCTTTTACTGCCACACTTATTTTTCCCTTCCTTTTCCTTTTCATTAAAATCATAGGTAGCAACTACAAGCTAATGAAACAATGATGAACATCTACTTCAATAACACTGAGAATTCTCAAATGTGCTTTGTTTGTTTTGGTTTTTTCTGCAAAATTAACATATTAGAGACTATTTACCACTGTACAAAATTCCTTTCTTTATTTATGAAAGCTACATCTTTACTATCACGATGTGAAATGAAAAGCCTCCTGTACTTGTTGCATACAATTAAGCTGCAACAAAAGCCAGCCCAAGCCATTTCACATTTCATAGGGCTGCAATTATTCTTTAACTGTTAGAATATGCTGTCCCCCAGGAGCTAATTACAGAAAAGCTCTCATCACACACAAGAAACACACAAACAAATCCTTCAAGCACAAAGCAAATGTTCAACATTAAAGAGATGCATTCAGGAAGTCACACCAATCAGTTTGGTTCAGCTAATTACTAATCTGATTTCTGGAGTAGTTGCGTTAGATAATTATGATGCCCATTCACAACTTGAAAGCCAGGACTTTGACTGATTATAATAAAGATCTAGGACTCGAAATAAAAGTAAGGGCAAAGTATGAAATATGCATCAGAACGGGGCTGATGGGATGTATTTGTTTATTGCCGGCGCTTCCTTCGGCACTTCGCTCTGGAGGACCCCATCCAGAGTTTGCTGAACCCAGCAGGAAGATTTCCATTGATTTCACTGACATTTGGATAGGGCCAAAATAACAAGGCACAGCTTTGCCTTGCAGATTATTTTCACAAAGTGCCCAGAAATGAGCTTTCCTTGCTTGTTTTCAGCCAGAACGTGAGCCCCGGTCCCAGCTGGGGCACGAAGGAGGCTGCCGTGGGGCAGAGCTCGGCCACCACACTGCCCTTGGCCGGGCTCTCCCAGCCCAGCCCATCCTCCAAGAGTTTGGTAAGAACTCAACTCTTCAAAGACTCTATCCTAACCCTGCTTTAACCTACATTTAGCTTGAATTTGGCTTCTGCAGGATTTTTTTCTTCCACCAGCTATTGTTTTGCTGGAGTTTGAGCTTTTCATGACCTGAGAATACAGGGTACAACAGTTCCTCTTGTTTCTGGCATGGCTGAAGCTCTTAGTCGGTACATTGTCATTTAGACCTGAGACTTGCAAAAATTTGCTTGCTGAAACGCTAATAATTACACTTTATAGGAAAACATTATTCTAATTAAACGTCTAATGAAATAGATATACTGATCTCAGTTATCAGTCCAGCCCCCAGCGTCTGCTCCCTTTTAAAGGCTTTATAACAAACAAGGAAAAAAAAAAAAAGAGTCAAAAAAAGGTCATTGGAAGCCCATCGAGCCCAACGCATTGCAAGTGACAACACAAGTACAGCAGCAAAGAATTAAAACTTTTCGCTAGGTCACAGCCTGGCACATTTTGCACCATCCAGGGTAGTTTTTTCAAAGCCATTTTACGCATTACAGTAAATACAAAAAATGCAGAATTTGACCTATCTTTTTCAGCATTATCATGTGGAACACCTGGCTTTCTGATGAATGCACGTGGCACTAAATAAGCAGGAAATTTAAATAAACGATGAAATTTAAGCTGGTAAACCGGCTTCAGTAGTATGTACTTAGCAGTCCTTTGACAAGTTGGGGCAACAGTAGTGATTAAAACCATGTTTTTTTAAAAAATTAAACAGTAGAACAATGAAGAAGCATCAGCTGCAACTTGGGGTTCACATAAACCCCAAGATAAAGAAAATGAAAACAGATAAAGGCTAGGAAAACAAATATCAGAAGCAAGTTTTCCCATGAATCCTTGAGAGCTAACCGCGATAGTTTCCCATCGCTGGGTCAAAACTCCCACGGCAGGGCTCGGAGAGAGTTCTCCTGCGTAGCTCTCCATGCAGGGGGGCTTGTCACACCGCTTTTTACACCCACGCCTACAAAACCGCACTGGTTGCTAAAGATTTTTTGTTGTTTAAAACTCAAATAAAATACAACACACATTCAGACTGGCGCTCCTCCACCTCAGCATCTGAAACAAGGTGGAATTGCACTGCTGAATTGTTTGCACACCGTCACGCTGGACACTTTTTTAAAGCATTAAGGCGAAAGGAATTCTTTGCTATTGTTAAACTAAGTGAACGAGAGTTGCAAATCTGTATTTCAAAGTCAATAGGCTACAATATTTACAGGGCTGCCATATGTGATAGCTTAAAATTCAAAACTGAACGAAAATTGTGTGGGGTGGAAACTAATGTTATGGAATCTGAACCAAGGCTACATTTATATTTCACTTTAATGCTCTAGCTGTTTAATCAAAATATGAATAAAAGGTCTAAAAGACCAACACGCAAAAATATCATAGTTCTGGAATTTAGCTTTAGCTTCCTATTGTCAACCAATTACTGTGTAATTTTTTCCCTGTGACTGAATAACTAACTGTTAGCAAATAATGAAAAGGCAATTACAGCAGAGCTTTGTTCATATTACCCTCTTCATTTTATTCAGGCTATAATTATTGTCAATGCTGGAGGCTTACTGTACCATGTAAGTGGCACCAGGGAAGAAAATGGAATGGGCTGGTGCATGGAAAATTGCAAATGTCACAGCTACCTTCATCATCACCGTTGGACTTCAGAGATTAAAAAAAAATAAGCAGCAAAAAGCTCTCCATGTGTGTTTTGCAAATGCTTTACCTCAAGCTGTTGCAATGGCTGATGAACTGGTAGAAGGGGAAAAATTCAAGTACCATGTTTGTTCTTTTTTTTTGTTCTTAACCTCCCCTGCCCCCCCAACATTTTTATTACTATTTAATTCCCAGGGGACACCTCTTTTTTGCCACAGTGTGCCTGGAAACAAACTCACGGAAATATTCTTTTAGCAGTGCTTCTCATTAACGATGTCCATGCTGTTCTATAACAGAGAGTGGCATATAAATGATGTATTTTATGGGGTTTGATCTTTACTTCTTTGCCACATAGAGATGCATCCCTAGAAAAAAAATGAAGACTGTGACCTGTATGTGCAGATTTAGTGTGCCATATTTAGGGCCTGACATCGACTATTTATAATACGTTGTTTCCCTGGGCTTTTAGTATTTATCAGAAATGATGGATACAAATCAGAAAGGTGCTATTCCATTTGTACCTTTTTTAGAAATAAATAGTGTTCCTGTGTATCATTCACATTGTTTTTCTCTTTGCAATGTTGTTTGCAAGAGAGAAACACGGTAAAACTGTATTTTATGCCTTCATGTGCAGTGTTGCAATTGTTTTTAAAATATATAAATCGTTATATAGCCAGTTAATTTTTTAAGTAAGGCTGATATACATTAAAAGACATCATATATTGATACTGACTTGTGTTAAAAAACTTGCTTCCAAACTGACTGGCAAATTTCGGTTTAAATTGCTTAATATAATGCATGAAAATTCTTCTGACCTAGGTTAGTAAAAGAAGAAATGCATCTTTATATTTTCATGAAATTAAGCTGCTTTGTACTTTCATGGTTCTTCCCGTCATATATATGCATATTCACCATCTTTCTTCAGTCTTTCAGTACTGGCTGCTTATCTTCTACCACTGGTGCTAAAATATATACTTGCCAAAACCACGATATTCATAACCTAACATTTATAATTGTTCCTTCTAGTCCTCGATACAGTATTTGGCTGTTCAGTATCCCACAGCACCTGAGCACATTCTCACGGAGAGAAAAGTGAGGTTTTGGAGGCTCTTTCACCCAAAGAAAACAAAGTGATTTCCAGCAGGAGCCTGTAATCGTGCCACGCATGGCAACGTACGGATGGAAAACGGAAGCATACAGGAAACGGCATCAAGTGGAACTACAAAAATAGAAAAATAGAAGGTGTCTCTCCTGGGCTCCTTTGCATCTCTAATCCACTTTCATGACGCCCTGCTCCTCCCAGGAGGTCCTGCTCACTTCATTCAATGCCTTTCTCCATGCTGTGGGAAGGAAACCCTTTGGAGGGATGCCTCCTCCCCTCCCCAGCATCTTTTGCCACAGGACGATTACCGCACTGTATCTCTGACGAGCACCACCCTCCTCCTTCAGCTGGTCCGACGCTCCATGACCAGGCATTGGGCTGGCTCTGGGGCTGCTGCCAGGGCAAGGCAGTGGGACTTTGGGCACTTCTTGCATTTATGGGCAAGATTGGCAATTAAGCCCAGAATATAATAAACTGCTGCCTTTTCTGCTCTCAATGGCTCAGAAACTGTACTAAGATAATATGCTTGTCACTTTCATAGCTAATGTCTGCATTTTTTAATGATTCATTTAATTTGTTAAGTCTTTCTTAACTTTGATATCGAACATTGTCACATCCTTGCCAAAATGTTCAAAAGGCACCATATTAGGAAAAATTAACCACTTATTTTTTTGGAGGGGAGAGGAAGAAGTCACAGAAAAATTAACCATAGTTAACTACTTAAAAAAAAATAATTCTAATTAATATAATTGACGTAGTTTGGCTGTACTAGCATGAAAACCAAAAAAGCTGTTATTTATTGCAAGGACTCCTCTTCCTCCTGTGTGTTCAGTCCCCACCATCAATCATTTGCCACCATAGCAAACAGACAGCAGGGCGCCCTGCTTACTGGGCACATGGGCTAATCACCACTAACTCATTAAACTATGCTTCAAATTTAAAAAATAATCAGGGAAGACAGGGCAAAGGCTAAGGATGGGAAAGGGCGCAAGTTAATTATTAGGGAGTTATTGCAGAGGACTGTTCCTTTAGCCTTAGCCTCCCTAGGACCACCTCTGTAACCTCTCCAGGAATTACGAGTCCAGGCTTTCCCTCTTACTGAAAGCATCCCAGTGGGTGAAGAGACTATCTCTGCAGCTCCCTGAGCAGAAACAGGTGCCTGCAAACTAGTGGAAGATATCGCTAATTGCGGTGGATAACAGCAAGAATCATAAAGAGAATTAAAAAGGTTAAACAGGTAAAGTAAGCCAGGAAAACTTCTGCTGATGTCCTGGATATGAAACACAAACACACAATGATACGCTGTAAAACACGTCCTTTCACCACATCATATTACTTTTGCACTTTTTCTTGTGCAGAAAGACAATGGTCCTCTGGTAGTAAATCACTTGGGGATGTAAGAGACATACGGCAGTACTTTTTTTCCCTAGGTTTAGCCAGCAAAGACTACAGAAACTACCTTTGCCCAAACTCTCTTCCAGGTCGGAGAATTACTATAAAATATCCGAGCCAGAAGAGTTCACATAGCAGATGAAGGGACCAGGCATCCCACTTCATGCCATAAAATGTCTGAATTTTATCACTGTTTTTAGATGGAAAATAACTGGAAACAAACAGAATTGGTCATCCCAGGGAAAGAACGCATCGGCACATGACACCCATCCTAGGGTTCACCACCAAGAGAAAGAAAATACCTCAATGCATGCAACATTGCTATCGCTTAAGACTCTTCATAAAACTTTCACTATTTTGTGTTTCGCTTTAAACACCTGCTGCCAAAATGTAAGGATTACGGCCTTCTGCTGCATTTCCACCCTTCAGTTTCATAGAGAGCTAAAAAACGCGAGTGCCTTTACATATCCACTCAGGTTTCATTTTGTCATACGAGTTTGAGGTTAGTCTTACTATTTTAAGGTAACTTGATTCAGGAAAAGTTGAGATTAATACTACAGGTATATCATGCCTGTCTAACTTTATTACTTTAATTTAATTTCCCCACAGTATTAGCTAAACTTCTAAGTGTGTTTATCCTGTTGACTGCAAACAGACCTGCACAGCAGCCACACGACCAACCACCTGGTCCATGAGCCCCCTCGGAAAGCGAAGCCTTGGAACCCCGCCGGCGCGCTGCTGAGTCCGAGGGAATAACCCCAGCCCTTCCCCAGCAAAAGGTTGATATGCCAAAAACCTTTCCCATAAAGTATTTTTTTAGAGCATGGATCAACATTATTCACGGAATATGCTCACGCTTGTCATAACTGGCCTTTTATTTAGAAACACTGAGAGCTTTCATGATCTGATTGTGGTGAGCAGCACTTACCAAGAAATATATCCCACATGCAACGTATTGCTCTATAGCAAATTTATTCAATCTGAAATGACACCAGTGCGGAGGCCCAAATTTTCAGCGAGCCCCTCATGATGCATTCGCAACAGCGAAGCTGTGTGTATTCATGTGGGCAAACTAAACCCAAGCGGGAATTAGCTCCGGTCATTCTGCAGTCTCAGAAGTTTATGTGGTACGCATAAGAAAGGGGCTGCTACTTGATCTCCAACTACACAACTCCACTTGCAGTTATGTAGCTGGGTCGTCAACTAATACTCATAAAATGCCAGACACCTTAATGGAATAATAATAATTTAGCTATCCTATGGAAGTTAAATTCAATTCTTAGTTTAATTCCTCATCCATAGACAAATCAACAGCTTAAATAGTTTGTTTTTGTATTTTTAAGTAACAGTATAGCTGGGAAATGGGAATAAAATCAATTTCATACAGACGGCACAGTAAGGGCAGCTCCCTTTTTATACATTTTCTCTGGCAATGCTTCGGGACCTTTGTGGTCTGTGGTCATTTTTCAGTTCTCTGTGTCAACAGAAACAGACTTTTCAGTTCCAAAAGGAATGCATCACACATTAAATCCTTACCAAATTTAAGTCTACTTTGTCATTTTTTAGATCCTGAATAATATCATAAACTTTTGGGATTACAGAAATAATAATGACCAGAGCCCAGGCAATTTAAGCCTGCTGTGCTAATCACAGAGTAAAAAGCCTTTTATAATAACATCTATATACTAGAAAAATAAAGATCTTTCAAACCACCCAAAACCCTGCTCTTTCCATTCCCTGCAACAATGCAGAAGCCATTGCTGAGATAATGACGCACATCCTCCAAGCCATACAGTTCATATCCCAACACGTATGAAAAAATAATCTGATCACTTTTTCTTTTCATTAAAAAAATCACCATTTCTTAAAAACAGAAAAAAATCCCCTGATTTATTGAAAAATGTAGTATGATGTCAGTGTGAATTAATGTTTCCCATAGGCATACTAATAAGCTCCATGACATAATAACTTGTTATACTACACCAGTGGGACCTTAAAATTATTCCAAAGATAACATAACACAACACTTGAAGCAGCAGGAAACTTCCAGCATGCTTTTAGATGTTTTACAGTGTTACTAATCTTTGAATTGCTTGGAAAAACTGAAAGGAAACAGAATATTTAAAATTGGAAGCACTGCAGTTAGAAAATGACTCCATTCCAAATTCCAAATGTGCACAGGAGATTAATGTCAATGTAAAAAACATAAAAAAAAATAGCAGCAGAAGGGGGGAAGTTATTAAATGCACTTTCTAGGTTGGACATGTGCCTTTTGGTAGTTCGGTGAAAATCTGTTTTTATTTGGCTGAGTTATGAGGGTTTAAAAGAACAGACTTGCACACATACCAATCTCTTATTAATGAGAAGTTGGCTTTATTTATTTATTTGCAAATGAAATTTAAGCTAATGATTGCCCAGCAACAACATCAGAACATGCTTGAGAAAAGAAGCAGAGATTGCTTTCTCTGTAGCACATAAGGATACCATCTAATGTCTAAAAGACCCTATGAAGTCAAACTAGACATTAGTACACTGCAAGCTAATAACTCTGTATGGTGGAGCAATGTGCTCTCCAGGGCTAAACACTCAAAGCAGACCAAAAAATAATAATTAGGTGGTGTGGTTCAGTTTGCTAAACTGTCATAATTTGTATTTTAATCTCAACATTCAAACCATTTATGCAACCAAGCTACTTGAGATGTAAGGCAGGAACCATAAATCCCTCAAAGAAAACCCACGGAGTCCTTGGGCAAAGATTTGTGTGTCCACCAAACAGCGCCAAAAAATTCTTCCTTTTAGGAGATGAAGAGGTGCACGGGAATGGCGCTGAGCAAAGGCATCAGGTTTGCCTTTTCCAGGGATGCTGCCACACACCAAGCAGGTGGCGAGCGCTGCTCCAGCTGCCCGGTGAAGCTGGCATCCCCAGTTTCCCTGGGGCTCAGTCATCTCAAGTGAGTTCAAGCAGCGGGGATTTACGGAGGGGCAGATCCCAGCCCGGATGAAACACGGGCAGAGCCTTGTTAAATCTGTGTGAGCTGTGCTCTGTTCGCCTGGGTTGTGCAAAGTTCTGGCGTTACAGCTTGTGCGTCTTGGATAGAGACGCTGTTCCTTTCTTTCAGTTATCAAAATTACATTTCTGTATGTCTCACATCACCTTTGCTGCATTATCTCTTTGAACCAGCTTCCTTTCTGTTTGATTTAGTTTCGCCACCATTTCTTCTTGGCCTTGCTAAGTCACATGCTGTAATTCTCTGCTTGGCATTACTTTCTTTCATTTCTTAAAGGATAACGTATCCCTGACCATTGCTTCCAGCTAAACTGTACACTGTTCAACCAATGCTAGAAATTAATATTCCATACAAAAAATGTTAACCTTTGATCCAGACACATCTCTGGAGTAAGTGATCCCGTTGTGCCGCAACCCTTTGATCACTCGCACAAAAATTGGAACCATTTGCAAAAGTAAAGCTTGTGATTTGCACATAAACCAGACCTGATGGGATAGTTTACAGAAGGCTGCATTATCTGAACGTTTGACTGGGAATGCTTGCACAGTCCTAATGCGGCGGTGGGGCACAAAAACCATTCCCACGGAGGGTCAGAAACACGGAAACCCAAGTTTCTACTCAGAAACCCTGCAGAAGGAAGCACAATGGTGTGTCTAAAACAATAAGTCACCCCAAACTCAATGTGGCAAGGGATCTTGAGTTACTAGGTATCACGAGAGGGAGAAGCAATAGGAGCTATGAAAGCTACGTCAGCCATGAAAGATTCAGTTTTCTATTCATTCACTCAACTGTTTCAAGATCATGGGAATCTACAACAACCGTGTGAAACCATTTTCCACAGTGAACCTAGAACACCTGGTGAGCTCTTTGTAGTCTCTGCCAAGCAGCTATCTTTAAAAGGAAGGATAAACTGTAATCTGAAAGTGTCAGATACAGACCACTACTGTTACAATAGCAAGGCACAGTCAAGCAGAGAGAAGGGGTGTATTGGGAGGGATGCTTTGGGCTAGATAAAGAATAAGAGGGAAAGAAATGTAGAAAATGATATGGAAAAGGAAGTATTTTAAGAGTATGCAAAGGCCACCAAAGGATTGAACAAACACAGCAGCATAGATGAACAGAAAGTGATACAAGAGTAATTTTGAAATTGCTAGTATTCCCACGACCAACGACAGAGAATGGAAAAACAAAAAAGAGAACTCAAGTACAAGATGGAAAGTTTTTTTGTTCTCCCATATATAAAGTTATATAAAACTGATATACCATTAAAAAAACGTGAGAGCCCTGTACCTGGCACAACATAAAGACAGTACCTCAACCTGAACAACAACAACAGAAACTATACTGAAATCTGTTTCCTTTTCCTTTATCACATAAAATAGACGGGGTGGGGGGGAGGGGGGAGCGGGGGGGAAGCGGCGCAAAACCTTTTTGAGGAATTTAGCATGCTTGTTTCAGAAAAAAAACAAAAAACAAAAAAAACACACACACACCACAAATTCTGTTTCCTTCACTGAAAAGCAAAATGTAGTCTGCTTAAAAGTTTCAGACAGAAAAGACAACTCCCCTTAGGATTCTGATGAATTTCTAATATCTGTCATGATAAACACGTTTAAGTATACAGAAGAGACTCACTTGAATACCAACTTTTTGTCCATATGAAACACGGCTATTTAAGAGTCCCATCTTGGCAGAGACCCTGCATAGAAAAGCTCTACAGCCATTTTTTTTTTATGTTGCCTGTGCTGCTCAGAGAGGTCTTTATCAACATCAACTTATATTAACATTAAAAATAATTTTCACGTGAAAGCAAAGTCTTCAAAACAGACTTTTGCCAGTTAACCTCCCAGAATGCACTTCTACACCTGGTTGCGTGCGTCCATCACTCTCTAAATTAAATCTGATCACAAACAGAACCTAGCGACAGGCACAGTTCAAAAATTCAGGAAGGAAAATGGGTGAAGTTAAAATGGTGGAGATTGTAAATGCTGTCATTTGGGTCATTTCAGCACAGCTTACAAACATTTATATAATAGGGTTGTTTGGTTTTTTTAAATGATTTTTGAGTTAAAAACACAATCAAAACTCACAATCGCATTGACTTGTAGTCTAATTGAAAGGGTGTGGCTTGTCGGTCGGTCAGTGAGTAGACATGTTACTAAAAACTAATACGAGCTTTATCTAATTGGACTTTTGACATTGCCTTCAGCAGACCGTTCAGTGAGACCACCAGCAGTACATTTCTATTGTTATGCACTGCCATAATTGCAGTCTTTTATTCTCATCAAAGCTTATTTTTTGCATGGCAAAATGACATGACTTGGATATTAGGAGGACCAAATAAAACGCAAGTGACAATTAAAATTTAAATGTAAATTAATTACATGCCTGGCTATTGCTGATGAATGAGGAATTGCCATCTAATCATGAGAAAATCTGAAGTTATGGTCTGCGTTAAACATCAGATCTTTGTAATACAGGTGGCTTATCTCAAAATACTGTTTCTGTGGGCCCTTTCCTCTCATGTCCGACACAAGCATCGACATTGTTTGATACAGAAGATGATAGGTAATCTCACAGGCTGCTTTAATTTCTCATCATTGATTTTCTGTAGGGTACACAGTAACTATCTTCAGGATTTAGATGACTTCCATTTGTAAATATTTCTAGATAAAAGAGTCATAAGCAATTATAGATCTAACCTCTCAGAAACAAATGCATCTTGCAGTCCAATGGAAAAAAACCTTCATTTTTTCCATGTAAGAGTAAGAGAATAAAGCATACTAGACAGTCCCTTCGTACATCCTGTCACATTTTTAGAGACTGATGCTATAGGGGTCTCATTCAAAACTCACCAATGCTGCCGCAGTTTTTCCTACACGTCAGCAGATTACAGAATTAAGTAAGACCTTATGATGCAAAACGTCTGAGGGAATCCTCACAGATGCAGCAATGACAGCCTTAAAAACAAAAAGGGAATTTCTTATCTGAGATGAACTTCTGTAGTCTAGAGATGGGGACTCGGACCGGAGGAACCCACTTCTTTAGGACCACTGGCACTTGTAAAACCCTTATTTTCCCTGAACGTCCTCATCATTATCATACAAATATATGCTCCTCTCTCTCAATCTTCCATCTCAAATTCTCTTTACATTTCTCTTTCCTTCTTATTGCAGGCAAGATACCATGCGGTCCTTCTTTAAATGCCACAAGCAAAGTAGCAATTGCCATTGAAGCACCTTCCTCGTGTATCACAACCACGTGTAAGTTAAAAGAAAAAAAGCAGAATACATCCAAAGGGCGTACACCAAGGGCATAAGCACTGCCTTAGAAAAGCAGTAGCCAGGAAAAGATGTTATGGCCGTAACATCTTTAAGGATTTCTTACGTTTCAGTCACAGCAGTATGAAAATTTATATCCTTCTATACCAAGCTGTTGAAAGATGGGCAGGAATGTTACACGCTGCCAGAAGGTAAGACAGATCCCAGATCCACGGCAGTGGATTAGCTTAAAGACATTGCTGAGGCTGGACTCTCAGGCATTTCAACTTATTCCATGCTCAAAACAACCTTAAAACAGCAGAAAGGTTAGACAATGATAAGGTGAGGCAAATGGAGTAAACCAAAGCCCTTCAAACCTCATCAGCAGCCCCCTTGTCTCTAACTGCTGGAGATGGTTGCGTCAGTGAGCATAAGCAGTTAATGGGGCTGATAAATTTTTAAGACAGAAACTGTCACAAATTATGTTTCTGCACGTTCTATTAGAACAAATCCACGCCTAATCTGAATCTATTCTACCTCAAGACACAAGCAAGTCCCTGGGAAACTGTGTCAAACAGAAAGAGAAACAATTTAAGAAATACTGGCAGCTGCAAGGAAATTTTAATCCTTAGACATCCATCTAACAAAAAATCCCCAAAAATAACTGCAGAAAATTTAAGAATTAACAGCAACAGGTGACAGTCTTCTCCATTACACTAACACATTTCCACAGCAGCAAAAGGAAGAACTAGAGAAGATCAAACAGAGGGGACATACTATGGATCAGCCAAACATCCATGCCATGGTTGCATGCAATTTCAAGACTGAACATAATGAAAATAAAGAGGATGAGCTTGAAATCCGGAAAAAAAAAATCAAAGCAAACAACAAACAAATAAACAAAAAAACCCAAACACAAACCCACAGTCTCACAATCTTCAGGATTTCATGAAAAGGGAAAAAAATAATAACGAATGTGTATATTTAACTAAGAGGTCAACAATTTGAAAACTAAAGCCTTGATTACATCGCAGAGGTGAGATGAGAGATTTGCCAAGGTTTCATTCTGCATTTTGACTAAAAATGCCCATGTTGCAAATACTTGAAATCTAAATGTCATATTAATCTCTATTATCAAGACTCCATCTTGGAATAGTTTAAGGTGCAAACTTTAAAAACCATGTTCTCCTGTGCTGAATGTAAGAGACATCTCCTTCACTGATAGATGGGAAATCTGGCCTAGCTTTCTTCATCACCCTCAGAGATAAATTTTACCCCAGATCCCTCGCTAACAAGAAATCACCACACTGACAAACCAGAAACCACTCAGCAGAGCTGGTTAAGAAAAAACTTTTAATTATTCAACCCTCAACATACACAGAGCTTGCTTTAGGACAGGCTTGCCCAAATTCTGTACTCATTAATGGGATATAATTTTTCTAGCAAAACAGCAAGCAGTAGAAGTCTAACAGATAATGTTGATCATGTCCCCATCCTCATTCTAGATTTAAAAAAAAAAAAAAAAAAAAGAAAAAAAAGACAGACATACCTGTAGACTAAATTAAAGAACTCTGTAAGCAGAAGAATGACCGTGCCTTAGTGACTATATACAAGAAAAAGTTTCTTGAGTCATTCTGGGCTAGTGTCTGACCTGAAACTAATAAAAAAGCAGAGCTTGAACCACAGCTCGTGAATATCCATCTCCCAAGCACAGAGGCTATAAGGAAACCCCAGTTTCACACCTCAAGCTCAGCGCAAGCGTAGTCGGGGCAGTGGTGAGAACTGCCTGGATCGTCACTGCTGCACACAGCAATTAGCATCCGCCGTTGTGCAGAACAGTGCACAGGCGGCTCACTTTTCCCAAGCATTTGAGCTAAAAGTCAATCTCCTGCATATGAAAATAAATATATAAACACTGACTACTAGCGCCAAATTATTCAAGAATAGCTTGGATGTGTGGGCCAAGTCTCCAGCTCAAGCAAGTCCTCATATTTCCTATGGGTAATGGACAGACATTAGCATAGATTATCCAAGGGCCTGGCATAATTTATCTGACTTATTATACTTAACAACCTTAGCTCTGTGACTATTTTGATGTTTGTCTTCTGAAGGTATCAACCCTAAAATCACCTGTTCTGACCATATGCTGGAAAACACTCAATACTGAAGCTGAGGTGACTGAGAGAAGGTGAGCGGTGGAAGGGATGTCACTGAAAGAAGAGTGCAGCACTGAAGTGAACAGCAGGAAATCCTTCTTAAAGCAGTTCCCTCAGCAGGCTCCACCAGTATCCTACAATTCCGCTCTGTCTCACCGGGAGATGACGACACACGCTTTTTCACACACAAAAAGAAATGCCATGTGTTTGTCTTTTTTTTCTTTTTTGCCCCCAAAAATGTCACCAGCAACACACAATGGCTTTAGTATTCTCAGGAACTTGTATGTGTGTACTCTGTGGACACAAACACATTAGTGCTTTAGCTCCAATCACGAGCGCGCTTTAGAACCTACCCCCCAAACCGTATGCTGGATCACATCACAGAGCTGTAGTGGAATGCACGAACTATATCTCTTGTGGATGAAACTAAACTGGAAAATGCTTTACAGGACCCACACCTAAGGCACTGCATCCCAACAGGCATTCACAGTCCATGGGACAAGTAAGAACCCACCAAAACATGTACAGCAGGGACTTGGCATCCACAGTTCCCACTATGGCACTACCTAATTCATGCTACTTGCAAATACATACATAACCCCAGGGAAAGATATATCTAAGTAGATGCTAAGTTATAGTTCAACACATTGTGAGGCACCTTTTGCAAAACAAAACAAAACAAAAAAAAAAACTACCACAGAAAGAACAAAGTGTGTAAATTGGCTTCTGTACATCTAAGAACCATGCCTTCCCTACGAAGAAATTGATGTTAGTATTTGAAGCCTATGGTGTATAATTAAAAATGTCTAATTCACCCAAGACAAGATTGTCTCAGTGAAAGCTTGTCACCTTCTATATGGGAAAGATATGCATTATGTATTTTCTGCACTGATTTATCTTTGTTATGCAATGTTATGCAATGGGGAATGTTTTAGCAATATATGGGAAACATGAATTCAGTTTCTGCGATTTAGAGTTGCTACAATTAGCAGAAGTTAATTTTTGACAGCAATTTCACAAAATACAAGGAGAATTTAAGGATAAGCTTCCTTGACACAACAGAAACAAAGGGTGTTTCTTATGCTCATCTGTCAGGAGGAAAAATCTACCACCATTCCTTGCTAAATTGTGTAGGTGAAGAATCTGCATTTTGAGAATTCAACTTTGAAGGAGCAAGCAGCTTGTTAAAAATTACAGTAGTAAAACATGAATTTATAAACAGATTCTAGTTCAAAATCGGTACTGAAGAAGACACAAAGAGTTCATTGGATACATAAGCACTTTCATACTGTTATTGTTCACAACAATGAATGAAATGTGAAAAAGGGATCTGTATGGAAATGGACACAATACATATGTGAAACAGCACCAGTTTGAGAAACTGGTTTCACGGTGCATTTTTAGCTATGTCTTTCATTTAACGGAGCAGGCATTAATCCAGTGCACTAAGTTGCAGAATATTGTTCTAGTTAGATGGCTACAGAGGCCCAAAAGTGATGCGAGATAAGATAATCATGTCTCTTTCCTTAAGGCACATAAAGGTCACAAAATAACATTTAATTACCCACTCTTCTAACATTTATAAGGGAGTAAATCAGAACTACTCCAGAGTGAATATCTAGGAATCAACAACAAATCAAAACATAAATGGCAATTATTTCATGTATCTGAACAAAACCCAAAATATCTTTTACCAGAGGAAATCAATTCCCCTTCCACATACTCCAATTGGCCTTGGTATTTTGCAAAAATACTACTGCAACCAGTTTGCTGCATTTTTTTAAACACAATTATTTTTTTTTAAAACAGCTTTCACTAACTAAGCAACTTTCTTCCACTGTTTACTGATTCTCATGTAAAACTTAAGTTAAATTGGGGCTGAGCATTCATTTCAACTGTATGCTTTATGAAGCGAGAAAAAAAAAAATGCAGTGTTTGAGATGAAACCAAGCCAATGGTGTCCATTTCTCTGTCACCCCAAAAAACAGTGTTTAGTAATATATGATGCAGCTTTCTATGCTGGCAACTATTCTATATAGTTGTTGCATGCAATAAAAAGCACGTACTCCTGCCGTGGGTCCCTTTTTAGGTTGGGGTGAACCAAACAACACGTGCTCTGTCATACCACTATCATAAGCGAGGAGCAAAGTAGATGCCAACACGTAACACCTTTAATCATCAACACCAATAGTGGGACTGGATCCATAGACCTCAGCAGGTCATAGATCGGCAACTTATCTGGTCTCTCTCCTTATTCTGTAACAAAGACTGAGCTGTGATACCTAATCATCAATTCTAATGAAGGTGTCGTAGCCTCAACCCCCATCTCCTATATGCCTTCATGCGTAAAAAAAAAAAAAAAAAAAAAACAAAACCTTACAAGATTACTTAGTTATTTTTCTGTCTGTTAGGGCTCCTCTTCTCTTTCTTCAACCTCCACCTGCATGTTTCCAAGTGCTCCGTCTCCCTGTCGACTAACCACATTAATATTCCTAAAAGATACGAGTAACATTTGGTACCAGCATGTTTCATTTCTACCTGAATTACACTTCAAAGGCCTGCTGAGAGATACAAAGTCCAACAATTTAGAGTCAATACCTATTCGCAGACTGTTTTGCAGCTCTATTGCTAGAAGAAATAATATCGAAGTGAGAAGGTACCTGCAATGTGAACTTCAGGCAGGAAATGGTTGTGATAAAACACAGTTTCAAGTGTGGCTGTCAATTCTTGTACGTTAACATCAAAACACTGAGGTTGCCCAAATAAGACCAAAAAAAAAAAAAAAAGCATTCTCTGATTCCAGAAAGCTGTAAATTGGCAGCCATTACCTTTGTTCTTCTTAAACCGTGAAGAGTCTTGTATGTTTATTTAGTGGTGAGCATTTAAAGCAACAGATACCAAAGATGTCTTTTCCCCATGTTATACAGTGTATCCAGGAAAGCAACTGAGGGAGAAGGGAGTTACTGAATCAGTATAGGCTAAGCAACAAAACATTTTGGAGAAAACAGCAACGCGGGAGCTAGTTTCCCTTCTTTTGGCATATCCAGAGAGTTTAAATGTTCTCTATTCTGAAACCACCATCTCCCTGTTACCATTTCCTCACTAATTCTGATCGCAGCTTCAAGCGCGCAGCCCATATCAAAATCAAGAAGAGCTGAGTATTCTTATCTACAGGCAAACCAGACTGCCCAGAAAATAGCCATAAGAGAGCAGCGATCACTGAGTGATGACAGCTTAATTCACAGCTAAGGTGCTATTAAAACAGCTTCCAGTGTTTCCAAAGATGTTCCAAAAATCATCTCTCATAACCCCCACCATGATACCTGGTTGTGACAGTAAGAGAATGACCGTATAATCCCTGTACTCTTCCTTTAAACATAGAGGATTAGCAGATCATGTATTTCTGTAAATCTTCATTGTACCAGACAGTCAGAAGTCACGATAAGAGAGAACCATGCTCGCTGTTATGACTAGTAAGGCAGAGCTTGTCACTTCTCTTGGGGTCACCAGAGCTGCATTAAGCCTATCTACCTTCCTTTACAAAGATACATAGGTTACATTTTAAAATGTAAATGACCACTACAAACTGTGTAAAATTGCCTGAAGTGGTACCCAGGGTACATTTCTTATCACAATAATACTGCTATTCAGGTATTGTTGTAACTAAAGCAAGACCCGTCTTTCATAACAACGTAGGGATGAGCTTAGATTACAGGACCAGGCAGTAAACCCAGCTGACTAGACGGACTACAGATCTCCTGAAAGAAGGTACGCTGAACTTTTGAATAATTTGTTATTTCACCATATAGTTCTGCCTGGGAGGTAGAAAGCTTAACCAGAGACAAATAACAAAGAAATCTCTAAGCTAATGTCCGGGCATCCCTGATGTCCAGGACAATGAATGTCCATGTCTGTAAAAGTTCTGGGGTACCAAGCGTAGGTACACCTCTGGACAGAAGTATCGCACAGCTACATTTAATTCTCTACAGTTTATAGGCGCCTCTAACAAGTGGCTTGAGAACAGCTAGAAGCATCAAGGGAACTTGTACCTGTAAAACAGGAACATTTTCTGTGAATTGAGAAAACATATTCAGATGTCACTACAAGCCTCTGGGAGACAGGCCCCCAAGCAAATTAATCCCGACTCCCCAGGGACTTCAGCTGAACCTTGCCGAGGCAGAGTCAAGCAGAGACCATGTCATCAAAAACATCTGCACAAACCCCAGTGAGTGACATCTGCTGCTGGAGACGGACAGGGCTCAGAAGAGCGCTGCGACTTCCTCCCTCCCCTCTCACACCAGCCCAGTCGACCAAAGGATTGTTTTGCAGACCCTGGGGTTAAACTGGGAAACTCTCCTCAGAACTGTTGAATGAGGAGCTGGACACCACTGTTAGCTCCCTGGAGCACCGAGAGCTGCTGTTTAATCTTCTAACACGCTCCAGGCAAGGTCATTTTTAATCCTGAGAACAAGATATCACACAACTGATTGGCAAAACCTTTCTAGAACTGCATCAATTCAAAAAGAATTTTCCAACACTTAGCCATAGTTAAAAGAATAGTAGCTATAAGTGATTCGGAGAGATTAAAAGGATAAATCACTGAGGATGTTGGGGAAGATAAAGCCAGTAAAGTGAATAAATGTTCTGGGTGTGGAAGGAGACAGGCTGGTTTATCAGCCAACAGCATGGAGTCTCAAACCTAAAGCTATTAGGATTAACGTTGCTCTGTCCTTTAAAAACCCTCTAATGTATTCGGTAAAACGAAAGAGGAAGAATGTGCCTGAAGTGAGGGAATGTCATGACAGCCCCTGTTTCAGAGCCCTGGAAATGTTGGAAACCAAATCCTTCAATTTGGCAGCACAAAAGTCAAGAGACAGCGTGACTGTAGATGGTCTGGAGAAACACTCTTCACACCGTTGTGCTTTTAAAGATGACTCTAGTCTGAGTAGTCAGCTGTTCGGGTATAGAAGTATTTTAATTTTGTCTCCAGAGATTAGTTATGGCATTATCACCAAAATCAGTAGAAAATTTTGTAGACAAGACTGTTGAAAGGGCTACATAAGCAAATATAGTTGTCTGATATTTAATTTATTGTTTTTAATTTTTTAGGACATGCACTTATAAAACGTTAAAATTCCAAATTGGTGTTATGCTTCAAATCTGTTGATAAAAGGAAACCCCTAGCTTTCTGTCTTGAATACAGGGAAGAAATTCCAGCATATACCCCTTTGTGGAAAACAACTACATTTGTAGGAGATGGAGAGCCAAAACTGGTAACTTCCCTTTGGTCCTGGAAAAAAAAAATTCTTTAAAATATGATCATTTTGAGCTTCCATATATCTGGAAATTCACTAATCACTTCTGTGTGTGAGTAGCTCAGCATGAAAAAAAAAAAACAAAAACGCTATTACTGCCTTCCACAGCTTTAGCAAGACAGGTATCAGCACGGCATAGTCATATATCCCTCTGTGGATTTATACGTAAATATGCAAACATCTTCTTGGAGGTCTCTTATTTTCTAAGGAACCCTTTTTGGCTATTTGCTATTAAAGCTGTATCCGTACATATAATATTAGGCTGCCCTTTGGTCTTCATAGAGAAAAGAGGCTGTCAAAGCTATCTTCCTTTTTCCAGGCTCACACAAAGCAGCAATGCTTTCAGGGGTAACAATATTCTTTTTAAAGTGACTTCCACAGATGGTAGCTACTTTTTTCACAAGTAGCTTATACAGTGCTTAAAATGGGCTCTTTATGTAGAAAGATGGAGTGCAGTAAAAATACCATTCCTAATTTGAAAATTTAAGAGACACTGGATGAGCCAGTTACACATTTTGGGGTTTCACTGCCAGGGAAAAGCACTCCTGGACCACTAAGAATGATTTGGAAGACTAGTCATTATTTTCTTTTTTTTTTTTTTTTTTTTTTTTTCCTCCTTCTCCTGTTAGATCTAGTGGAGCTCCATCTTGGCATGTACAATTCCCCCCTGGGTAAGCAGAGAAAGAAGCAATTAAGTACAAAATGCTAACAAGACGTCTGAGTGAGTCAACTGTGTTTCTAAAGTATCTGTGGGTTTTTGTACACCTATAAAAATCATTTCTAGGTCAGGGAAAAATAAAAGTTAGGGTAAACCTAGAAAAAAGTGTCCTATTAGGATATTTATATAAACTGTCATTCTTGTGTTTTCCCCAAACCTCATGTGCTCTAAGCAATCAATCAACAGCCTCCACAATCAGACTTTGAATCCTGATGGAGTAGGAAGATGTCATCCAGGGAGGAAAACATGTGGAAAATCTGTTAGCCATGTGTGTCATTACTGATGTCAACATTTAAGTAAATATGCAAGAACTACCTAAGATTCCTACAGACCTACTGCAACAGAAATAACACAGAAAGCTTTGCCCGATTAAATGGTGCTACATTTATCTCAGTCTTTTCTACAGTTACTGGGTTTTACAGACACGTAACACAAGTACATTTTCTAGCACAAGAAGCGATTTGCAAACTGCTGCAGCACATAACTCAGGAGCAATTAATTAAATTAATGAAAAATTTCATCTTTGATTACTGCCACAAAGACCTGAAAATAAAACATTTCTTCTTCATAGAATACCAGGTTGGAAGGGACATCAAGGATCATCTGCTCCAACCTTTCAGTTCTTAATCAATTCTTAATATTTCTGAATGTCAGCCATTATTAATTCCAAGTGGCAAAAGCAGCATTGAAGTTCTAGAGATTCCCAACACAGTCTCTCAAAGTGAGAGTTACAAACTGCAGATAACATCAGCAGTGATTTTGCATTCAGATCACAGAGAGATTACAATAATTTTACAAGGAGAGGGAGGAATCAGCCACTTCTCATCAAAATATTACACCAATATTGAGGAAAGCATACTCCAGTTAGAATTAGGATTAAATTTTCAAAAATTCCACTCATTTATAGCCATGTACGTACAAGACAGCAGCGAATGATAGAGGATACACATTAAAAATGAGAGATTAGAAAATCACAAAATTTGGATTAAACAAGAATGATGTCCAAAGCTTGGAAACAAGGTGCCCTACACAAAAGCTTATTACAGGCTGCGTACATCTCTGTTACGGTAAAACCCAAATGCACTGTCACTAAGTTTTTTAAAAATCAAACACAGAGTCCTGAGCAACCTCAAATTCTAAGCCCCTAAATCTCAGTAATAGTTTTTAAGGAGAGTTCAAAAGCAAAACAGAAAAGTCAAAGTCCAAAGGTATCACAATGGCAGATCAAAGTGTGAAAAGGGATTAATGGCATCTTCGGCAAATGAAGTTTAAAATTCTAGTGTATTAGAGAAGGTCTTTTTTGAAATGGTAATAGGCTATACCTGAGCTGAAAAGACAATTAAGATAGTGTTAATTTTTTTTTATGGTATCTGGCAGTAATATTTTTATCCTGTTAATTATACAGTAGACAGCAAATGTATATAATATGATAGCTCCATGCTGAGATGACATGCCTGCTGCCTAGTTAAGTGGCTACATTTATCCTATAATTAGCTTGCAGGAATGTGATTTGCATTGCATACCTAAGAGTATATATAATGTCAACTATGCCACAAAAGCCTAAAATGGAAACTGACACTCTCTTAGCTTTGACCTCTGGATATAACAAGGTGATGCCTCTTGTGACCTCCTGCTCTTTGTATTCAACCACACACAAGAAATGCATTGAAGTAATGCTAAATGTATGACAAATTCAAAATGTACGGAAATTTAAAGTCAGGGCAGAAAACCAGGGCTGATGCTTCATCCTGAACTCACCCCTTTCCAGAGAAGGAGGATAATGACGGTTAAAAGGCAGCATCTGTGATTTACTGGCGTTAACTTTGAATATGTTTGCTCTTGTAGGTAGAGGACAGCTTTTCAGACTTATAGGAGCATTTCCTGTATGTATATTTACCTGTCATAGGAAATAAGTAGCTTTTCTACATAACTACATATCTAAAAGCTTGTTATTAAAGCTATGTTAATGCCTCCTGTATTTTCTGAAAATTCTGTATGGGGGTAGGGTGTAGGTGACTTCACTGCTACAGATACTGCGCATCTGGAAGGAAACCTTGACCTGCTGGTTGAAGACACCTTTGTCAGGAATTGCATTTCTGCTAATGTCAGTAAGGGACAGATTCCGTTACCCTCATTTCAAGCAAGCTATCACCCTATTCTGACTTATCCTACCGATTTCAAACTATCTGTCCACACATCACAACTTTTTGCTTCTGGTCCAAGAGAATATAGCACCACATTTTTTTTGAGAAGGAAAGGAAAAACCAAGCAGCCACAACTCTGAGGCTTCACTAGGTGGCTTAAAGCCTTACCCAGACTTGGTACACCATGAAGCTTTGGAGTCCTGCAGTATCGTTAGAGGCTTCAGGCTCTTGGAAGCCTATTCCTAGCCACTCTTAGCCTTTCCCACTGCTGGGGGAATCTAGGGAAGCAATAAAATAGGTTGGCAACCTCACCAGCTGGACTCCAGCCTAACACGAGCCATAGAGGGAGAATACCTGGGAGATCCTGCCCTTGCAACATGGCCAGAAATGGGATTCTTCACAGGCAGAAAAGAATGACCAAACCAGAAATAACAAAGCCAGGTGATAGACACCACCTGAGAGGAGCATACAGGGGAAGGAGGGAGGAACCAGGGCATGCTCAGGGGTTGTGGGACTGGCCGAAGAAGAAGAAAGCTGGATGAAAACAAAAAGTCAGGGCAGGGTGAGAAACACAGTGACAAGGGAAATGCAGAAGGGACCTGACAGAACTCTGACCCAGCCACCCCCCTGGGCAAAAGCCTTCTCTGTGAAGCGCCACAGACAGTGCTCCTTCTTGGGAGCCCAAGTTTCTGAGACAACACTGTAAGGGCTGATAGTAATAACTACATAATATTAATACATGCAAGAAGATTTTGACTTATATCTGTACAAATAGTTATTTTTGATGCCAGCAAATCCATAATTGGAATTTTTCTTTACTTTTCCACCTAAACAGTGGTAGCAACCTACATCTTCACACAGGGATTTAGGTGCTTTTTGATGCATTCTCATTTGACTGATGCTAAGTCACTTAGGGATTCCTCACACCAAGATTTCAGCCTTTTCACCACTTCCAAGCCGTGCTCGCTCCATTTCAACCAGGTTGCCTGACGGGTCTTGATGCCATGTGAAAATTTACAAGGCATTCTCCATTAAACATTTTGCCTTTTGTTATCATTTGCTTTCTCGCCTGCACAAATATTCCAATGTTATGTGCCTTTAATAGCTTGGCAACTCCTCAAAATTCCTTTATTTAACTGCATCTCGGGAATCTTTGTTTCATGAAACCGCTTATCCTGGTGCAGTAGATGTTCTCCAATCAAGTGTAGGTTACTGTAGCTCCCAGGACTTGGTCTCATACAAAACTCAGGGCAGCTCTTACACTCTTCCTTAAAATTTTGCCTTTTGAAATAAGCCTATTATTCTGTCTCTTTCTTTTTGTCCATGATTAAATGATCCTCTAAACTTCTCTATTTAAAGTACATAACATGCTCTCAAGTATGTGTTACTACATCTGTTTGCCTTATTGAACAGCTGAAAAGCATTTAAACTATTATTCACTTTTTTATTACTATTCAGTACATTTCTGTGTATGTTCTGGCCAATATTTTTTTTTTAAATAATAATAATGTTGATTGTTACAACACCACCTGGTGTTGCTGGCAGCTGTGTTCTTAGGACAAATCTGGAGATATCTAGGGTTTCATTTAAAGCCCCAGTTCCTGGGGGCATAAGATTAGGTAAGATTTCCCCCCCCACAAGTTTACTTTTTGGGGGGGATGGAGGCGTTTGTTAAAAATAATAAAATAATAACAATTAAAAAAGCTTAGTCTTGTGAGGAAAAGCTCATAGATGTGACCCCAGCGTATCCCCAAACGATCAGAAAGAATCAGGCAAATAAAGAGACCTCAGTGTTTTACTGTTTTTCATTTCAGACTTGGCCGATCACTTCAGTGCATCCGTAGACATGGAACATTTCCGCAAAATACACACGCACGGTTAGACATGCAGACACACAGGCTTCACACACATTCTGATGGACTATAAAACCAGTAATTTAGTAATTGTCACCAAAAGAATGGTTATAATACAAGTCTTCCTCGCACCTTCTCTGTCACCCCAGCAGCTCCTTTGAACCATCAGTGCTTTCCAAGAGTAAAGAAAAACTAAGATGCTGCTGTGAACATTCCTACTGACGCTTTACCCGCTTCAGCAACCGATCCCAGAAAATATGTGGAACCATTGCCTACACGTTACATTTTTGCTGACAGGCAACTACATAAGAAGTGACACCCTTGAAGAGTGCCTCAGGATCCAGAAAAATCAATGATGTACACAACGCTACAACTCCCAACCCACCCAACAGCACCAGGCATTGACCTGCAGCCCCAGTTCAGCATGAGGCATGTAACGGGCAGCCAGTTTGCACTGACTTCACTATATTCGATGCAAATTGCATACAGAAGAACCGGTGGTCTTTCATATACTCTTAGGACTTTGTTGTATTAAAATGCAACTCTATTTTTCAACATCCGTAGCTTTCTAAGATTCTAATTTGCTCCTTCAGACAACTCTTCAGTTAACCTGATAGGAAAAGCTTTTCCAAAAATCCCATAACATTGTTATCTAAGAATCAAACAGCAGCATGCTGGAGGAGTTGTTTAAACAATAGAACAAACATCTTGATGAAGCACCTCATTTTACATGTTGAAACACAAGCAGCTTGATTAATCTTAGCGGGCACCGAAGAACGTAGCACAATTTCTACCCTACGGGAAGGCACTTGTGCTGGGTGGTAGAAACATTCACCCTGAAGACAAAAGGATAGTTTTCAACAACATTGTCATTTTTCTCTGGACCTGCAATAAAAGTCTATGAGCCTTCAGTTCTGAATTTGGTTTTCAGGTTGCTGAAGTCAGTCTACCAGGAAGAAAAAAAACCCAGACAAAACAGCAAACCAAATCCAAGTTTGGCATGTTTATCCAACTACACAAGCCTTGATCTGGCTTGTTGCACAGTGGCATGTGTTCTCATACCTACAGGCAGCCCCTCTCCTCAGTGGGGTTCTGCTGGCAATATCTGAACCTTCAAACAAAAGGAACAGTCCCCAAGTTTCATGAACTTCTCAGTTTCCCACCAACCACGTCACTGCCCAGCCACTGTCCTAGGCCAGCTACAAGTTTCCTCTTGGCTTTACTTGATAAGCTCCTCAGTCCTCTGCTCTCCTAAAGTCACCATTTGGTCATTAAAATGGTTTATAAAGAGTAACTTTTCTGCGAAGCCTGTCTTGGCACTTACAAAGGACGTCGCATGCCAGTGCCAAGGTGAGTGACCTACAAGTACAGTACCAATGGGGATGCCATGGGTAAACATCCATAAGACACTTCCCCAGCCTGCCCATGCTAGCTGCCTGTTTTCACAAGGGTCGCTTTGTGTTCAATGATGGGGAGAACACAACATCCAAAATTCAGTGAAGAGATGTACGTGAAAGCATCATTCCGAGTACCTAGTTTATACTTGTATCAATATTTAACTGGAAATCAGTCTCACTTGACAGCAGGTGAAATATACTTTGTGCAGTATGATACTGCCCCCAGGAAGTCTGAAAAATAAGTGCCATGTAACTCAACTAACACATTTCAGATACAATGTGTGCACACACTGCGTGGGTTAAGAGAGAGGAAGAGGTTACGGGAAGCCAGTCTCAGTTCCTACAGCACCTGAAAAAATGTTGGTTTTTGAAGACAACCCCAAGGGGAAAAGCTTGTGGGAAATCTTCTAAATGGTGTGAAAGAAACACAGCTTTAAGATCTGCTAGTTTAAACAAACATTTTTGTTTTGTCTTTAACTGGAGCTAATGAAGTGCCCCACTTAGTCTGAATCGCTAAAGGGTTATAACAACTAATACCAACATAGCCTTAGGTCAAGAAGCGTGAGCTCAGCAACTACCTTTTAGTATTCAAGAGCTGCTGGAAAACAAGCAGGGAAATCCGTTGAAGCTGAAGAAATAGATCTTCCTTCAGCCCCGCTTTGAATTGGGCCGTGTTTGCTGAAGAAACAGGAGACAGTGGGAGCTACAGTTTATCACAGCAAACGCTCCAGTCATTTGTGCAGCTGATGCTGAGATACGTAAACAATCCTCGAGATTATAACTACGTGTGTTGACATAGATATGCTTATATATCTATACTATGCATATTATATGTATATTTCACCAGTATTAAGCAAGCTAACAATTTTCTAAATGACTGGCCTTTTTCCATGAGATGACCTGGATACTATCCTAGGGAAGCAAAGCAACTGAAAAGAACATCTATAGAAGAAAATGCTGAATACAAAAATAACAAGCAGTTCACATTTTAAAGATGCTAATTTGTTATTTCAATGTGAAGCTGAAGAATAGCACTGAACTTGCTTTTGTATCAAAGGTCAGATGCAGTTTGCCTTCCTTACATGAGAAATATTGTTGAGAAAGAAGAACAGTTCTATTTCTTTCTCCCAGAGAACGTTTACAGTGGCTATCTCGAGCTGATGAAGGATACTGCAAGACCAGCTTTGGTTTTTCGTAACCTAACACAAGGGCTCACCCATTATAGACACAATTAACATATTAAGTATTCATTTAACATTCTGTATGTGCATACACTTTCAAATCAAAGCCTGATATAAAAGGCTGCTTTTAGAGCTTGCCGTGCACGAAATCATTGGTGATCACTTGTTCGATCTGAAGGTACTGTGTAACCAGGGATCCTAAGGCAGTGTTCCCACTGATCCAAGTTGCACATTGCTCATTAGCACAATTAGCGTTACCAGAACAGTCCCAGCAAGCTGGCTAGAGGTTTCCTCAGCCCTCCAGTGTTTTGAAATGTTCTCCCTTGTTGCGTTTTGTAATGTGGAGCAAGAAGTGAGGACTCCCAGGCTTTGCTTACAATTGATTTAACCACACTTTAATAAACACCATTTCATTAGCTCAACTGAAACAAAAGTTATATTTGCTTTACAAAGTCATATGATTACCCAAAACAGACAAAAAGCAGGTAGGAGAGTTCATTTCTACCACCAGGACTGCTAAAGTCAGCGTAACACTTTGAGAACTGCAATATGGTGATGGAGAACTAGCAAACAACCGCACGGTCTTCCCTAGATGGGTACCGCACACGTGTGTAGTTGAGCAACCTTCGTATAGATTGGTGGCTGCTGCAAATAATTCCCAAGCTTTTACTTTTTCATTATTTAAGAGGAGCGCTTTCCTTCAGCCGGCTACCTGGCATCGATAAATACAACCCCATCAACCAGCAATTCCTGCTGCCTCCTGAGCACCTTGGCCATAATCTCATGGGAAAAGCAGGCAGTTAAATTTTTTTTTCAAAATTTGTCTCAAAACCACCAGCCTATTTTATATTTCTTTTTCACATAAGAAAAAAAATAAATTACATTATAACATACTCATTGTGCATGTGGACAAGCTCAGCAAAACTACACGCCCAGTTGATAAGGCAGAGCTAGGGCACCCTCAGGCAAATGTTTTGATTATGGCACGTGGCACGCACAAGGGTGTGCGGGTAGCGGGTATTACCGCACGGAGAAGGCGCTGACAGAACGAAGCACTGCAAAAGCCTAATTCTGGGCTGGCTGTGTTTGTGTCTGCGAAGTGGAGAAACGCCTAAATACAGCGTTTTTAGACTTCACCAATAGGCAGCACATAAAACACTAGAAATTCCTTTGATCTTGGCAAAATTAGGAGATAGGACTGTATTTGGGTCAACCGCCCCTTCCTTTTGCACCCTTGTAGAAGAAAAAAAAAAATCTGAAGGAAAAGCAGCACAACAAAGCCAGCATTGCTCCTTTGAATAGAGACAATAGAGGCAAGCATCTCTAAAATAAAGATATTGTGATTAGGTTATACATGCCTTTTTTTAAAAACCTGCATTCATTTTGATTTATATTTAAATAAAAATGATTAAATTTTATCTTCTAAGATGGAAATGTTGTGATAAATACTGGCCCATGGCCAAACTAATCTCTAAAGCCTACAGCTTACAGCCCCTGTTGTCTTGTATGGATATTTGAATGGCAATGGGTTTTATCAGTATTTCTAAAGGCACTCATTTAATTATGTGGTTGTAAGAATTTTCAAAACCCCAAAGAATTAACACTACCAATACATATTCATATTTCTCAAATTAATTCAACCTGAACATTTGAAAATATTAATTTAAAAAAACACACTCATTTATTTTTATTTCTGTAAACACTCAGAGCTCTTTTCTGGTCTTATTTATGCACTCATTTTACTTTTGTATAATTATGAAAGAACGATGTAGTGAGCTCTCTTTATGTTATATAATGCTGGCAATTGATCTGTTTCTGATGGGGTGCATTATCCAAGAAAATTAACCCAAAAGCGAAGGAAGCCGATAGTCCACGACAAAGGGGAAATCCGGTTTGCTTAACTCACGTGTGTGCGCCTGGGGGAGCCCCATTCCAGTCCCACTGCTGTAATTCCAGCGAATTCCATGCTGCAGCTCCCCATTTACCATGCTCTGAGACCAAATGCAGGCCAAGCAACTTCACCGAGCCATTTATACATCAGGGATGTAAGATGAAAGTCATTTTTTAAAGGGTTTAGTGACATAGGAACGTGGACTCCTTCAGCATGCTCGCTGCTGAGGAGCGTTTCCAAATGATAGTCATTTCTGTGCTAAGCACAGGAACAGAGACAAGAAGGCAGGGCAGAACATGACCATTACTGGTTTGTTCCTGGTGACTCAAGAGCAGCTGCCGACTTCGGATTTAAAATAAGCCCAAAGGAAACACTACTTTCCAAACAAAAGCCAGACACAAACCTATTCAGTACAATGACCCAGTGCAGGATCACTGACTCCCAGACCACACGTGGCATTGTGCTTTGCCGAAATGTTACCAATGCACCAATGCTCACTGTGCCTTACTCAAGCAAAACAAGAGCTGATGGCCTCACAAGACTGGGGACCACTGCCTTAGACTGGGTGGGATATGCAGTTAACGTACAGCCTTGCTCTGCTGCATCGACTCATAGAATCACAGAATGGTTCGGGTTGGAAGGGACCTTAAAGATCAGCTAGTTCCAACACCCCTCCCTGGGCAGGGACACCTCCCACTAGACCAGGTTGCTCCAAGCCCCGTCCAGCCTGGCCTGGAACACCTCCAGGGATGGGGCAGCCACAGCTTCCCTGGGCAACCTGTTCCAGTGCCTCACCACCCTCACAGTAAAGAATTTCTTCCTGATATCCAATCTAAATCTACCCTTTTTCAGTTTGAGGCCATTACCCCGTGTCCTATCATTACACTTCCTGATCCAGAGTCCCTCCCCATCCTTCCTGTAAGCCCCCTTTAGGTACTGGAAGGCTGCTATAAGGTCTCCCCGGAGCCTTCTCTTCTCCAGGCTGAACCACCCCAACTCTCTCAGCCTGCCCTCATAGCAACCAGCTCCTTAGCATTGCAAAACAACTTTTTTTTTTTTTTAATTTGTTTCATTGAATGCTATTAAAAAAAAAATTAGGATGGTCAACGTAAACACATTTTTGGGGGGTTATGTGCGTATTTCATTTTTGAACAAAGAAAAAAAAAAACTTTAACGTAAAACAAAGCTTTGCTGTGATTTGGAAGACTGAACACTGTGGAGGGCCCAGAGCTTATTTCATACATAAATGAAAATGCTTTGTAAATGAAAAGTGTTCTCACCAAATAAAAAGAAAACTGAAGTGGTTTTGCTTAAAAGTTTTACAATAAATTGAGTCTAACTGAAAATTGAGAGGTTAATTTTTTGACGAATTGTTTAGTCTGTATAATTAATTTTGATTTCCCATGTTCTACACACAACCTATGGCAACACGGAGATTATCAAAAAAGAAGCCACAACATCACTCTTTGCAGTCCCCTCCACACAACAGAGCAATTTTACAAAAACCACTATTTTCAAAAATACAAACTTTTCTGTTTGAGCAATTATCACTCTGACATCACACTCCAGGTATGCTATGTTGTGTCTTTTGACAACTGTTTGCCCAGTTTGACAGGGCACGCAAGTACCTTAATTAGGACTTTTTCTTCTCTACAAGCTCACGTACAATTATTGTGGCATCATTCTACCACATTTACTACACATGGGAGAAAAAAATGACATTATCGCTTTTTAGCTGTCACCTAAACTAAACAATTCACAGGTATATATAGTTATTTCTAGAAAAAGGATTACCATTTCTATTAGCAAGCAGAAACAACAAGAAGATTAAACATTTTGAGAAAAACAAAATCTGCCCTATTCCTTAGGCACCTACCCTATTTCAAGTTCAAGAGTATGTCAAGATAACTGATTATTTTTTTAGGCTTCTTATAACCCACATACTTCTATCAGTTTAACATAAGTAATAACAAAACTAAATTCCCTATACTACCACTAAGGCTGCTTAAAGGACTTGCTTTGCTGCAGAAGCCATGACATAGGGGACTGAAATCTCTAATGAAATGCCTCGTACATTGATTTATGCAGCTTTAGTGGTACCATTAACTGAAAATTGTTCTTTTCATGGGCTTATAGAGAATCTGGTGGCTGTCATTGTTCATGATTCAGTGAGAAGACTGGGTCTAGAATTACTATTGCATTTGGGTGGATATGGGAAGGATGGAAATCTGTCCTCGTTTTGTGTTAATATTTCATATAACAACAAATATAAGCCTTCTATATCTAATAATATATTAGATTCCATCACTAGCACAGCTGTCATTTAGTAATTGCTTTAAAAGTCTTCCTGGTTAGGAAAAAACACAATTTTTTTCCAAGTACTAGTAAGGTATATTTTTTTGAGGAAAAAACTATAACTACACATATATATGTATATATAAAAATATTTACATAGACACGTATGCATATAGAGAGAGATATATATATGTAAGAATAACCAGGCAGTAAGCATTTAAAATTGTATTTCAGACACTAATGCAAGCAGCTAATCCTATTTACATTCATATTAGCCCTGGGTATCTTTTTCCCTAAGATTTACACATTTGTATGCTTGCATGAGTTGAACTGCTTTTTGCATGATATCAGTACTTTTGTAATTTAAATCTATAAAAGGCAATTTCTTTTAAATATACTTCCTAACAGTGGGTGAAAGAAGCACTAAACTTATTTGAGAGCTGTACACATCAGTAAACATGTGCACTGAATTCCAGGCAATGTGCTGTGAGAGAATTAATCTTATACTGTATTAGCTAAACAGAAAGATTCTGGGACTCCGAATAACAAGCACAGAAAATGTCCAAACGTTTTCTTCCTATTACCTAGAAAATGTGTATTTTTTAGGATTATGATTTTAAAAATCCAAGCTTTTTTTTTTTCCAGTGAGTGGTTAATTTGATATTTCCTTACCTTACGCATTTTAAAATTTCTAACAAAGATAGTCCATAAATAGCACTATTTAATTTTACCAATCTCTAACTTTGAATACCTTCCTCTAATCTATTACCTTAATTCTAAGCAACAACACGGGCACCATACTTTTATTTAAAAGTCATCATCTGCTGGTACTCTCTACAAATATATGAAGGCTAGACTTAAGGATGATCTTCTCAGTGAAATTATCAGGAATTAGAGGGAAGTCTTTTTGTCAGAGATATAAAAGTCAAGGCATTTGTATGAGAAAGTCTTCAGATATGCTTGAGTAGGATACTACTTGAGTTGTAAGACTTGAAATGGGCTGTGTGCAGTAACTGATAATGCCTTTTTAACCATTTCTTTGATTTTATAAGTTTGTTCTGTATGACACAATAAAATTCAATCATGGGGGAAGAGACTGATTTTAAAAACCCTTTCTAAAATGGTCACTAAAATGAATTTTCATCTCCCATTGCCATGTTCCCCAGAGGCTGGTGAACACCACATTAATGCCTTTCTTTCGTAGTTTTAAGTCCATCCACTGCCCTGGTCTTCTCTCCTACTTTCTCGCACTCCTTCCCTTCTTATTCCCTGAAGCCAGGCTCTTCTGCCCAAGCACCCCTGTCTCTACCCACCTTGCCATACTTCCATGACCCTCCTGGCATGCTCTCTCTTTCCTTTGACTTTTGGAGCCTCTCCTACATGCCTCTTTCTGCCTCACCCGTCTTGCTTGTCAATGCCATTTGATAACAATGCCTTTATAACTGTTGCTGTGATTATTCATGTGTAAAAAGATGTTGGGAACATGTTGGAGACAAATATTCTCAGATTCCTAATGCCCTTTCTTAAAAAAAAAAAAAAAAGAAAAAAATCAGCCATTTGCAAAAGAAAGGAGGAAGTGGTGAGGATTTATTGCTCCCCTCAGCTCTAAATTATGCCAGCACAACCTTCATCTCAAAACAAGCCAGTATATATCCTCTGACATAATCTGATAATCCATCTGTTGCCACACATAGATGTCTATGTGTGTGCTTCCATTTCTATACACCTAAAAAAAAAATATTTTTTTTTTTCTAAAAGAAAAAGAGGTCTTGTTGCCTGGAAAACTACAGTTGCCAAACTTCCATAAATGAATGAATAGTCTAAAAGCAGATGAGAATTTCACATGTTGTCTCATCATAATCTTCAAAATAATGGACACATACCGTCAGTAGTTGCAAGGACACAGCTAGTGGCTGCAAGTCTCAAGACCTGCATTTAACCACAGCAGCACCACGTTATTTCGTGTCCTTTTTTTGCCTTACCCCTAAAGAGGTCAAGAGCATGACACTGGAAAGAAATTTTTACAGTAAGAAGGGCTCTTGCAGGTTGCCTTTGAAGGAAGTGTCTCTCACGTAGGGTGCATCCAGAGCTGGTTTAACGCCACCTCCCTTCTACCCACCCTTTAGGAAACAGCTCTGCAAAGCGGTTCTTTTATTTCAGTCCTAGCATTTTAGACTTGAAAACTGGATGCACATATTGTTTTACCAATTCCCCAATCACCCAATGGGATCAACCAAAATTGATCTCTGCTCTTTGAAATTAGCAGGTTTTACACAATCTTCCTTGTGTGTCAGACTTTTTTTTTTTTCCCCCTCACCCCTTTTTTTCAGATGGGGAGGGAGAGATGGGAGGGAGGTGAAGAGGAGGAGTGGTGAAGGGCAAACCAGCAAACAATGGACAAAGCAATGGAAAGGGACTGTATTGCTAGTTTTAAGTGTCTGGTTTTGTTCCAGCCTGTTTTAAGTACTGATATGGATATGAAGTCACTGGCAAACTAACACCCTCGACTTTAGTTAAAAGAACTATAAATCTGAAATGAATGTATAAATAATATGCAACTGTCTAGACAGTATAGGTCACTTGCAAAGAGACTGGGTCAGGAAAAGATTGTCCATCAGTCAGACAACCATAACTGATTCTGATGCTAAATAATGGTTTAGATATTCAGTATTCTATATATGCGAAAGGCTTCACTGAGCATTGGATCTTCCCAACCAAAGTAGCCTTCTACTTATACATATCTTTATGCAGCCGTAAGAAAATGCACATGCTATTTAAACATTAAAATTAATGCCAAAAGAAAAAGATATTTAGCGAGGGACCGGAACCAACCTACATAATTGGCTTTTGGTAAAGCAAAAACAACTATCATGCTCTACCCTCGATAAACAACCTAATCTTATGATACTGATAGAATCTAAAAAAGGGCAAGAATTAAAACTTTAAGCTGACAATGAAACTTACTTCCACTTATAGAATCAGTTCACAGATACGTTCAGGGAATTGTGTGCCATATAGTTCTACTCTGCACTCCCATTTCAGAACATGCTAACTCTCAGGTATCACGAATGTAATCACAATGACTACACGTGCTTTTGGAATTATTCTGCATAATGTAATGCACTGTTTGCCACTATTTTAGCCGAAGAAGTAGGTGATCTTCAAGGTAATGATACCGCCATCCTAATGCTTTCAGGGTATACGGTAAGTTTTGTCAGGACTCGGGATAGTAGCCAAAACCTATACAAAATATTTCATTTATTTGCAACTTATAAAGCACATTTATATATTTGCTAAAAAGGAAAAAAAGAACATACATGGGTAATAAATCTGGCATACGCACCAGCTGGCGCAGCTGAAAAGCAGGTGTTACAGCTGCAAGACGCAACCAAGGGCTGGGTGCGAGTCCCAGTCCCAGCCCAAACGCATTCCCGAGCCAGAGGCTGGGCCCTGTAACCCAGGGGAGGCAGCAGATCCCTAACTCTTTCCAGAGGTGCTTTGACTTCAAGGGGGCTCCACATGGCCGCATCGCTGCATGCCTGCGCAACATCCTGCCAAACATATCTAACAACATATTTGGGTACTTGGTAATAAGCCTTCCATCAAACCAAACTGCAATATCAGTACTATAATAGCTCGTTATACTGGCTACATTACAACGTGCCTTCTAAATCCTTCCGGAGTTTATTCTGAGTGGAAACACACAAGTTATCCCGATACACAATTCCGAAACATGCTACTGTGTAGTAAGTATATTTTTCAAAGGATTTAAGTTGAATTCCTATGAAAAAAAAAAATAATCAAATATCTTGCCTCTCTATCTACAAATGGTATCAAACATTTCTGCACAGAAGCTGCAAACCTGCGGTTTGATCTTAGGGTATACACACCTACCCTAGTTCAACTGGAATACCAGACACGAGTCCTATTAAGAATTTAAAGTGCTACATGCAAACAGAAAGAAAAACAATTGTGAAAGGTAAAGACAAAGCTTGATCCTGCCAACGCTGTAGCTACGAGTAGTGAAGATTGCACTGAAGTAAGAGGCATTACATTCAGCAGCGATGACAACCACCCGCTCAAGTTGAGTGCGAGAGTCCCTTGTAACATACACCAAGCAGAAGCAACTTCCAAAAGTCACATCCACAAAGCCAGGTCAGGAAGTCCCTCACACACACACAGCACTGACAGGCAAAGACAGTAAAGTCCTTGTCTCCAAACCCGAAGTGAATTTCCTGCATCTGGGGATCCATACGCTGGCAGAAAAATACAGAGACAGGGACATGCCCAAGTTTGTTTCTTCTAGGGCCCTGCAAAACCTTTGCGCATTTGTATCAGTGGAGCATCGTTAGCCCTTTCTCTTATCTAAACCTCTGTATTTTTACTCTAAAACCAAAAATGCTTAGAAGTCAATACTAAATACAAGATTTGAAAATGAAAGACTTGGTTTTAATCAAGGCTAAAAAAAGTGACGAGCGCCTTGAAGTTATCATTTAAGCCGTGTGGGCTAACCTTGTTCTTGATTAAAAAGACTTCTTCCCAGTTGAGAAAAAATAAAATCAGGATATACACAGTTAAATTAAAATGTTACATTCTGGGAGTTTTCTGCAGGTTTTCGAAGGAAGAGATTTCGTGAGAGATCCTATTAGCTGATACTATTCTTTGTTTCTCCTTTAGCAGCCTACAGGCAGAGATTTAAGTCTCGGATACAAACAGATTATGCCAAAATAGCTGTTTCTGAATAACTTTACGTGTGGACACTTTTATTCTGGAATAAGAATACAGTTATTCAGAAATACCTAGCCCTACTTTAAATTCAGACCCTGCATTAATCCAAATTAGCTTTCAAACACAGCCATCCCTTAGGCTATTAGAAGCCTGATTGTGCCTGGTATTACAACCTTGTGTAAGAGCCCTCTCCAGCCAGTCTGCCTCTAATCAAATTTATTCCGAGTTGCACTGTGGGGAAAGCAAACTCCAGCTTACATGGTAAATGCTTTTGAGTCCTTGATTCTCAGTTTTTCTTGTACCTTTTTTATAATGATCTCTGTCAGCTGTCCAAAGTGGCCCTGTCACTGCCATCAGGTATCCCTACTTCATCTGATTGATTTCATAAACCAAGGTTCAAACATGCACCGCTGGACTGGAATTAAACACATTTATTTGGAGTCTGTAAGACACAGCTCTATAAACCTAGAGAATATTTTGGGGGCAGTATAGAGTCTTCAATGCTGCAGTGCAAGTGGAAAGGCTTTTCATTTTGGATGTGTTACTATCATTTCACCGATTTTAAAGTATTGTCCAGTCAGGCACATAAAGAGGAGGTTTTTTTGTAAGAGAAAAGTAGAAAAAATAAAAAAAATGTAGTTATGCATCTTTGGAAAACATCACTTGTCTCTAAGTGTGTTATTTTCTTCCAGATGCCATAGCTACTTTATAAACAGTTTAGTAAGTAACTCCAAAGGCTTGTCCACACTTGAAAATTAATTTGGATCAAGACAGAAATGTGAATTTATAGTACAATATGTTTTTATAAAGTTGTTCTCTTCACAATGAGCCCTCAGGTGCTTTTTTGTAAATGGATATTCCTTAATGAAAAGTACCTTGGATTACATACACAGCACGTAAAGCAAGGAAGCAGACCCTTTTTACATATTTTTTTTGCTAAACGCAGACAACCACTGGAACTCAAGTTCCAGTTGGGGGGAAAAAAAAAAAAAAAAGAGAAAAAAGGAAAGAGAAGAGAGTCCATGTTACTCAGAGTAACGTTAAACAAGTTTCAAGTATAGTCCCGCCCTCAACACTCCCTACCCAACGCTACATCAGTACAAAGCTAGGTCATTACTGACTGCAACCTTAAAGTATGCTTATTTCTTAAAAAGAAACAATAAAAAGCAAAAGAAAATGTAACAGCCGCTAACCAGCTGGGGAAGTAAAATGCTGCAATCTGGTTTTTTTGGTTTTTTGTTTTTGTTTTTTTTTAAAAAAGAAAAAGGGTGGGGGAGGAGATTTTAGGGCTGCAGGGCACAGATTTTGCCAAAATTAAAGGGCCAGCTACACAAAAAGCATACAGGAAAAAAAATGACATTTTGAAAGCGTCCCCACACAAGGGAGGGAGAACACAATCAGAAACAAGGGTACGTTTCTGTGCAGTCCCTCAAAAAGGGCTTTTCTCTTCAATGTAAATTGTACAAGTTACAGAAGTGTACTGAAGTGTTCAAAATACTAATGACAGAGTATGACATGCGCTGTCAAGGCATTTACATGACCATTCCCTTATCCTCACAGTCTGAACTGTGGTTTAGTACTTTCAAAAGCACCCAGCACCAGGCTAAAGGCACTCCTGTCCAATGGGAACCAACGCCCAGCACTTTTAGAAGACCTATGCCCAGTTAAGAACAGTCATCACCACCTTGCGTGCTAAGGGGGGGGAAAAAACCAACACAAAACCAACCAACCAGCCATAACTCTGACCTCTTAAAATACACTGCCCAGCTCAGCCAGAACAGCAGCGATTCCTGCTCTGTCCTGTGACAGAAAGGTCAGGTGCCCACCTTCAGGAGACAAATCAGGGCTCCAGACTCAGAAAGATACAGGAACTTCCTTGTGAAACGGAGTAAGATGCCTCCTCATCTCTTCTGGATTTTATACTGGCAAGGCGCAGACACTGATTTTGTCCCTTCATGAAGTACCTAACTCTTCCCATGCATGCAGGGATGGCCCTAAGCCAACGTGACCACTGCAGTGACATCAGTCCTTGTGCTGAAAGGGAAGCTATGAAGATCGTTGCCTTCTAATAACGCTGTTTCCACGTACCTCCCGACCACACAACCCAGACCTTACTCCACTCCAAGTGTGTTAGAAGCATCCCAGACACTTACACAGAAAGCAAAGCCCTAGTGGCACTGACTCACATATTTTCATATATTCCTCACCCACAAAAATCCTATACTTGCAGACACATTAGCACAGAACAACAGTATTGCAATAGGTTTCCAGCACAGAACAACAGCAAATATTGTAATGTTATGAGCAACTGAAGAACCATTCACTTCACGGTTTGGCTTCAGTTTACCATCAGCTTAGAGCTCGCTGGTGGTCAGAGCACCAAAGCCACTGAGCAAGAGGACAGGAATGGGTAATTGAGGGTGGAGGACCATAGCAGGCTGGAATACTTTGGCTTAAACTGATGTGAAACCAGATGCAGTGGTTGCGCCATTGCAGCTCCTGGCTGCAGAGGTAGGGGCAGCTTCCTGCTTTGTTTGCAGTTTTGTGCATCTCTCGACATTTTCTCACACGAGGCACGGCAACGTGCCACACTTGCGTAGCCAGAGCCACTCACGCTGCTGGTATTTTGTCCCAGAAGACTGAAAAAAGAAAGCCATAACGGACAGGGACAAAAACTGGATCCCTGGCAACAGCAACATCCATTCACATTGCTGAAAACAACTCTACTCCTTTAGGAATGTCAGGGCATCTGCATGCGTATTTGTATCTGTTCTTGCTGTTCAAACAAGGACGGTTATCCCGAGGGAGCCAGGGGATGGAGTTTATGGCACTGCTCTTCTCTACTTGCTTCCTGAATTACATTTAAGCAGTCTGGCTAGTTAACCGTTTACTGCTTTAGCATTGAAATTTGGCAAATGAGAAGCTCTTTTCGAAAGAACATTTTATTGCCATTTTAAACTAAATTTTAAAACAACTCTTGGGGCGACTGTAAATGTGCAATGAATTTATTTCTTCATAGTTAATTCAGTTGCCTCTGCCAACACTGTTTGGTTGCTTTGGGTTTTTTTCTGGATCTATTTATGTTTCACGCAGCCGGTGACCAATATACCTTTATGATCCAGAATTAAGAGTTTTCTTAGAGTTACTGCTATCTATCAAGGAGCAGGAAAGCAACATTAAAAGAAAAAACACCAGTCTTCAATGTCTTCTTAAAGTTACATTTTTCTCTCTAATGGAGGGAAGAAAAAACCCTTCAGCTTTAATATTTTTTTCTATATATTTTCTTCCTCCTAATTACTACTATTGGGGTGCATTCTATAATCTTTTGTGGAAGGGGTTGCTCTTTTTACTCAAAAAGGATAACAATCTGTTACAAATTCAGTGACGGAGAAAGAGGTGCCAACTTTCCTGTAGGTGAAGCATAAAAGTGGTGTCATCAGCTGACCTTAGAAAAAGAGAAAGATTTGTAAGTGACAGAGATCCACATAACCAGGGGCATGAGAGGAAACTCTCCGGCAAAACTGCTTTGAGCTTAATGGTATACGGAGCATCGTGTTGTACGGTCATTTAGACCATGATCTCGAAAGACTCAGCGAGGCTATTTTATGCCGTATGCCATTGAAAGTCAACGCACGGTATGTAAAATTAAACATGAGTAATCCTTTGCAGAACTGAGGCCATATTTAGTTAACCTTTCACAGAAAAAAAAAATTCTTAAGGTTATTTTCTAAGATTCTATTAAGTCCTGCTGTATTTTAATAGGAATGAGGATTTTGTTTCATTTTTGCCACTCAATATTTACGTGGTTGAAAGGAAAACAAAATATTAATCCAATCTAATCTTTTTAGGATCAAAATCCCAAACAACACATGTGAGAAATGCTGAGGAACAGATAAGCAAGAGGGAAGGTCTTTTATATATAGCCTTGCATACAGTCAAATCCTTTTTAAGAGTCTAACCTTAATGAGAGCTTTAGAGATTAAAAAAAAGGAAATTTTTTTTTTTTTTGCATGTAGAACACTTTGAAGAACAAGTTGCCTTCAAATTTCTGTCACTGACGACAAGTCAAGGATAACATTAGGAAATCATGATCATAGAGATGACAGAAAAATTAGTCAGAATGTATCATGCTGCCAGATCGATCTGCTTCCCCAAACCAAGAACATGGTCTGGACAGCGGAGAACAGGAAAAACACAAACCACATTTTTAGGACAAGAAACCATCAGAAAGTCGGTGTTTTTTATTTTTAAAAAGTTACAAGCTTTTGATTTCTGTTTTAGTTCTGGTGTTTTGTGGTTGGTTTTGGAGGCAGGGTGGGGAGAGAGAAGGAGAAAGAAAATGCCTGCCCAGTAATAAATCCCAGAGTTTAAAAAAAGGAATGTGCATTTCACCTCAACTGTCTGTCCTGGAGCAAAGGGCCTCTCCCAGGGACTACACTGAATTGTCCCACACCACCCATAAGGCAGTTCATCACGGCCAAACTTCAGTTTCCCAGTGTTCGTCTGAACTGTTGCCTCTACAGCACCTCTGCTTTGGCCACTGAAATAATAACTCTGAGGCACAACTTCTGAGGACACCATTGTTGCTATTCTCTAAGAAAGAGTCCTATCAGGGTGGAGAGTCCGTTTTCTCTTTACTACTGAACCACCTCTTGAAAACAATGATGTTCATTCAAATCAAACTCTAGCTAACACACCTCTAAATCTTTCAATTTGTATTGAGCTACGAACAACAATGAAAAATACAAAAGAAGCTTAAAGACAATGACAGTTGTATTCTAGCCTGATCTCCTAGTTATCTGTGGAAATCTTTAACATACAAACATAAGCTGGAAGAGTCCAAGGAGGTCTCCAGAGAGAAAGCTAACAATGTATATGTGAAAGGAGCCATTATGAGATATAAACATCCTTTTCCAGTTTGACCATCTTTTGTGTTATGTCAGTTCAGTAAACAATGCTCAGGGTGGAAAAAAAAAAAAAAGTATCTGGGAAGAATATTGTGCATTTAATATTTTTCATAATACGGAACAAGTGTTCTACCAAGATGCCTTCAGGAAGCTGCAATGAGTGATGTCAGTCAAGTAGAAAGAATATCTAAAACTCAATCAACACAAAGGAAGCACTAATTAACCTAGTTTAGGCAACAGAAAGGAAATGTCCTGAACCCTCACGTTCACAAGGTACCCATAGCTGATCAAGACGACAAAGGGAACCTGTCCAGAACAGCCAAAGCAGTTCCGGGTCTGAGCCCGACCCCATGCCCATCAGTGATTCCACTTCTGCAAACAAAGGCTTTTCATGGCAAGGAATAAGGACAAATTCATCCCTGCTGACTTTCTTTAGGCAAAGCAGCTAAAGCAGGTTTGGTTCCAAATTTCCATTCTTATATGGGAAATGACGTACAATTTTAAGTCAGGCATCTCAACAAAGTGGCAGTAAAACGGATAGCTGCCTTTGTCCCTGCTACCGCGCTCCTTGTCATACACTCTTCTTGAAAAAGTTATTCAGCAGCTTTCTGACAATGGGTTCTGAAAAGAAATGTGTGATCTGAAGCAAACTGAACGGGGTGCTGTTCTTGTCAGAAAGGGATCAAATCCCACGTCAGTCAGAGCACAGCAAACTACCTTCCACTCTGTCAGCTACAATTTGCCTGTTTCCTTCCAGCCAACTGTCCTCAAAAAATAAACATCACCACACAAAAAGCAAATCAAGCTGCAGTACCGCATCAGATTTAGCTTATTCCCAAGTCACCTGTCCCAGATTCACTGGGCCAGATCACTGCATGCTGGATAATAAGGTAGATGAGAACACACACAAGCCACCACAGAGAAGATCATTGCATCCACACTGCCTACTGGAATGAAAAAAATTATATATGGCAAGTTTGTGACTCAAGAAATTCATTCTCTTTATTCGCTGACAAAATGGGTTGGACACTGTTTCTCTAAATTGCCTTCCAAATTAACTCATTTTGCAAATTACTTTTCTCCAGGTGGTCTACACATGGCTGATTTCAGAAATACACACATGCGGAATGGTCCTGTAGATTATAAGGCATTGTTTTTGTACAAACTTCCCTCTTGATGGAAAGAAACAAGAAAAGTCATGAGGGCTACTGAAAACTCTCAGCAGGAGAGAGCCAGAGCTGACAAAGACACTAAGACACATTTAAGGTTGCTAAACCTTCTGCTCTTAGGACAAGAGCGGACATGCCCAATTCACGAGTTATTCCTGGGACAATTAAGTAGAATTTATATTTTAATTCCTTGTTACCTTTACAACACCACAGTGGTTGTGCACAGACATAGTTCTAGTTGTGAGGTATGACATTTTTCCCAGTTTATTTAAGTGCTTCCATGCAGGGAGCGGGCGAAGAGCCTTGCAGACTCTGACCCTTCTGTGTCACGTAGCATCCCTTCAGAGTATAGCTAATGCTAGTACGAATACTGGAGTACAGAGGAGTACATGCAAATCCCAGCTTGCGGTCCTGGGAATGAAGTTCTCACATGTTTACAAGCAAAGTCATCAGCTTGAGGTTTTTTGTGTATCATTTTACATGCAAACATACATAACTAACTAGAGACGTGGAATGTAATAGTGACTCTTGCTGTTAGAAGACCGGCACATATATATTATTTGAGTGATTAACAGATCACAGAGAATGTGCCCCACTTTGACCTCTCCAAAACCGAGCTTTTTCAGTCCATTTCAGATGGCCATCCTATTGCTTTTATGATTAAGGGAGAATTCTGGTACGTTCAGTTCTACTAAAGATATCTAATTATCTACTCTGAATATATGTATAAACACAGTGCCAGTGCCCAAAGAGGATTCTGTTTGATGACTGTCCTGTAATTCACAGCCGTGTTTCGTGCATCATTGTTACAATTCAAGTAAGAATAAGTCTTCATGCAACATAAATACGTATATATTTATTACCTGGATTCCAATATTAGATATTGGAATGCTGAACTGTTTCTTGGTGGGATCTTGGTGCTCAGGAAGCCGGGACTTTGCCCATTCTCCGTGGGCACGAATTGGAGGAGACACCTGTCTCCTTACACCTGCCCGTTTAACTGGAGAGGTTCACAAAGCTGGCAATCGATCCCTGCAGTTCAAATTATTGCCAACAACATCAACAAGATGCTAAAAAGGCTACTCAGTGACCAATCTAACCTCTCTCGTTTGCTTTGTCATTCTCAGGTCCCGTCTTAAATGACTCAATATTTCTTCCATTATTCACATTTGGCAATGGTACTATACTGAATGGGAGTAAACTGCTATTTGTTTCAGCTCTACACTGTTATATCAAGCTAATTTCTCAAAGGTATTTGAAGAAATGTTCTTTTCCAAGATACTGAATATACTCAACTAACTGCGAGCAAAGACAATAAGGTATCTGAGTAGGTCAGCTATTTTACTCTTCCCCGCTACATTAAAAAAAACCCACAACACAATAAATGCTAAAGCTGAGTGCAAGGAGCAAGTTCAAAAGTGAAATGTTCCCAAAATCCAGTAGGTATCTGTAACAGCAGGTTTCACTTAAAGTGGATATCACTTTACTGGTTTTAACAAACTTCAAAGTAAGTGTCCTAATGCTACTCATTTTGTGTGTCTGTTTTACATCAGTCACAATTCTGTACCACGGTTTCACTTCTGCCTGATACTTATCATAAATTTTTGTAACTGGAAAGCACACTTAGTGTATGGATTAAATTAAGAATGGTTTTACAAAGCAGCATGATAGCAGACATTTATGTTATTAACTCACTTTTTTTTACATATCTGCTGATATGTTGTTAGAGCATGTTAAAATATGGTATGGTAATCCATACCACATACATCAGCAAGATAAATACTTTTAACTAAAATAGAATCAGAAATCGGTTTTATGGGGCTCAGTTTCAAGTCACTGAAATGTAGGGAAAATTTTCAAGTAAAACTATTAATTTTTAATTCATTATACCACTTTAATTCAATGGAAAATGACTAATTTTAATAAAACCAAGCGTCAATGCTGATGGTGAAATCTTATACACGCAGAAAGTTAGTCTCCTAGGAACGCAGCCTGGGAGCGATATCTTGGATACTGAAAAGATATTCCCCAACGTGGAAGTTTTACACTATTTGCCTGCAAATGGAGTGTCCTGGATGATGCATAGCCCTTGGTCTTTCTCACCTTGAGAAGCAAGACCACGTGCAATGTCTGCACATACAGGGCAGCTTAGGGGAGTTAAGCACACCCCTGCCAGTGAACTCCCACAGGCCCTGTGCACCAAAGTTCCTTTAGAAAAAGTCAATCCCAAAAGAAGTGTTGTGGGTCTATTTTCCATAAGGAAAAGTAAAGCAACAAATGAAGAAGATTTGGGTGTAGGGTACTGCCCTGATTCTCAGTTATAACTTGTAATTATGCTACCAAGTCCCCTCAGTCGTCTTCCAAAACTAACACTGTTGGGCTCCTCCAAAGACCTTACTGTTTTGGGGTAGAGAATGGCCAGTGCAAAGAGCGCAAACTGCATGTAAAGAGCTGTCATTAAAGGGACTTAGCACATCTGGTACACGAGGCACTTTGAGTTCAGACATAGCCTTGAAGACGTGATAACAACATAGCGACCAATGGGGAAAAGGCACACCATACGCTTTGCTAATGGGACACAAAACTGTCCCATTTTTTCAGTCACATTCCTTCAGGTGCCAGCATCCCTCAGTGCACTCAATCCAGCAGCAGGGCAGAGCAGCAGAAGTACATTTTGCTCCATTTCCTATGCCTTTGGTTCAGTCTGGGTAGGATATTCACTGCTGTCATTCAAAACTTCCCTTGTTTCATCCTGAAACCTAGTTTTTCCAAGGCTAAGGAGCATGTCACTAAGCGGTTGTTTGCAAAACATTTTTGACCTAGGGAACCTTTTTCCCCAACCACCTCCCAAAATGTCGACTCATTAACAGATCGTGTAATTAAATCTACTGTAAAGCCTGTAATTTTGCTAGAAATACTTGATTGTGCCTGGGCCAGCTACCCTGTGCCTCCTCTAGGATATGCACACAATTGCCAGTCACCAAGGATCAGGAGCAGTCACTTCTAGAAGAGAAGGTAGAAACCTTCTTGGTGATCTCAGAAGCAAATGGTCATACCAAGGCAAAATTAAATTGTTCCTTAAGGCTGTAACAGAAACCAGCCATCAGAGCTTATTTTAGGAGCATTTCGTTAATCTAACAGTATGAAAAAGAAAGGCTGAAATCCATTAGAAGGAAAAATTTTAGCAGGCACACGCATATTTGGGCTGCAGGACTGAAACCTGTTGCATTCCCCTCTCCTCTTCCCCCTCACTACGTGGGTCTCATCCCTGGAAGCAGGCAGAGGTCTCAGGAAGGCTGAGAGTCTCCTGTACAAACACATACATCATGCCACGGTGTCACATAGTCACCTGCCTTTATTGTAGCAGCTATGCCTCCAAGGACTTACGTGGAGGGACCTAATGAATAGCAGACTGCACCAAGGCTGCAGTGTTCAATGCCAGCTCTGCCACCGGCAGAACTTGACCACAGGCCAGTCGATCTCCCTCCTTCACGTGCAAAGAGAGGGGGAACAAAAAAAAAAAAAAAAGAAGAAAAAAAAAAAAAAAAAAGACTCTTCCTCCTTGCAGAGGTCCTAAGTGCTGCCAAGTCTCCTCTGCAGTACAGGCAAAACAAGGGACTTTGACTACAAAAAGCTAACAAAATATTTTAGGTAGCTATTACCACTCTTTGTCTCCATCCGACACCCTTTAAATGAAATTGCTGCTGGAGCACCAGCTGATGGTACAACAGGAATATAGCCACAGCATGAACATGCAGAATGCCCCATAGCAGGAATTGTAATTATTTTCCTGTGCCCTCCTCCAAGTACAGTATTTAAAACTGTCAGACATCAGCAGTTAGACACATCCAGAAGTCATAGCTGCCCCCATCCAGGAGGAATTATGATTTATTGTAAGTTTGAGATTATACAACAGTTATTTAGTCATTTTAGAGTACAAACAACTACTTTAATAAGCTTACAGATAAGTTATTAGTGCGGTAGAGAACTCCTTTGAAACAGTAATTTAATTACTCCCTCCCTTGAAAAATCTACAACATCTAGCACACATAAAAGGAGGCATCTCACGTACTAACTTGTCCGACAGTTATAAAAGTGTAGGGAGACATGAAAAGAAGATGCTGAAATATGTATAACCACAGAGTTCCACCATAATAGGAGTCAAAACGATAAGATATCAAGGATCTTCGCAGTCTTTAAATACCGCTAGAGGCCACATAAAAAAAACAAAACCAAAATTGTTTTCGACTGCCTGTATCAGTACTTTGACTCCTATTTAGACTACATGTTTTTCAGGGGCAGAATCATCTCTCTCAGACTCAGGCTGGTCCACATACCAGGCCCCTAACCCAGAACTAATGCCCCTAGATGAGTTACTGCAATATCTGTACCTATTGGTATCTATCTATATAAATAAAAGAATGCTAATAATAAAGAGAAATCAGTTGCAGGTCATACCCCCTTTCTGTACCAGCACATCTACACCACCAGCAGCACGCCTTCAACAGACAAAGCACCTAGATGTGGTGCCTCAAGGTGCAGTAGTGCAGGGCTCACCACACGCCAACCACCCGGTTTTACAGCCGGCTCAGACACAGCATTAGCAGAAGCCAGTGTGGCCATATCCACACCATGTGTCAGGCCAGCAGCTACAGAACCCCTTTTTCTGCTCGCCTTTGAGCTTTTGTTTCTGCCGCTTGTTCCTAGGAATGACTTTTTTCTGACCTGCAGAGCCACATGAACAGGTGGGGACATGAAGATACCGCAAGCCAGAAAACTTGCACGAGTGACGTAAGGTGTAAATTCAATTCAAAGAGTAAAGACAATGCTTTCAAAAGCAGAAGTTCATCCAGTCTGTTTTAAAATGGAACACCAATGCCAGACTTATTTATTTTACACACTGGTTTAGGCAGAAAGCAATTGTCATTGTCAGCATTTGAATCCATTCTAAGAGAAGTTTGAGATGTGCATCCCCTCAAATATGGGTGAGTTTCTCAGATACACCGTGTCTAGAACTGACAGACAAAATTGTATAGACAGTCCTGTGTTATATAGAACACAATTGATCCGAATGACCTCCCCAAAGGTTATATCCTGGTGCTACGCGTACAATAAAACATCATTTCCTGGCTCAGAGACTAGTTCTAGTGCCCATATGGCTTGTACTAACCAACCCACACAGAGAGACTTACTGTTTGGAGATACCTGCTTGCATGTGTAATTCATGCCGTATACACTACATCGGTAACAGTTAACATGTACTAAGTGCACTAACGCGTAACAAAGAAAAATACTGCTTTGTGCCCAATATGAGGGAAACAAACACTTTGAAAGCAGATACATTCCTCAAAGACAAAGCATGTTACAGTAAATATCTATTCCTATTAACTAGGAACGACTCCATTTATGCCTATGTTAGAATTCGGATAACTTATGTGCAAATTTATATTTTCTTTTAAAAATAGGAAACGTCATCATCATTCATCGCTAGGTCTTGAATAAAAACTACTGAGCATTTGGACCGCAACATCCTGCCTATCAGTATACATGAAGAGGAAGAGCAGTGCTAGACAAGAATTTAGCAGCCCCTGACTACACAATGCACCCTCACACTAAGCTCCTCATCCACAGACACCATAGCATACACAGTCCTTGGTTCTCCCATGGAAAGTCTCTGGGGAACAAGAACTGCTAGCTTTTAATAAAAGGAAGGGAAAGTGATGCAACTGTGAGACAGTAAACATCTTTGGCAACTGTCCCATATCATTTTCCCTGGGCTTTCATTGTCTTACAGTCTACAGAACTTACTTTCTTGTTCTTACTATCTGTGCATCCAACAGTCACCCAGAGCCCTGAAGGACTTCAGGTGACCAGCATGAGGCAATACAAACTGCTACATCTTTAGGGATAACCCTTGAATTCAGTCTCTATTTTGATCAGTGCACCAATAAACGATAAGTCTTACACTGACCACCATGACAAGCGCTCTAGCTGTACCAAATTCAGCATGTTACAAGCTTCATCGGATATTCAGTTGCTTTCCTTAATCAGCCATCACCAACTGGACCCCACTCAAATCAATCTTTCATTCATGACTCAGCTGACATCAGGTACTAGGGAAAGCAACAAGCTTTCACTGATTTGGTCAAAGTAATTGCCCACAACCCAATAATTTTATCATTGGAGATACTGTCACCAATTCTCTCAGGGGCCCTATAAACTTAAATGACTATTCAGGTAAGGATCAGCAGATTTCCACATGATGCAAACCTCACAGAGAAGCATCCTGGGAACGCCAGTAATCACAGTCACTCTCTTCCCATCTGTAGGCAAGGCAATACCACAAGGTACAGAGAACTGGGCAATAACGGCAAAAGTACTTCTTGCTCCAAACACTCATAAAATTACACATAAAAGAAAGGGAAGTCATCCAAAGAGAGGAAGATGTAGCAAATTCTTTCATTATATTTTTATATTTCAAGTTTATGGTGGCAAAATTGAGAGCTTATGCAATTCACTTGGATGTAGGGCCTCCATCTGTCCCAGAGACAAGAGCTCTGTCTCTAATTGTAAGATTAGGTACTTGCAATATTACTTCAAAGAAATTCTTGACAAATGTTTTGTCAACATTTCTGAACTCAATATTTGAATGAGCCTTCTGTAGAAATGATATATAAACAAACAAACCTGGTATGATGAGAACCTAATCTTAACACTCAAAAAAATAATTATATGAGGCAAGGAATTCTGGATTTGTTCTAAAAACTAAACATTTTTTAAAAGTAATCTACTTTTCAGGTGAATTTTACTGGAAATATTTTACAAATTTGCAGTTTTCAAAAGACAAACCAAATGCTGACTTACAGGATACAGTGAAAGACTGGATTCATTGGTGGAAGCTGAGCATTTGAGACACATTTTAGTGTCTTTTTTTAAATTCAAGTAGGATAGTTCACTGGCTGTGTAATAGTTCCTCCCAAGGTAATTTGCTATGATGCTAAAAATGGTCCCAGAATATCAGAGGCAAGATTTTATTTTACGATAAAACTAAAAAGCATATAAATTATGGTTGGCAAAATAACCAAGGATAACGCTAATTTATGTAAATATGTAGTATACAATACAAAGAAATATTCATTTTTGAGGAGCATATAATAAGATTAAAAATCCTGCTGATTAAAGGAAATAGCTTTTTTAATGCATTTTGGGTTAGATGCAGAATGTTTCCAACATGAAATAGAATTTTGCTAAATCCAAAATATAAATAAAAGAAAATTAAAGAATCAATTAGAAACAACAAGCTGTATTTCTGATCACAGCCAAGAACACAAATCAGATAAGATAAAAAGGAATTTTATATCAAGTATTGTCTATCACCCACCTCATCTGCCTGTGTGATCACAACTTCTGGGATGCTGCTGCTGCTGTCATCTTTTCATCTTCATGCTGAGCTGCTTCTGTTCCTCCATGAACCGATAGATCCGAAGAACCACAGTCTAGCACTTCACCAACACGCTCCTCATCTTCTGGAAAGCCAACGCTGACTGAAGTCTCAACGCTTTCTACAAAGGCTGACAGGGACTCTTTGTTAGCACCATGCGCACTGTCAGAGGTTACCTGAGCCTCGTCAAAGGTCTGGTGTCTCAGGATGACAAACTTTGTTCCCTGTTGAACAAAGAAAAGACAAGACATAAAAGGGCCTTTCAATAGGACAGTGACTTCTTTAGCTTTGCCATGAACTATTTTTGATACATAAGGGAGCCTAAGCATGTACGATGCCGGAGAGTATAACATTTCAAAGCTTGTACGGTATCTTTCTCAGGGAAAGGATTCTGCAAAACAAAATTATTACAGCAACATTCATCTATTTCCACAGAGAAATCCTTTACACACCAAGAAAAGAAACCCGCACACATTCTGTATCACATAAACAAGCAAGTCTCAGCAAGAGGAGGAATCTTTTGAACGCGCTCACTACTACCACAAGGCTCCGACTACGCTCCCAAGTGGGAGCATCGCAGGGATTTCCCCCCTCCCCCCGCAAACACCTGGTGCGGGCTGCTGCTCACAGCGGCAAACTGAGCTACACAGCTCCGTAATCCGCCAGGGAAACAGGTTCGGCTGTCGAGGAGGGACGTCAGAGAGGTATTGGCACTACACTTAAACTCATCTCATTAGCGTTGTGTTTATACACAAAATACAACACATTACGCATCCAAGTAATTCAAGCTCAGGGCAGTGTTATTAAACTCCTTCCTTTCCCACATATTTGATGTTCCTTCTCCCACCAAACTCCAAGTTTCGGCATTGGAAGGATTCTCATCTAGAGCGTGCAGCGTCCATCTCTTCTGTAACCTGCAAACATTTATTGCTGGACATGTGTGAAAAGGCGACCCTTTTATTTTTTAAAATGCAGTCCACAGATATGCTATGCAACCCTCTTATCCAACATTTGATTATAAAGAGAAATTATTTCATTACAATTATTACTCTGTTTCTGCTCTTAGCTTTTGACTAAAGTAACTTGACATTACTTTTTTTTTTTTCCCTCTCCAAAAAATTGGCAGAGTATGCCTTTCCAAATGACACAGGACATAATTTACTACAAAAGGGAAATGTTCTGTGACTAAAATGACATAATGTTGATTTCCATGCAAAGCATGGTCTCAAGGATTTACAGAAAAGACAAGAATGACCACATATAAGTCTAGAGTTTCACTTAATAAATCTGTGTAGCAGATTTACACCGGTCAGCTATGTACCCCAGTAAAGCCATGATGATTACTCTTCACTCAGAGACCAAAACTGACATCTGCATTTGGGGAGAGTTCAGCTCTTTGGGAACAGCAGAATAACCTCGAATGTGTGCAAAACTCATCCTGAGGGAGCGTCACCACAACACAATGAGCGAGTTCCCCTTCCATAACAGTAAGTTAGCGAGGTATAAATGTTCACTCCTTTATGTGTGCTGCCTAGCATTAAGGTTACTGCTTATAAAGCAGCTGTGCTGATTAAAATCTAAACACCGGGTACTGTTGATCTACTACATGTTTTCATGGTAAAACTTGCAATTACGTCAATCTTTACCCACAAAATCAGCATAAACTCAGATTAGATCCATCCAGTATTTCCTCAGGATGCTGCAGATGCCCAAGTGCTTCTGATACATTCAGAAAAGCAATGCACAAGTTGCAGGACCAGCTCAGTTTCTCAGAAACAGGTCCAGTTCAGTTCCCGCCATCCACCAACATAGATACTGGAGAGCAAGGCCTCCCTGGGCTGTGGTGTGCAATAGCAATGTTGTAGCTGTGACAGAGTAAGGCTATGAGTGAATAAAAGCTTGTAAGAAGCAGCATTGTCTTTTCCTAAGTAACTGATGCAGCAAGTTCTGAACTGGCAAGCTCCTGGTCACAGAAGTCCTCCTCCAGCTCTGGATCCAAAACGTCAAGCTGAAGACAGCGAGGAACTAATAGTCTGAAGGAAAAGCTTCCTGAGTCATCTAGGACTAACTAGGGCTGGGTTGCTACCAAAAGGTTTCCAGCTCTCCTCACTCTCAAGTTAAAAAAAAAACAACAAATCAATGAGGCAGGAAAGAAAAGAAGAAAGAAGATTTCACAGCAGAGAAAGAGGAGGAGAAAGAAACATTATGCCAGTTAGTTAAAAGCTCTCTCTGCTGAACACTCCCCATGGCCTGACTAGCAGCAAATAGCTGCTTGAGTGGAGTCCTTGGCTTTCCTGTCTCAGTCCGGGTGGTCTTGGAGCACCCTGGTGCACTGCACTTCACTGCAGAGCACCACCAGCTACCTGCTCATAGGCAATAACTGGCGCAAGACAGAGAAAAAGCCGCGGTTTCCTCTCTAATTAGAGACAAACTCCATGCATCAGGTTCAAAGGAGTGCGATGCCCGATAGATACTCTGCTTGCATACAGAACAACGGGCATCTGCCCAAAATCTCCCATTGCACAGGGGAGAAAGGAAAATATTGATTAAAACTGTGCTACATTGGGATCTTTCATCTTTAAAGAAATGTCTTGGCCTCAACACAATCAGGTAAGAGCTACGTCTTTGCATTTGACTGTAACTTTAGAACAAACTGGTAAAAGCATCACTGGGGAGACTTTTGTGGGTAACGTATTCATTTTTCAATGCCAAAACCCTAGACCGTCTTTTTTTTGTTCTAGATGCCAAAAATACTAAGCAGAACGTGCTTCTGTGTATGGACTTAATGTCACGCCTAACGACCTGCAACAAACAGCATCTTATTTTTAATCATCCTGGACAGAAGTCTCTTCAGACAGATAGCACCCTTTTCTTAAAGGCCTATTCAAACATACCAGAAAATGCCTTGGGTGCCTTAGATACATGGAGTAGTTTAAACTAAATTCCAGGCTTGTGTAAATGTATTATTTACACCGATTCCGATCATGTAATCTGTTTTGATGGGCAAGTTCACTGTTAAATACTAGCAAATCATATGCCCTTACATCTCCGTGAACGATCCCATTTGCTGTCAGTTGTGTAATACGGGCAACTTTCTTACTAGTCAAGCGGAAAAGACAGGGGGGGAAGAAATCCTGCGCACCCAGTGTGACACGGCACCGGAGGAGCGAGCATTAAATTAGAGTGAGAGGTTATAAGTCTGACAGAAACCTGATCTGTATTCCCTAATTATGGAGGCTCACTTGCACAAAACTGACACAAATGTTAAGCCAAATTAAATGTTGTCTAATTAACTATCATATACAAGACTTCAAAGTGGGATGTCTACATGTTATTTAGCGAAGTAACTGGAACACGAGGACTCGCGAATTATCAGTCAAGGCAGAGCTGCCATCCCAGCTAACTGTTACAAGGTTAAGCCATCTCATTCTCACGCATCCCTCCTGTAAGCGCGCTGCTTGTAATATTTACAGAAAAAGGCACGGCAGTAAACAGTGTCGCACAATGAGGTGGGGGAGTTGGTAGGGCACGATTCAATGGCACTGATCTCCCCAGTGAGCTGCCAGAAGCTGTTATGAATGGCCTGGCTGATGACCGATAAAAAGAGAAAAAAAAACAAGAAAACCCAAAACACCAGTGCTGGTAATTCATGAAAAACTACACACTGGCATGACAACTACAAGTGCCGAGTGACAGCTGTCAAGGTAAATGGATTTTGGGAATCCTTCTTTCTTAAAGGATCATCTACACACACGTCGTTTTGGGAGGAGGGCAGAATCTATTTGATTTTTCAGGTCTGTTCGCTCCCTTGGGATGGAGGGGAAAAAAAACTAATTTACAGTGCTCTTAATTTCAGTGTAATCATTCTGTATTTTGAATGGAAAAGACAGAAAAGTATTTACTCCCTTCAGTTCAGATCACTGTTCTCGTGCAGTGCCAAGACCTTCATGCGGCATCGACACGAGGAAGAGTCTCGGGCGCAGGGGAGGCTGTCTAACCAGCTGCGATATGGCATGGGAGAGCAGCAAGAGATGCCCTTCATGTGGGCTGCGTTATCTGCAAGGGAGACATCCATCCAGATTAGTCCCAGTGCTAATGGGTCCTTACCATAGTCTAGAACTGGGAGGAGCCAGGCAAGAGACAAAGCAACATCTCAGTGTGGGTCAGCAGGCCTTGGCACAACTGCTTTCCCACCGGAGGGGGGAAAAGCTCGGCTGCACCTCTGCGTGGGTAGCTGGGCTCAGCCAACATGGATCCGATTGATTTGAAGGGGTTTTGTTCGTATCACAGAAGGAAACAGCTGCAGCAGTCCGAGCAAATCAGCCACCATTTCCCATACAAATCACTTCTTATCCTGTCTTAGCTTCCCAAAAACATGATTTTGTTTGTTTAGGAGCAGCCACATTAAAATGCAATAGCCAGAGTACTGGAAAATTGATTTGTGAAAATTTTAGAAGATCTACATCCAGCCATGGTTTAATGGATAACACTGACCATACACAATACAACCACACAGAGCTCTACTGTTTACATGCTCTCAGAGCATGGTAGGAAAGGCATGTCACAAAAAAAAAAAAAAAAAAAAAAGAAAAAGGAAAATTGGGCAAGGAAAGTGTGAACAAAGCCCGCTATTAACATAATTCTCCCTAATTGTTTTACAACTGTTAAATTGACAGCATAAAAGGCTCTGCTATTATTACCAGCTGTAGTCTATCTCTGTCTATCCACCCTAAGCTTCCAAACACTCTAGTTCCTCAAAAACAAATTGAGCTAAACATTCAAGCTGAAGTCAAACAAAAAGGAGGATCTTGAAAGTTTAACACCCACCTACCCCCAGGAACAAATACAACCTTGCCAGGACCTATCTTTTCTGTTATCTCCAGTAACAAATCCATCCAGGCTGATTAAAGTTTCCATTGAGCGTTTTCTTGAACCGCAAGTCATAAAATTCCCGGGGCCTCATTCATAACAGATTGCAGCCACAGACAGACTTTCCACGTCACTGTCCCCAAGAGGTTGTGTGTTAGGAGCTCGTTCTCTATTCTCACTAACCATCCTGTAGTCTGATGAAAAACAACAGCGCTACAGGAGCCAACTTTAAGCATCTGGTCTCGCCCACCGGCCACTGCACTGCAGTCACATCCCCGCCTACGGCTGCTTCTCCAGCGAGGCAACCACAGGGCCGCATCCTGACTCTTGGCACTGGACAGGAGGGTGGTGTCCAAGTTCCACTGGTACCACACCATTACTTCACAAAACCATCATACATACTAAACATCAACGTTGAACACAAAGTGGTTGAGCACAAACTATTAAAATGGAGCCCAGTGGCTCCCCTCTATTTTTTACAAAAGATGAAGCTCGTCTCCCCTTCCCATCAAGGTTCAGAAGAGCTTCAAATGTCTGTCTAAGGAAACCTGTCTGAATGGGGGGCTGCTGACAGCACACGGGGGAGACTGTGGCTTGGGGAGCAGCTGAAGGGGTTTTTTCATTCCCTTATGCCACCCCAAATGGTTATTTCCCTATTGTTGATAACACGGGGATATAGAAGTGGTACAGGTCTGGGCATTTTAATATACGCTACTGCAGCTTTCTGTTTCTCAACACATCACGCTTACCAAAAATAAATAGAGAAAAAAATTAAAGCCACTTTTGTTTTTAAATAGATATTCTAAAAAACAATATCTGACTGCACAGAGTGGAGCAAGACAGGAACAAGGAGAAGACACCTGTTTGGGGAAGTGAAAAAAGAACGGAGAAACAGACAGCATTAAAAAGGAAAACAGGGGTCCATTTTTTGAGCCAGGCTGCAGTTTGCCTCCACTCTCACAGCTCCAAGACTTCCAAGATCAACACAAACACGCAAGCTTCTAACACCTGAGTATCAGCATACATGACCTGACTTGTCAAACAAAAGAAACATTAACAAAAATAAAAGCATTTTCTCAAGGGAATCAAACACACCCTGTTTCCCCTCCCACCGCAGCCCTACGCTTGACTTCAGGGCCTCCCCATAGGGACCTCTCCCTCCCCCTTCTCACACACACCTCCTCCTTCCCCTCCACCACCCCGCGAGACCTGCATCTTCTGCCTGCCCCCCCACACCATCCCATGGCCAACAGCCCGTCCCGGGGGTGCACATCCTCACCCTCCCTCACCCAAAATCCACGGGTCTAAAAATCTTCCTCTGTTGTGTGTTTCCTGACCATGCCAACCACCTCAACCCTGTGAAGGCAGGGACAGCAAACACTCACCCACTGTTCCCTCCCCCCGGCTCGAGATCCTCCATCTACATTGTATTGGAATAACTCAGGAGAATGACAGATAACACATGACTAATAATGGCATAATCCAATATCCAAAGCACAGAGAGAGCAGACCACTGACAACTCTCAAAATCTCTCCTAACACGACTGAAAACACTGTTTGCAGCCCAATGGGCAACTTACTGACATTTGGGGTTCCCCGACTGCTCTTTCTTTTCCTACACCAGAAATTTTTATCCAGGCAGAGTTTATGGGCTTTCTAGCTTTCTCTGGATATCTGGCAACCTGGTCAGGACCCAAACCAGATCAATCGGGTTTGGATCAACTCTCCTGTGTCCCCATAGTCCCCAGGGCTTTCGGGAAATGCTCTGCTCATTGATAATGTTCCTTGACAAAACAAGTGGGAATTTTTCCATCTAGCACGCTACAAACAAATGTGGCAACCCACTGCCGAGGTCCCCAAACGGGTCCCTTCTCCATTTGTAGCTAGTATATTCTCAATGATACCCAAGTTTAAAATATCCTTTCTATTTGGATTAGGGATTCAATGCAAAATTAGTAATAAGATATTTGGAAGATACCGCATGACGACTCAAGTTGTGTTACAAGAGACTGTGAGAGAAGAAAAGCAGGTCATCTAATTATTCAAAAAAAAGTTTTTTAAACAAACAAACCCTTTAGAAATATGTAGCTGGGAATTTCTTTTTACCAGTGAACATTACAGAGGGGAAGCTGAACAATTCCCGTGCATTTGACTACTTCATAAAGACACAGCAATCTACTGAAATGCTGAAACAACTTTACCAACCCAGTTTGCACAGACGATACCATAAACACATGCTTGTGAAGATCTAACAAACGTAGCACAGCATGTACAACAGAACTTTGTTAATATCTGTAGTATTACGAAAAACCCCGATGTTTGAAAGCCTTCCTACAGTGAGAAACTGCTAAGGTCACCAGCCACCAGAATTCACTCTGTAGAGGACAGAGGGGAAACACACCACAGCCAACAACCAGCTGTCCTCGTGCTAGTACTTGGTGGCTGAAATACTCTTTTTCTGTTGAAGCAAGAAGCAAATAAAGTGTGTCCCTTTTATCTGTGTCTTCATAGCATCATTGCCTTAGATTTTATGTCAAGGCAGCAACATTACGGTGAGATTTCCATATCCATGGGATCGCATTACAAAGGAAGCCCAAGGCCAAGTTCAAGGAAGGCTGTGCAGTGATCTCCTGTAAAAACATCCTTCCCAGCTTCAGCAGTTCTGCTAGTGGAGAGAATTCTGTACCCTGAGAACATGTTTTCCTAGTGGCCACGTAATCACCTCCCTTTTTGCCCCCTCCCTTCACCTTCTCCCTTTCTGCCCTAATCTCACTTTCTCAGTATTGTTCTGTGTAATTTTTTCCTCCTGTGAATGCTGCAAACACAACAGCCTAAGATTATCATATTTTTAAGGACACAGACTTATTTTGTTTGTTTTAGAGAAACACACCTCAGTGTTTAGAAACTAGTATTTTCAATTCATATTTCAGTTCTCCTTGGCTTGAACTCAGAATTTTTGTAGAGAATAACCTGCTAATCCATGCATTTTTCATTCTTGCGCAAATGATGTGCCTCTCCTTTTCCACACCAAAAAAAAGATTTAATAGCAATCTCAGCCACCCAAAGAAGTTTGTAACATTTCTGTTACAAACTTATTTCAACCTACAATTACCAAATAACTTAATTATCATAATTATATATGAAGCTTTACTGCAAATTAAGATTAAACTGGGTTGCTGAAATAAATGCTAATATATTTAATTGTGGAATGAATTATCTTGGCTTCATTGCTATTCCTCAACAGCAAGTCTTCCAAATAAGCATGACTGAACAATGTCTTTACATAGAGTTACCCAAGCTCACCATGCAACAAACAAAAGCAAATGTAGTGTTTCAAGCAGAGGGTACATTTTCCCTGGGTACCTTGACTTCTAGTGAGTAGCTACAAATTTCCACAGGAAGCTAAAGGTTCTTGATTTTTATTCTCAAAGTTTAAAATTAATCTGATAACGGTTGAAATTTGTTCTACCACGCTACTGGTGGACACAGAGATCCCCCTAGAAGCGTGGACTGAAGCAGAGAGATTGGAAGAGGGCAGGTCTGTTGCTAAAAATGAGAAGCTACAGCCCTAACAAAGCAAAAGGCAACAAGAAACAGTTATCAAACGCGCTTCTACCTCCACTCCACCTTGCCCAGCTCTGCAGCAGGCTGCCTGTTCCAGTATTTATCTTTCTCAAGCTGCAACTGAATTCTAATCAAAGTTAATAAAGGGCACGGGAAGAGGCGACTATCAAACCGCTTGTCCCTCATAACCTCTCTCAACATCAGAGTCCAGATCTCTGCCGCTGCAGTAACACTCTGTATTAGCCAGTGCCTGATCTATGCTGTAAGCTTGTTTAGTATATGTTAAAGGTAGGTATGGTAAATTTGATTTGCAACCCGTCTTGTCTCATTTACGTGATGAAGCCATTGCAATAAAATACTTCTGACACATTACACTGGCCTATGACATGATGCCAATGGAAAATGACATGCTCCACCATGCTGAATATGATAACGTTTATCTGAATAACTAACATCTCCTAACAATTCTAAATTTAGCCAGAAAACATAAGAAAATAAAATGTGGATTGAATAAAACTGCTCTTTTCTCAGCATCTTCCTCAACTTCCTTCAAAATCAGCACAGGGCTTAGCAGGTGGGGTCAAGACACTTTCAAAAGGCATTGGGAAGTTTTCATATGTCTTTTTTAAGTAAACGTACACACATAATTCATCATAAAATGGAAACATTTCAATATTTGTTTTCAATATTCTTTGGGAATTTCTTTTCTGGAAGTCCTGGAATAGCATAGAGTAGATTTAGGTCCATGATAAAAATGAACTTGTCAGCCACAGTCTTTATTTCAGCCATGGGGAGTCAAGGCCCAGGCCTCAGAAGTTGTACATGAATCAACGTTAAGACTTCACGGACATGCAGCATTTTCCTCTGAAAGACCTCAGAATACTTTATAAGCACTAATGAATTAAGTGTCCAGCACTTCTGTGAGATAGGGAAACACCATCCTTCTTTTACGGACAGTGGGCGGAAAGAGGTTAAGTGATTTGTACAGGGTCACAAAATAAATCTGTGTAAAGCAGAGCAAAACTAATGTATTCTGTCTCCAAGTCACGAGCTTTGGCGTGAGACCATTCCTCATCTCCACCTCGGTCATGTGAGGGCTGGTGCTAGAGTCACCAGGTGTTTGAGAGACAGAACCTCTCACACACACAATGCCTATCTCCTCCTAATTGCTCAGGTTTTAGAAATATTCACATTTTTACATATTTTTTGCCACGACAAAGTTTTACTAGCCTTAGAATTTGCAGAAAGGTCAAAGTAATTATGCGTAAATGTGTCACACACGTTATAACACCCTACAGAAACCAGTCAGGACTCTCAAAGGCCAAACTGATGAGGACTCTGTAGGAAACTGGAGAAGGCTCCATCAGAACCATTGTAACCCGGGTGTTGTCTGCAGACACTTCCCTTGGAGACGCGTGTGTTTGCAGACCGCTCAGCGGATCCTGAGAAAGCAGCAAACCCCGATTCTGAAAAATATTTTGTTTTTCCTTGCCAGCTCCAGTAACAAGATTAAATTAAAGAAAATTTTAAATTGAATACCCAGGGCAAGAAACCAACTTCCTGGTACTCCGATGTATTAAGCAACGTAATCTCCCAGAGGAAGCGGTAGAGCCCAGATTGCTCAGAGCGCTTAAAACCAGACAGGACCAAACAATCAGTTCCCTTGTCCTAACTGAGACAGACAATTTCTCACCTGCAAATGGGCATTTTTCCAGCAGACAAGCTCTGCCTTTAACAAGATAGGATTTTTTTTTTTCCCCTTTGTGCACTTACAAACATGACGAGGCAGGCACAGCCAGTGGAAGGGAATGTGGACTGCCAACAAGGATCCTGTTAGCTTCCCCAGCGCGCCCACTCCAGCACTTACCCCGAGCAGATAAGTTCACACACTGGGAGGTGGCACACACTTGTCGATAACAAAATTGATTACAGAAGCAAAGGAAGTCCACATAAACTGAAGTGAAAAAACTCATCTGTTAAGTGCCTCCGTGATCGCGTGCAACATAGTCAAGCGAGATTCTTTTAAACAATTTTTATTTAATGGAAAACATTTTCATTCATCCAGTTTCATTAAATCATCCATTATCTAGAAAAGGCCAGTTTAGACTTCAATTTCAGTTTGAAAGCACAGAAGAAATCTACTTTTGATATGCTAGAGCAAGCAAACCAGAAGAAAGAGTGACAAAAATCAGAAGGGGAAAGAAAAAACCAACCAAACTGATGCTACTTGTTCTCGCTCCTGGCAAACCCAATATGTTTAACACACATGCAGAAATTCAGAACTACTTACAAAATGGACTTGAGCTGATTCTGGTGAATATCAAATGAACTATGAATGGTTTTGCAGTATGTAAAAGACATACTGGGAGACTACTACGATCTGCCAGACAAAACCAGCCGTAGTAAACTGATCCCGAGAATCTCAGGGACCCAGCTGCAGCACTAAACCCACCGAGCGGTGTGGGTCCTGTTACACCCGGCTAAAAGGTTGCGGCTTCAGATGTTTGGTCTTGCACAAGATTTTAGAAACCTGAAAGAATTTCTCAGATGCTTTTTCTAACAAATGTTTGAGCTGGGAAGGAAAAGAAGGGAAAGCCATTTATGTGATGCTACTTGTTTAGTTGGTTCTTTTTTTTTTTTCCTAATTAAAAATGGTCACTGTGCATTATTTACTGTGAGTTTTCATCATAAAGTTTTGTCCCACCAATTGTTCTCAAGCCACAAGGATGCTTGCACCAAAGTAAATCTTTGCTGGGGAAACAAGCCTTGCCTGCGCTCCCACATGCGTGCTCCTGCAAAGGTAATTCTTGTTTGGGGACTGTAAGGAGAGGAAACAGTGCAGTAACAACCAATTATGAGACAACAATGGGAATTTTCTACCATGTTGTTCTTGCACAATCTGCTGGTCACATTCCACAGATTATCTAGTCAATCGTTATTTCACTTTAAAAAAAAATAAATAAATAAATTCACTGTTAGATGGCCAAAAAGTTCAGAAACAGAAGAACTGCAGAGCATCCTGCGCTGTTGGTGTCCAACGCAAGTGGCAGGTCCACTTGCCAGAAAACATCACGTTTTCTTCTGCCTAAACTCCACTGACTATGGGTGTGATACCAAAACCCGTGACTACAAATAACATTAGCCAGACGGGGAAAGACAACCATCTGATTTGGCAATATCAGTCACACATAGCTCCTTTGCATGTGGGCCACGTAAAAGTGCAGGTTGCACCAGGATGCTTAGCAGCATTAGAGACACCTAAGTGTAGCAAATGAATGAAAACACAGCAGGCAGTGCTGCTGAGGGAGATAATCTGATTTCAGATGTAAAAAATGAGGCTGTGAACCAAATTTGCCAAAAGTCAAAGCGGGGAACAAAACCCAAATCCTTTTACATCCTTTATTCACAAGCTACTGAGCTATTTCTGTGCATTTCCAGAACTGTGCTGAAACACAGACCGAGGGCACTGTGCCGCAGGTGGCACCTGTGGCATCCTCCCACCTCCCAGGCTTCAGAGGGGCCTTGAACTGCAGCCGTAGCAGGGCACCCAGCTGGAATAGTTGTGAGCTGCTCAGAGCTGAGCACTTAGCCAGTTGATCAGCCCAACAAATGGCCTTATTGTCTCCTCTCCCCCACGGGCACCTAAATTACTGCCAAATGCAGCAGACGGGGCCCTGAAATTCCTCCGCATCTCCCTGCACAACGACCAGGGACCAGGAGGTGCAGCTCCTCCCGTAGCACTGTCCTGCTTCAGCCATCACCCTTCTCCATGGTGGCACCTGCGGCACCCCTAGCATAGGGTGGATCTACCTGTCCACAGGCTGCACCTGAGGCACGGCATCCTGCAGCAACAGGGTCACAAACAGCCCAGCTGGAGGCGTCTTCACTTCAGCCTCTTCTCTTTCAGAGAGCTCAACACACCTGTAGCTGACTGCAGGAGGAGCCAGGCTCACTCTGCCATGGAGCTCACCGTAGGGTTTATACCACAAACACCTATCCAACAAGCCATGGGTTGAAAAACACACCTCCTTCCTTTTCCCCCAACTCCAAAATCAAGCCAACATCAGGAAGTGATGCTGCATGGCTTCAGCGGGTAACCAGAGATGAAGGCCCAGCCAAGCCCTGCTCCTCTCAGTTAGCTAAGGCTTCATTTCTTTTCCTCAATTCAGGTTGGTGGTGTGATTTCAGCTATTTCAAAGTTCAGCAAGAAACGTGTAATGTTTCTGTTTTCCAAGCATACTAAGTTCCTTTACTACAATGCGTCTGATGGGTCAAACCCCTACTAAATCATGCTCATCGTAAAGCAATACTACCATCACATAAATTTAAGCCTTTTAGTGCAGGCCTTTCATCAACTCATAATGCTGTCCATGCAGCGAAATCTAGATGCTTTCGAAAGCCTAATTGTAAGTTCAGGCTATGAAATGCTCATTTTTCTCTTAAAACCTCTTTTTATCACCATTTCTTGTTGCCCTGTGGTGTATATTGATTTTATATATTATACAGCAAGAGAGATAATTGTGTGCAAAGAGCTGTGTGTCATCTAAGAAAAAGGAAAATAAATAAGTCTATTTGGCAAGACCACGAGACGAGCTGAGTGAGTAGATATCACTCTTCCTACAAAAATACACAGCGGTTGCAGGCTCTACTGTAATCTGAATTGTAACAATTAGAAAAGTAATTGTTAAATTACAAAAATACATCAAACTCACAGACCTCCCAGGGACCCTGTGCATTTGGCTAAACAATATTCCAGCATTCGTCCATCCTCTGCAGCAAAATGAAAGGTGGGTGTCCCCTTTGTCAGTATATCATGAAAACTGGACCAGGTGGCTAATCCTCCTTGGGGAACTTGAACCTTGGCAAAGCATCCACCAGAGGCTGAACAGATGCTTAGGCACTCATTAACCAATTCATTTCGTCGTCACACACATGATGGGAGTGTAACATTAAGAGCCTGACAACCCTGCTTCCACCCCCACAACCCAGAGCCGAGACTGAAAGCCTTCCCCTTGCTTGTTCAACATGGCCCAGGCTGGTTAACGTGAGTTTAACTTTTCCAACTGTCTGGAAACACATACATCAACAACGCAACACAGCAGGAACCCAATTTCAGAGTTTTCTGAGCAGTTGGATGCAGGTTTTTGAGGTCCAGCTTCCCTATTTATAATAAAGCAGTAGCAAAGCCCTCTCTCCACGGGTCCAATCCTGCAAGCACACCTGTGAGCTGCCACCCCTACTGCACTGGCAGGGCCATTTGCTGTAAGCAGGATACCCAGCAGCAGCGGCAGAATCGGGCCCTGAAGACTGTAGATAGCTTGAGGATGGCTTGAAAATTCACATTACCCTTCAATGGCAATAGCAGGATGGCTCTAATAACACTAGCAGTTACCTGAGGATGGGGTAAAAAAAAAAAAAAAAAAAAAAAAAAAAAAAAAGAAAGAAAAAGGAAAGCATACAACAAAAGCCCTAGGAGATATTCAGAGGGGATCTAAAATACTGCGGGGCGGGGGGTAGGTGTGTGTATAAAATATAATTTCAGTAATATAAATACAACAGGGGATACAGGCAGCAAGTCACAAAGAGCAAAGCTGATTTTTTTCATGGCATAGTTTTAGGAGTTTAAGCCATTAAGAAAATAAGAGGCAATACCTAAAAGGGACAGGGGAAAAAAAAATAACCCTACCTCAATGAGCAGCTGAAAACAGAAAACCTCTCTTGTCAATTTGTAATTTAAGGAAAAGAGTCAGTACCAGCAGAAACCACAATTTAAGAAGAAACAACAAGGAAGAGACTCCTGTACACAATTATACTTTGCTTTCAGCTCATTTGCTTTCTTCTAGCATGGCATCAAAAAAGAACGGCTCCATGACCTATGGAGCCCAAGGGAAACGCATCACTGGAACACCATTCAGTACAATACCTTGGTAAAACCAACATGCGATCGGACATTCAGTCAGGGCTGCAGGAAAACTGCCAGCAGTGCCCAGGTATTTTGCAGTTTAAGTCTCATTTTTCACACTAGGTTCACGCTTGTTTAAGCAACAGAAACATCCATCAGTACAGTGCTGTGATGTTCCGTTTGGTCAGTTAGGAACCTCTGAAAACGTTGGCTGTGACTGATACCACACACTCACATCCACTTTAAAAAGGGGAAGCAGAGTTAGTCTGAGTCCATATTGAAAGTTATGCTTTGAATATTTTTATCTATTTTTATTTTCTGAAAAAAATTATCTTAATTGGTAGAATATAACGAAGTGTGCTAAAACTAAATCCTGCCTTCGGCATCAGAGGCTGTTAGACCTGGCAAAGCTGGGCTGGCAGCAGGTCCCAGGGAAAGCTTTTGTTTGAGCTCTGCCCGCCTACCTTCTGCCCAGCAGCCGGAGAGCTGGGAGCATGCTGCCGCGCTCACCAGGCAGCGGCCAAAGCTACGGAGAGCCTCAAAAGTAACTTTGAGTGTCCTTTTGCTAGGACTAACCTTCTCTAAACTTTGTATTTTTTAGTCTATGTTTTAAGGTAAAAGTTGGTGATGAAGTAGCTTATGACGTGCTTCCAAAGAGATGATGCTGGTGGATTTTGGCACAGAAAAGGGCGTTTAATCCCCAATTTAAAGGATGTGAAACCAGCAAGGGTCAGAGACTGCCTTTGTGTTTTACAGCGGTGGGCACAGTGGGTACAGAGACTGGAAGAAGAGATGCTAAAGAGCAAAAATAAAGCAGGAGGGGAAAATGCCTTTACAGCTGCCAATCTCCAGGCAACTAAAGCCCACAGCCCCCCTCCTTCCCCCATCCTCAGACTGCAGGACTTAGAGGAATTGATCCTGGCAATGACAGACAAGATCCAAGCCTCAAAAACCTTAGGAGAGAACAGCTTTGGAGATACGGACTTAAAATAAATAAATAACTTGTCCCAGGCCAGAATAGAGACTTTTTAGATCCCAGATCACTGACACGATAGTCATCAATGGTGCTATCGTGTCAGGGCAGCTGCTTGCTCATCCACACAAGAGGCGCAGCACAGCCTTTAGATGCCAGGACAAAAAGCCCATTCCAGGTGCAGCTCATCCTGCCACGAGTCAGGGCCACCAGCAAGACCCCAGCAGTATTCCCATGCTGGCTACTTGCATCAAAGGCAAGGGAATGGGGGGAAACGCCACGATTTTATTTATGGAAGTAAGAGCTGATGAGAATTTACTTACACCTAGCAGTAATTCACAGTTACATCAAACCCAGTTCTGTGCATTGGACACGAATTACAGAGCACGAGGGGCTCCCAATTGCGAGTCTCCGGTAAGCAGGGTAAAGCTCAGAGAGCTGAAGCGAGCAGGGCACTGGGATGCCAGCACCCGGGGAACCTCAGAGACACCCCACAAGGCTTCAGTGTGCACAAGGTGGGCTCCTAGCTATGCTTTGAGCCCAAATTCATAAACCTGTTAGAGAAAGGCTAATTTTCTCAGAAGCACTACCTGCTCAGGAAACACACAAAACTGAAGCTCCTAATCCCTCAGGACCATTGCTGTGCCCCAGCAGGTCATCAACAAGACAGAGGTGTTTATTTATAATCCTGACCTTGTTCTTAACCATTTTGCACTTACCTGAGTGACTTCCACAGGTTTTGGTGACTGCAGCCAGGTACTTGCCAGGTCACCACCGCTCCCCGTTACACACCTCCACTGAGCTCCATTGACGGCTGCTCATCGCTTTACTGAAGTTCAGCAACTTCAACTAAAACTAGACACTGAGGGGAACCTTCAGCTAACAAGTCAAAACTACTTCTGAAAACCAGGCTGAAGAAAGAACACTGCATTTTTAGAAAAAAAAAAGAGAAGTCCTTTCCTTACAAGTTCCTTCCCCAGCGAGCAGAGGAGCAGGAACCCAAGCTGTCCTGGCAGTGCCGTCTATACCCGCCCAGTGTGGGGCAGGTGTGATTGGTGCTAATTGTGTGCAGCTGGGAGGCTCAGGGGCTGGCCAGGGCTGATGGCAGAATCACCAGCACCTGGGCTGGGGCAACTCCACCCCTGCCCTGGCTCAGCCCAGGGGCCATTTGTCCTGCCATTGTTATTTGAAACATCTCAGGACAAAGACCCTTTCAAATTTCAGACCCAGAGATACTCTTACAGGCTTTGACACCGTTTGCGAAGTTTTGGTGTGAAGCAAAGTCTTTCTTTCTTGGTTTGGGTTTGGTTTTTTTTTTTGGCAGAGTTAAAACAAACTTCTCTGCTCTCTGCAGTGACCGGCAGCAGAAATAAGTGGCTGCAAAGCAGGAGAGTGGCAGCTGGGGCATCTCTGCCTGTGCTGGATGTGGCACCACACAGGCACAATGCCAGTCCTTACCTGCTTCTGTCAAGAAACAGGATGTCCTGGTGCCGTCTAGACAGTATGTCCTTGCTACGTGCTATCCTGCGAGCAGGTGCCAACTGGAACGAAAGCATCTTCATTCCATCTTTCCTGCCTGATTGTCCTATTTCTAGAAAACAAATCAGTGCTTTAAAAAGGCAAAAGCACACCTTGCCCAAAGACAGCTTTCTTTAATTCAAAAGATGCACAACTGGCTTCAAGCTCTCCTCCTTCCCCTGCCATCCCAGAAAAACAAAAACAAAACAGAAGAGACATGGAGTCAAATATGCTTTATTACTTATTAGCTGGTAATGTAATACCTTCTGACAAGCTGAACAATTGTAGCAGGCGGCTGTGGAAGTCGCTACACGGCCTGTTTAGAACGAAACCAGGGATGAGAGACAGCTCTGAAAGGGAGTTTTTGAGCACAGCTCAGCCATCCTACCGTGCCCAAACCAAGTAGTTTTATCCAGTTAATTTAGTGAATGAATCCCTCAGGGTCTCCAGCCATCTACCACTACAGCTCATTAGAGCCCAATATCCGACTTTTCACGTTGTATCACTGAAAGCACTTACGTTTAAAACGTAATTAAACTTAAAACAAACAAGATCTCTTTTCCTCCCTCGGCAGCTCCGGGACCTGCCCCCCAGCCCCTGCCCACACTGACAAAGGCACGTACCTCCGCCGCGTTATTTGGAAAAACACGGCGCTGACTTCCCCCGCTGACGGCCTGACATTTGCCCGACCATTCATCCTGTGAGCAATTAGAAATCTAAATACTGGGTGTAATGCCTGGCTACTGGGATTTAAACTCGCAGATCTCTTACAAACGAGTAATGCGGTGAGACTTGCTGTCCGACGAGGTGTCTTATTGAAATATCCCAGGCTGGTTCGCTTGTCACAGCTGTCGTTTCAGCCATTTGCACTTACACTGTATTGCTTTCATTACAAAAATAGAAATTTGTGTCCTAAGTGCTGTTACATTACTAATGCTAAATATTTAATTCCCCGGGGTTCTAATTATGGTTGAGCACTGGCAACACTGATTCTACTTTTTAATAACAACTGTAAAAGCAATTTGAGCATTTTTCAATTAATTAAATACATAGTGTACGAGTAACCTCTTGTCATTTTGCCCTCCAGGACCTAAGCTAATTTGTGTGGAATAAAATGTTTTGAAAATTAACTGATATACTAGTCTGATCATTGTTGTTCTGTTAAATTATAGTCTGCCAAACGAGTGGTGTATAATAGTTACATACCATACCGTTTCCTTATTTATGACGACGTGGTGGTTTTTTGAAACAACTTCTCCAGCGCATTTCTAGAGAGCCCGTTGGAGAGGGCTAATTAGCAGGCAGGAGATGGTCTATGTACGCGGGGATCAGCAGACTTACAGCGCGGTGAGTCCTCAGCAACAAAAAACAAAGCCTCACTCCATTCTTCAGACCTCATTTTCACCTTCTTTCACAGCTGAAATTAAAAGTGTTAATTAAATGACTTTCTCCTGCATAAACTGCTACGGATTAGTTAGTAGTTTACACTTTAACACATGGGAATTGACTCACAATATTAACACACACAAGTAGTTTAGAAACCAATTTTTCATCTTCAACTTACAGAACCCAATATGAAAAGATTTGCCCATAAGATGAGTTTGTTGGAATACACGGACAGTCAAAAATACCTAGCCTGCTCATGCAGACATCCAGGCATAAAACTAACTTCTACCGCATACCTAACACGATGCTACAAGTAAAAAGTATATTTTTGGTTTAGAACACCGACACACAACAGCACCTTATGCATCCTTGTAAGGGAACCTAACCTCTTCTTTTCCGTGCCCCACATTAAAAATAATGCAAAATCAACTGGGAAGAACGAGCAAAAAACCCCTACATTTTTAAAAATATTTTTTACACATTTTTATTCGTTGCTGATGAATAATGTTCTTTCAGCATGTACTCTAATAGTGTGTTTTATTTTATAGTGTGCAGTTAAGACAAACATACTGCTTGAAAAGTGCTTAAGGTTTAAACATCCCAAAATACACAGGTGAAAGTTTGATGGTTTGAGCCAAATAATACACAGTAAAGGCAATGTTCTACTCTGAAATCATACAAAATATGGAGGATAGATAAACAGCCAGCACACTGCTAAGATTTCAACACTGACAAAGCACTTCAGGAAGCAAAAATGTCTTACTAATGAAGACTGGTAGCACAGGCTTTCCAGCTGGAAGTTGCCTGCGGCTTAATTACTGATGTTTAAAAAGAAGATTTTGGAAAAGCCATCTCCAGCCACCGTGCTACTGTATTGAGACTGTCTCTCTTGTCAGGGAAATGGAGATGGCAGCACTGAGAACTGGAAGCATTCACAAAAGACGAAACGTCACATTTCCAGTACCTTGCCTGGTTCCCGCTCCCAGCTCGTCCTCGGGCCGCCTCTGCTCAGGGTGGCCACTGCCGCCCACCACAGGGCCACAAACCTGCTCAACCTTCGCACTCTTGGCACTGCTTGGCTTTGAAAGAGGTGGGGCTGTTTCTGACAGCATCTGTCAGGCTCTGGGGTCACTCAAAAGAAGGATCTGACCCTCTGATATTTTATTATGCCCCCTCTTTCAGGAAAGTGCTTAGTGCCTGTATCTATCCCATGCATGGGCACTGACAGCCCCATGTGCCTTGCTGTGCTCAAACAGACATAAAATTGTTCCAGTGCGCTGGAAAAAGAAGGGAAAGGAACAGAAAAAGAAGATCGTATCACTAAAAATTACAATATTGGTAATTATATCTGTTCAATAGACTTTTTGAGGACATTTATTTATAACGCGTTTGGTCACTGTGTGTCGTAATTACAAGTCTGTTTTTTCACAACTTGCAAAGCATTACGCATGCGGAACATTGCACTCATCATACTAGTTAAAATGAAACCAAGCCTCAGTTCACGTTAAGTAAGATTCCTTATGTGCTACACCAAGACACTCACACACTAAGGGCTGCAATTCAAACTAAGCAGGATTGCATTTCAGTTTAAAAAAAAAAAAAAAGTTTTAAAAAAAATCAATAAACCACAGATTTTTTTTGCCGCCAAGCAAATTAAGATTCTCAGTCAGCATTACAACACTATTTTTTTTCCAAAGAAATACTAAATAGAATATACAATCACTGTCAAATAAAAGTGCTCAGGTCTTAAGCATTTGTGTGTAGGTGTGTGTGTGCATACATAAAACATACACATGCCCAAAATACGAAGAACATTAGCAATGTATTGCAATAGCTCTCTTCTTAAAGACAGATTTATATAACGGTGTAAAACTTGAAGTTATCTTTACTACTATTAAAAGCTCCACGGTATCTCTTGGTATTTGACTTCAATAAATCCTGGAAACATTCTGCTCACATACTGAGTTTTCAGGAATGTGCAGCATGTGTCAACTTCAATAAAAGTGGTACAGTTCTTTAATTACCCCCTTCACCCAGCAGCTGCTTTAATGAAGTATTTTTCTGAACATGTAAAAATGTAAAATACCCCAAAAAATCAGTCATCTATGTGCAAGGACTGCTCAGCATCTAACAATAATGGATATACTGGAGGACAAAAATGTGAGTCATGCCAAGCCCATAATTCTCAGTGACTGACTGTAAAGCACTTATAGTCGCCATTAAGCTTTTAAAACTCTAACCCTAATCAATCGTAAACGAAGAAATAAAGACCTCATGGTTATTTTTAAAATCTTAAACACTAGTACATAACATGAAATAATTTTTCTGCTTTTTCTGATTCACACAGCATTCTCCCAGGTAAAATACGTACTTCTGCATGAAAATAGGCTAGTACATACAAGTTAAAAAATAACAACACCTATTTAAACACATGAGCTAATTATACCTGGCATTTTGGACTTCAGTGGTAACACACTGCTTGCCACAGAGCAGAAAAAATCCCCGTCAGCCAAAACCAAAGGTGCACAAGATTCAGAAATCTAAGTGCAGACAACCTCTCCCCTTCTCCAAAGGCTTGTGCTCCCGAGTCTCTTCATGGTGCAGGAGAGCCAACACCATCTCCCCAGGCTGGGGAGGACCTGGAAACGTACAACATGCACACATTTATTTCAACCTTGGTGACAGCACAGCAACAAAAAGCCCATTAATAAGAAAAAAGGCAGATAACCGGATGCAATCAACTTGCGATCATTTTTTTTGTAACGTGCTAGTGAATGGGTGCCAGCTAACTAATCGTAGTAGAGAACAAACCTAATTTATACACAGCAGGATGCTGTCAGATTATTTTAAACCTAATAATTATTTCTAGCAGCAAGGCAATGTTACACTTTGTAGAAGACATTTGCTCTGAAAAAAAAGGTTCATGTGCTGTTTGATTAATTTGGTGGGAAGGGCGGGGGGGGGGATGGATGAACGAAAGAAACCCACCTAAAGCCGATGAAACGTAACACTCGGCAGAACCAAGCAGCCAGGTGAAAGAGGAGCTTTGAAAAAGGCACGGTGTTAGGAGACGGGCACTTTGCCAAATTAGTTAAGCGATGCCGCAACTCCCCCCCAGATCTTTTTTTAGAGAGAAGTGTAAGTAACTCTGAGTAACTTCAGTGGAAGCTGCTATGCTGTGAAGGTATTTGTTACACCAAGATGCCTTCCTCCCTCCCAAGCCAAACGGAGGTCTAAGATGACCCAGTCTGACCCCAGGTGTAGCAAAAGCCACAGAAGCCCATGACGAATTCCCCTACCCCACCCAGCCGTTTGTTCAAGCATATACCTCTACAAAAACATTTCATCTTCATTCAAAATCTACTATTCCCTTTCCAATCGTTTCTAATGATTCATTGGTCTTATTAAAAGTTTGCACCTTAGAGTTTGTCATGAACTGATTTTTATCTCTGTGTATTGTCAACACCTATTGCCTTGAAAATGTTTTGCTATGTCTGGAGTTTGAAAACAGTCATAAAATCAGCTGCCACATTACAGACGTAAAGATTATCTTCAGGAATGCACATTTTATTCAACCAAGTTTGAACTGAAGTTAAAGGAGTTAGAAAGTAACCATATAGTATCAGTTAAAAAGGTAAACTATGTTTTGTCCAACATATTTGTGGAGAACATACATAGAAATCATGTGTTTATAATAACAAACACATGATTACGCCTGGGATCTTGATAGATTCATACTGAATGCGGCAATCACCAAAGAGCCAGGAAGTCTACTTGAAACCAACCTATTATTTGGAGTATTTATAAGAAAAAAAAAAGCTGTCTGCTCTGAAATTGTATTTTGTTTTCTTTGTAGCGCTACATAAACAGTATGACAGTCTTAACTATAGTATTTGATCACTTTAAATGCCTGGATGTAAAATTTTACTCATTGGCGTAACATATCCATGACAGTGCTCAACATAAGACATATGTTATTTTGCAATACTGCTTTAACTACGTATTACCACTTAAGCAGGCAAAAAGATTATTAGGCAATCGCAAGCATTTCATTAAATATTTTAACCTCAGTACTACAATAGTCCATATTAAGATAAAAGAATTATATGAACTATGGGCTGTCTCAGAGAGCTGTGGAGGCTCATTTCATGCTCAGGGGAGGACATCTGCCAGTCCTTTGGAAGAGGGACATCACTTCTGAACTCGGCACTCGGATGTGGCTCAACCCCAGGCTGGTGGCACAGGGCACAGCACTCACACCTGGAGCCACACACCCCTTCACCAGAAAGGTGCAGAGATTGGATCGGGAGCAAGTTGAGGATTTTGGAAACTATGCAGTTGGCGCTTTGCCTCCTTGAACTATGCATGCACCAAGCAAGTACAGGCTAACAAGGCTAAGACAGAGTTTGACTGAAGAGTCCAACATTTTCTCAACATATAGCAGTACGTAGCCAAGTAAACTCAAAACTTGGCAGAAAAGCAATAGGTTTCACACTCTATCATATCATTATCTTTTTTACATAAAATTTTAAAATAATAGCGACTTGTAAGTTTGTGCACATTCCCAAATCTCTTTGCAAGCCTTATTCCTAAAACTCGCCATGCCTCATCTCTTCATGTCACTATTTTTCAGACCTGCAGTTCAGGGGACAGCAGATGCAGGCCCCGCTCTGAAGGCGCTGTGATGTGCTGCTGAGGATAAACCAGCCAGGCAGAGCAGCGCCTTCTCCTCACATACCAATTCCTTTCCAGGCATAGTACATTATTTTACTCCCTTACACATGGCACGTAAGAGAGGCCAGGACATACTTCCTCATTCTTTAGCACAGGGCTAGTAAAAAGCTAGTGGATGCAATGCCAGCTGAGCTGGAGGCTGTGACTGAACCAAGTTCTTTTCATCCAGCAGTGCCCCCAGAGGAGACACAAGCAGTGCTGCTGCGCTCAGGTTTCTGACAGATCAGGAAACCTCTTGTTCTTTGTAGGCCCAAGCCGTCTGCGGGACAGCACCTACACTCCACCGCCTTCCCGCAAGAACGGTCAGTGTTGAAGGAGCTGTTTAGTGCCCTGTTTTCACCCAGTATGCCTTCCAGTGCTAGAGCCCATCCACACTGTTCTAATTTTGGCACACGGAACATCAAGAGCTTGGACGCCTCACCAGACTCCAGCACCTACTGATGCAACATCAGACAGAGAAGCAGCAGTGCAACATCGTGCAACATCAGACAGAGAAGCTTCTCCTGCTGGACGTGTTCTCCCCTCTTCGCTAAGACCAGCTCAGGGCACCGCGTGTCTAAAACAGGTCACTTGAGGCATGGGTGGGTTGAGGCAGCCTCTTTGATGAGTAAAGCCAGACAGTGTGTTCTCTAGGTAATGGAAACATTTGCACCATCCGTGCAGCTTGAGCAGATACATTTTCCTGCAATAGGTGTCCTGTCACCTACACACGCTCACACCATCTCTCCGCACTCACAGTGGCACACACAAGGAATAAGTCAAAGAGCACAGGTTTATTTTATATTATCCATTACGTCCCTGAAATGTGAATATTATACATGACAGAACTGCACAGCTTTGTAACACATCCACTTTGTACCACAGCTTAGAGATGTAGCTGCACCTGTTGAAAAGATTACACCACCACCAGCTCCCACCACCCCTCCTGTCAATACACCACCCTTCCAGATACACCGTCTGTGCATTCCCTGCCCTCCCATCTAAATGACCCAGGGTGCTAGTTAACCAACATTTGATAGCATGAGTAACTTGGGCTGAAATAAGTCTGGGTGTGCTCAGGGAAACAGTTCAGTTTGCTTCCTTAGGAGGGGCGATAACCTCCAGGAGAGAGCGAGTGAGCAAGCGTGCATGAAGCCTCCTTCTTTAACCAGCACAGCTGCTGACCAAGGAGGCTGTATCTCTTGCCTTCTCTGAAGTTAATCCCAGCAGTTTAAGGCAGACTTGTGAAAAAAACGTGAATCTGAAGTTACTCTAAAACGCTACTCCAAGGACACATTAGTTCCACTAGAGTCAAAGTATAAACCAGACGCAATAGGTCGAGTTCTAGTCGAAGAGATTGCAGAGAAAGTAAGAGCTAATAATTCTTAATTTGGCATAACATGACATTCCCAACAGCTTCTGTCTCGCCTTCCAGTAATTGCGTCTTGGCAGTGTACATATTAAAAAAATCATAGCACAAAAGACATTTTCTGTTAAAGAAAAAAAAGGCAAAAAAATGCAAAAGTACCTTTCTTTGTAATACTGTCATTCTGAAAACTGAAGACGCTTTCACTGAAAGGAAAAATATGCCGATCAAAACACGAAAGGGACAAAACTTCATTCATTCCTTATTTGTTTAAGAATTACTAAAAAGAAACATTTTTGCGGGAGGCTAAGGCAACAGTAATTTAGACAATAATAAATTGAGCATTGTAAGAATAACTATTCCATTGAATAAAAGAACTCTGGCAAGAAACTTTTCACATGGCATTCAACAGACATTCAAATAAATGAATGAAGTATGCAAGTTAAATTACTTCAAAAATAAAGACTTTCCAGCGGTTTACCATAATGACAATATTGTATAGAAAGATACAATAGCTCTTTGTAGCCTAAAAATTGTCAGTTTTATTTTACAAAGATGACTTCCAAGAGCATCTTGTCATGACAATCGAGTTTTGAGGAAAAAACAACCTGTCATTTGATAAATAGATGAATTTAACTGTCATTAAAACCACTTAAGCATTCCTCCTTCCTGTTATCCTTCTCATCTCGGCAGTAACTGATAAGAAGATTTCAGGGAGGCTCAGTCATTGATGGCAGGATCTAGAAAAGAAACAATTTTGCATACAGTTATCATTCTCATTCACAGCTTCTAGTTATTGCATTTCACTAACCTGCATTTAATTGGCTTCCTTCTGCCACTGGCAGGAGCACAATGGACCGTCTGCTTCATACAAATCACCACTCACTGCTGCAGTTACACCTTACACCATGAAAATATTATAGTGGCTGCCTCCTATCGTGTTAATAGTGCATACAAAGGTAACATTAACAAGGTCCTGTTATCCACCAGCTATGAATTGCTAATACCAGCCACTGCATTAGCCAGCTGGAACCGGACATTACTCGTTATCATGCAGTTCATTACTTATGGAACATGGCTGAACCTGACATTGGTAGATTTCTCTGCAACTTCTGGAAAATATACCACTTGTCCACGGAAACATACCACCAAAATAAGTGAAGAAGGACCAGATGCAACAGTTACAACAGAATTAAGAGAAGACAACGACTACAATAGCATGTTTTCCCAAAGACCATTATCCAAGATTTTGTTTGGCTAAGCAACCAGCTTCTTTAAGAGGAAAGGAGGGCATAGATTGGTCAAAGAAAAAGACCTGAGCTTTGCATAACCAGACGAGCTCCCATGTGTCTCTGGAAGGCTGTGTGCACGGCAATCCCACTTCCAACATACAGAGTAATTAATTGTATTCCTACATTAAAGCTACGATGGCACACCTCCACCTTGGCAGATTTCTAGCTGGCTTTAATCTTTCCCATCTTCCACATGCCAGGTTCCTCACACCAACTGGCCCTCGGTGACAGCTGAGTTTTTAATGCAATACATCCTGATGCAAACAGGCTTTGCCCTTTCTTCCACCTTTGGCTAGACTACGCTGCCATTTAGTCACTGCACTGACGTAACAACTGCACTTGCTTCTACTGCACTGCAGCTGTACGTCTCCTGACGTGACAACAGGAAGCAAGGGTCTTCATCCCTACAGGAATGTAGCTGCCTTTTTGGTTAGCAACTTGCATCTTTTTTCATGCCGAGGACAGAGCATATGGTCCTTCAAAGGGATATCAAAATAAATATGACAGGTCAGTGCAATCATCACACCGAATGAATTCAAACGATGCCGTATCTAAAATGAAATGTGTGCACATAATAAAGATTCAAATAACAAAAAACAAAACAAAACAAAAAAACCAAAACAACCCTACCCTTTATCCCTCTCTGAATTATTTATGAATTTTGCAACTCCAGCTGTTGCCACCAGCCCAAGGACATTACTTCATTTTGGGAATGACACTTCATATTAAAAGATAAGTTAACAAAACGAAACAAAAAACCCTATCCTTACAAGGCCGCAGCAAAGCATAATACATCTTTTCCCAGCATTTACAAAGGAAAATAATCAACAATCAATTCAGTTCACGTTTCTCAACTTGTTTCCATAATTCCAGACACAGATTTCAACACTCATATATTAAGTCAGCTATGCCTTTTTAACCACTGCAGTTAGGCAAGACTTTCAAGGAGTCTTGGATCCTCTTTGTATTTTTTTAGGGTCATCGCCCTCTAACAGTTCACCATAAACCATATGCCACCATACCAAAGACTGTGTGATACTATCGGCACTCAAATTAGTGAAAGCTTTTAGTACATAATATGGTCATTCCAAGAAAATGTGAATATTCTGCATACGTGGAATTGCTTTTGATAAAATCAATTATTTGTTCATAAATTAAAACAAAAAGAAACGCAACTTCAACATGTGTAGCTTAGGGCACAAAGAATTAGTTTCAACTAACCATGACATTTAGATTAGCAAATTCTACATAGTGCTGTCTGTCCACTTACAGACTGCTCTGATTCAGGCCCCATCACATATTAGTTCTTAGATTTCAAACAAACAAATTGAGGAGGGGAGGGCTTAGCCAGTGAGCATGATTTCCATTGCCTACATTTATATGCCCTCCCCCCTCCCACACCCTTTCCATCAACTATAACAAGTTCATAGTTTATCTGTACAGCAAAGAACATGGAGGTGGAATAAATAGGAAAGAATTGAAAAATAAAAATCAACCATTGGTTTTGGTTGCCACCTTATTCATAGTGGAATCTGACAATTAAATAGGTATAGAGATCTGACCTGTTACCCAAAAACACCCACACCACTAACATTGCACCACCTTCCCGCTACAAGAACATACTGAGATGCTGTCTTCATGTCAAGTGTCAAGGGACATATGACCCCTAAATATTAGTCCTTCATGATTTATCAACAGCCTCTTCTCCACCACAAAGGAGATTACTCTGTTCTTACCTTGTGACCTTCATTTCACAGTGTTTTCTGCTTTTATTTTTACATAACCGAACAGCAATTGGGTTTATGCTCTGCTCCTAGGAGATGCCAAATGCCACAATAACTTTCAACTGATTAATGATCTGGGCTGGTTGGTTGTTTTGGTTTGTTTTTTTTATCTTCCATAGTCACCCGAAAGTGGACCAGCAATTGTAGCAGTTCTAACCCTAAAAGGAGATGTGTGAATAAACTGCAGAACCTTCCAAGGTACCATCAGCAGAAATCTCCGGTATCACCCACAAAGCTCGCAAGACATTTGTCAGCTTCCTGCAGCCAACAATGCACCATTTGCCACAAGGGTCAAGCACACAGTTCAGGTCTGAACCAGAACACCAGGCAGGCGGGTATTTTATAAGCAAACTCGTCTTTGGGAAAGGCAGCAAAGCAAGAGACGTTATCTGTCTTGCAAGTGAAACAAGCCAATGGCTTGTGAGCAGAGTCCACTTTGGTTTAGCCGTCAGCAGTACCTCCAGCAGTATCCACTTTTGTTTAGTTTGGTACCCCTGAGCTCATGCAATGTTATTCAGGAAAAGGAGATGTAGTTAAACATTTATTTGCCCTTCAGTCTGCATCATAACTGGCACCCAGCCCTGAACAGTCTCTCTCTTATTCGCTACCGCAGGAAAGCTACCGAAAGAGGACCTTCCCTTCCCATGTCATGCTGTTGGCCAAAGAAACAAAAGGTACAGAAACAAAGAGAACAGGCAGAGAACTTGGGATGTGCACAATACCACTGAGCACTTAAATGCTACCCTTTGAACCTTAACTTCCAACAGCCCCAAATTCACCAGTTGTCACTGCCATATATTTGAGGTTATTACTCCCTTACCATTAACGATTCTCCAATATCTTGCAAACCCCAGGTGTTATGCACAAACCCCCTCAAAACTACAATTATTTACAGTTGTAACCCACTCAAATGTACATCACATCACTTTTTTTTCTGAAAATTAACAAATTAAAAACAGGAACATATCTCACATTCTGGGGCTGCCATTTAACTCTCAATGCCACAGGTTCTCAAGTGCCTCCTGAAATACTTTCTAGCTGTACTAAAGGAATGACATTTGGAAAAATCACCTGTGTGCAGATAGAAAAACATCCTTCTGAAGATTTTTCACAAGCTAGTTGGATGCAATTGAAGTCAGTCCTCAGAAAATAAGGAAAGTCGTCTTCGTGCCCAAACATGCTCACTAAATGCTCCTGGCTATGACATTATTTCATAATTGACACACACACAAACACCTCAAGAAAATACCTTTTTGCCTATGTCTGGATTACACAGCTATATATACCCAGTGCTTTTGCAGAGCCTTCCCTATGTTGCACAATGCTCTCGAATACAAATGAAGAATTGATCCTTTCAGATGACGATTTTTTTTTTTTAGTGTTCGATATTTTTAATGTTAAAAAAATTGTACCTCAACATGGTCTTTAATCTAATCCTTACCCTGAACAATTGAAGTACATCCGTATTAATCTATTAGATGCTTTTCCACACCACACCTATGGCACTGCATAAATTACTGTAATTTAAATGAATTACTGCTTGAAAATTCTCATTTGGTAAGAAACATGCAGTGTTACAAGGCACCAGAAAGAAAAATGTGCACTACGGTAACTAAGTTTTATAACATAGTATATCTAGGTTCTCATAAACCAGCTATTCTAAATTGTTAAAGGACAAGAATATTAGACCGATCACATAGAACACACATCAATATGTCCAAGAAGTCAATAATATGAAATTAAATCTACAGTTTATTTAGATACATTTCCATGCCCATATATGCAGAACCCACTTTAAAAATGCCATTAGGCTGGCTGAAGAATATTATTGCAAAAGACATTAACACCAATAGTAATTCTATCTCTGCCCTGGATAACTTGCATTTTTCTCTTTAAATGTCTGATCTGCTGAAACACATTGAAGAAAAAGTACTTGGGGGAAAAAAAGAAAGAAAAAACCCACAACCAAATAGAAAAAAACCCTAAATTATTTTGTTACATTATTCCACATATTACTGCTGCTTAAGGATGACTTGTTTAAGACTGCAGATTTCAACTACCTAACAGTAAAGAATGAAAAGCTTCTTGCTACAAGCTAAAAAGAAAGTCTTTACTATGCTCCTTGAAGAGCTCATTTTCACATTACTCAGGCTTCATTATGCTGAATCAATATTCGTTTAGTCACTGGGGTTATTGACATATTTTAAAATAAAAGTATACCCTTCAGCTACTGCACTCATTACGGGTAATTTGTCTTGTCAGGGAGCAGGGAATATTATCCCAGTCTTTCAGGGGCTGACAGCCCATGGAAATACCTCCCCTTGGTTACAACTGTAAATAATTTTAAGGTAAAATATTGAAAAATCAATGACTGTTTCCTGCAATCTGTCACAAACAAATCAATCATAATCTGCACAGCCAGAGAGTATGATTTGAAGGAGATGAGAGCAGATGTAATTCTTGGCTGGAATCTCTCATTTCAAAATCACTTCACATAATGGTGTCATCATTTAAACACTTAGCAGTCACTGCAACTGCCACTCATAACATCTAGTTGGACAAAACCGCAAGGAAGAGGAGGAGAAATGCCACTGCTGTTATGTAAACAAACACTTTATTTAAACGGTTGCAACATTAGCAAATTTCACAGATAGAACAGCTAGGCTTGTCTCTCCACAGAAGTCCAAGACGCTTTTCTTTCTCAATGGAAGATTGTCTATAAACTAGCCTCTCACAAAGCCTTTTAAAACAAAACTAGGCTTCACAAAAGGTGAGCAATAATACCTGCTACTAATACTATTTCTAAAAATATTTCAATTTCATTCACTCTCAATTGCTTATAACAGAATTACGCATCAAATTCTCAAGAGATTAAGAAAGGAGAATTGTCTGAGATACTTTTGTCTTTTTAAGAGCAATAAGGGCTTCAATGCTTCTTTGTCCTCTACATATTAAATTTCACATCTAATTTTCATTAAGCACACACCGACGCAACTTTAGTGTAGGTAACCACTGCAGAGTACAGGAGAAAGAAAGTCATAACCTACACAAATTAATTGATAATATATTTTCAACTTGCACTCAAAGAGATTAACTGTTGTATATGGAATTACATTTGTATAAAGGATCAATTTATACATAAAGAATTAACTACTCTGCAGTCAAAATGCTATAAACTGATCTTTGTAAATGTGAATCATTTGTGTAAGACCAATCTATTTTTATAGAGTAATACTAACGCTTGGACTGAAATTATTTCCTCATTTGTCCCCCCACCTCACCCCAGACTACATTTTCACCCTGACACCACAGCGTTCGAGAGACTTCTGTGCAGATCAGTCAAGATGAAAAAGCAGCAGACAGGATGAAATTGTTGTGCAACCGCAACCGTGGGCCTAAGCCTGCACTCCTTGTACAAACAAAATTCGCAAATGCTCAAGGAGTGTTTCACTCTGGAGTCTATAATTTGAGCTCTTAATCTTTAATGTGCAGAGCCCGTTATCACACATTCATTTTAATCACATTAACCTCACCAACTCATATTTCTGAGTATTTATCTCACAACTGTGAGAATAAGAAAAAAAAAAACGCAATCAAAAAGATGAAATTATTTTCTCTTTTCTTGCAAAAAAAAAAATTCCCTTAATACTGTTTTTAAAAATATTGTACATCTAAGTAAACCTCTCCAAGGTTTGCCTTCCTTTAAAGCAGGCTTTAAATCTCTCTATCTTCTACACGGAAAATACATATCTCTAACTCTTTATTGATACACATCAAAAACCACTATTGTTTGTAGCAGCTGGACAGATTCTCTTTCTTAACAAAATAAACTATTAAAAAAAAAAAAAGAAGAAATGAAAGTCTTAGCCCAGAAGAAACAGTTACTGCCTTAGAGGCTAACTAAGTGGAGGAAAACTGCAAATACCAGCCGTGAAGTGAATCAGCTTATCCTGGGGAAAGGCCACTCTATTGTGAAAGGAAGCAGGAGGAGCAGAGGGTAAGTAATTGCTGAAAACAAGAGTAGCTCCTAGAAATGAAGTTGCAGTACCTCACTTTTTTCCCGGATGAGATCTATAATGAAGCTATCCGACAGAGAGAAGCCTCAGGCTCATCAGCCCTTTTAAATCTCCTCACTGGCCAACCGACACTCAGAGAGGGAAGACCCAGCTTACTACGTTAAGCCATTCTGGGAGGGAAAAGCAGTGTGGCACACTGAATGCACCGGCATCCTTCCCCCGTGCCGTTCCTCTGAGCCAGGTTGTTATTTCTTGTGACAAACACCTAATTAGGTGGGTCAAGAATCACAGAAGATGGAAGAGATCCATTCTTCCTACATGCCAGACCTCCTATTCATAAAAATGAAGGCAATGACTCTTCCCCTCCATTGTAAGGCACTTAATAAATGTTAATAATAATTAAGACAGTCACATCTCCCAGACAACACTGTGAGACATTTTCTTGCAATATTTGAGAACTATTGGGCTCAGGAGGGAGCTCCCACAAGTTCCAGGCAGAAAAAAGACTCACAAATTCCATCCTTGGATGCAAGAGGCCACAGAGGGCTGCAGCACAGCAGACATTTCACAATTGCTCCCCAACAAGGGAAGCCCTAAGAAGAAAGGGCAGCACACGCTGTGACACTACAGATGTTTATGGAGAGTTCACGGATCAGCACAACAAGTACTATTTTCTGCTGGATAAAGCATTAAGATGCTGTAACAGCTAAGAGGACTGCAAAGTCTTTCTGGTTAAGAAGTTGAACTAGCTTCAATTTCTTAAACTAAAAAGTATTTTTCTTCATTGTATCTTTCTCAAGAAAAAAAAAGAAGAACTACAGGTTATGAAAGAGCTGAAAAAAGAAAAGACACTGGCTTAAAAAAAAATCTAGCAGCATTTCCTCTAGAACCCACCTTTTTGGTTTACTGCTCTCACTCATAATGTTCATTTAAGGCAATAGTATATGTTCATTTATTTAATGCAGCTCCACGTGATCACTGAAGAATAAAGCAGTGCAATATTACATCACGCTATATTACTGACATTACACTATTATCAATACTCTACCTAATGAAGTTGATAAAGTCTTTGTGTTATGGAAACGGTGTGTTACAGGTGTTATGGAAAGAATAATAATCATGCTTTGAAATAGCTCCCACCTTCCAACTCTGTTCTTCCCTTCTTCGTCATCGTTTAGACCATTCTCACTGAGCTCATCTGGAGAGGACAAAAAAAAAGAAAGAACAAAAGAGCATACTTATTACAGTGCTGGTCATCTGCACCATGTGATCCTCTCAAGAGGACTAAAACTGATGTATCTGGAAACATTAATTCTGCATTTTGTGAGAGACAGAACCCAGTACCACAAAGGAAAAGTGCCACTACTGTAATGCCTTACTTAATGAATCATAACATACATGAAACAAATTACTTACCATTAACTCTGAATAGGACTTAATATGGTTAAAAAGAGCTGCAAGCCCAGATGTGATCTGGCTTCGTATGAGGTCTCTTCCTGTACTCAGGCAGGTACAGGATAGGATGGACTGCTGGATTCATTTTCCTCACCGTGAGCCTCACTGCTCCTGCTCTAGGGTGCATGCTGTAAAGGCAAAAATGGACATATGGAGAACGGGGAAATGGAACAAAAAGATAGTGTTTGTCACTAATTTAGACAGCAGGTTTCTCTTACAAACAACGATTACAGACTGAACAATGCAAAGGTTTCTTCACCCATTGATCTAGCGTGTCTGTTAAATCCCACAAGACCCTACGTCAGTACCACATCCCACTGGATGGTGTTCAATTCTGTATTTTCTAAGAGGCGAACCTAAACAGGTGCCCATGGAAATCAAAGATCTGTGGAATATGGAAATTTAATGGCATTTAGCTAATGAATCAGTAACAGCATTAATAACCTGCTTTTGCTCAAAAGCACAACAGTCTAAGAAATTATATGAGTACAGATACCAATTCAAAGCTGAACGTTTCTGAGAAAAGCAGAGGGTTCCAGTTAGGTAAACAGAGGCAAAGAGGTTACTGGAACAAATCTAGGTCATAGGATGTGCCACAAACAGAATGAGAAAACAAGCCCCAGATTCAAGATCCCTAGTCCCTTTCCTACTAACAAGTCCTGCCATCACCTTCTCAGCCAGTATCACAGTATCAAAGTCTCTCAGCCATTCTGCAGCCTCCTCTCAGACAACTATCTGGGTGACCTCAATTTAAGTTTCACGTAGGGACACAGTAGCAGAGTTTATACCACAGATAATATCAGATTAATTTTAACTGAAGCAAGAAATTAAATACTGAAATAAATTTAAGAAAAAGCAAAGAGCAAAAAATACTTTAAAAATAGCTTTTGAAACTTAAGCTTTACAGAGCTGTCCTCTTCCTAAGAGACATTCGTGGACTCTTGATGCCTACAGAAGCTGGGAGGGGGTAAGGTGCTCCCGAGACAACAGCCAGGAAGTCAGCACAAAGAAAGTAATGCTTGCACCGTTAATATCATAGAGAAGTTGTAGGCACCTTTTTATAATGACAGAGTATTCTTAATAAAAGCTTCAAGCAGGTTTTATAGCTGCATATTATCCAATGAAACCAGTAATAAACAGCACTGTAGCATTATTTAGTGCAACTCCAATACACCAAGAGTCGCAACCTCAGTTTTATTTATCACACAGGCTAAAATGTTAGTTCTTGGCTTTACAGTAGCAGCCAAGCCTGTAGCTATTTTCTCCCAGCACACTGCCATGTGGATATTGATACTTTGCTACAGGATATGAAAGAAGAGCATAGTTACCTAATACAGCTTAATTGAAAACAGAGGACCTACATACTATACCATGCATTATTCTATACAAAATTAAATCTGAAGGGCATGAAAAGTTCTGTAGATGTCAGCAGAGAATATTTCGGAGGTAAATGCCAGGTTCTTGATCTGCAATAGAAATGCTGAGAAATACTGTGGAAAAAGATGTGCTTATTAAAAGAAAAGGCTAGTTTTTGCTCTATTGTGGAAAAAAAAGAGCTCAGGAAGATGCATCTCCTTCGGGAAGAGCAGGAGAGCGATCAGTCACAAGTTTATTAGTACAGCAAAGTCTCTGTTACGACGATCCGCATTCACCTTGAAAGGTCCGACTGGCTTGTTTCTTTCCCCTCAAACCATGATTTATATTAAAAAAGAAGATTCTAGCTCTACAAATACATTCACTTTAATCCAGAGAAAACTGCTTCAAGAATCATTTGCATCTGCATTATCCACATTAAGGAACAGAAACTAAAAAGCTCTAATCTTAATTAAAAAATCAGAAATTATGAACTCTTACAAAAAATTCTTTGGGTGTAAGGCTAGAAAGGCTACCTGGCTTTACGTTTCTCCTCAGAGAGGTAATGCTGAGGTCTTGCAAACACCAGTCATAAGGGCTGCAAATATATGTAAGTAAAGCAGATAAAATACAAACCCTTTTGAACACAACGCTGCTATTAGAAGTCACCCACCTGTAACACCCACACTGGAGGTCAGTTTCCAGCTATGGGAGCTCTCACCATGCTGCAGCACCTGCCATCCAAAGGGAATTTGCCACCATATATACGGAAAGCTACGGGCACACGCACATCCCATAAAACGGCTTGGGGAGCCACAGCCATCCTTCCCGCTGAGGAGCCAACTAACAGTAGATGTGGCTCTAAGTAAAAAACTTGTTTAGACATGAAAGAGAGCAGTTTTTCATTTTTTCCACTAAAGTCAACCATTAGAAGAGTCTATTTTCTGCACATACCCATGGAACTGTAAGCAAAATAAACCCTAAAGACATTCTTAACTTAGTCCATATTATGCCAACAAATTCAAGCAAATCGTGCTATTTAAGGTAATTACAGGAAACTTCAAGGAAACTGAAATACAGGCTCAGGTTCTCCCATGATACTGTCAAGATCTTTGGAGTTACATGCTCAATACAATAACTACATGCTTAAAAGGCTTGCCAGCTGCACTTCTGTGTATGGTTTTATTACACATACAGGTTTGCTGATACAATTTAAAAAAGGACTGAGACCGATAATCAGGTTTCTTTTAGCAGACAAAAAGTGATTTTTACATAGAAAGGCTTGCTGAAAAAAACCAAAAGTCTACCTAATACCCAATTGCTAGACACAGGAAAGAAGAGTTATTCTAGATGTTCGCAAGTTTACACCTCGCTCTCAAACCGCAAACACAGGGAGTGCTAACAAGTAGAGTCTCGAGCAAAGTAAGTGCAGGCAGCAGAAACAGCTGAGAAGCTAAGGGTGCCTTGCAGAGCTCTTCCAGAGATCATTCACCCAGGCTAAGAGCCACCAAACACCCGTACCTCCACTGCAAGTGCTGACCCTGTAACTCCCAGTGCCTCATCTGAGGGAAGCAGCAGCCACACACACACACACGAGTTAAGTATCTGCAGGAAAGCGCCCCGAAGTTTTACTGCCGATGCATCAGCCAGTATTTTAGATGCATTGTTTTAGCTCTTGCTCACCTAATAATATATTGATTTAACATAAAAAACCACAAGTCCCTCCCTCTGCTTTGCACGCTAATTAGTTTTACTTCTATGGTAGTGCAAAGGTGAGAAAAGGAAATTTTTTTCTCTTCATACTTAATTAAAAAGATAAATATTCATGTGCTTTTTTTCTGGTCATTAGTATGAGTTATTAATACTTTAAAATACACTGTATAAAACATCTCTTGGCCGATGTTTCCAGCAGCAATTTCCAATACATCTGAGTCTTAGTATTTTGTTTACAGGGACAGCTTTAAACAGAACAGAGAGTAACTGGGGAGGGATTATTATTTTTTATTTATTTTATTTTTAAAGAGGATTCCCTTTAACTTCACATACTTGGTAATATATTCACAAATTGAAATGGAGAAACAAATGATTCAGTAAGTGTCTAAGGTCAGGTATTCTGATAAAGAAATATCAAAAAGGTTTTGAGAAAATAGCCTCCTTCTCATCTACCCCTGTAAAAAGAAAAAAAAAGTTGAAATGATCTCCTAATGCATCTCCCTTCATAACTCATGCCGAAAGATGACATTTTCTCAGGATCTTAATTAAGATAATGATGAACACCTGTGTCGGCATTCTTTGGCAAGACAGCATTATCCATCATAATCTTTTAAGTACTCTCAAAAAAAACCCAACAAAATCGTATGACGGAACCAATCTGTTGCCTCTCCTTGCACTAAGTTTTACATCTCAGACACACACAAGAACGATTAGATCTTTAAAGACTGCAATAAAAGCAGGATCGTTAGATTTTAAAGTTTCAACAGAAAGTAGCTATTAAAGTAATTAAATTAAGGTGTATCATATCCAAGATACCCAAGTTTAACTCTATCTACTACAAGCCACCTGCAACTGAACCACTTAGTCAGAGACAGCAGTGGCTGTACGTTTAAAAATCAGTTTGCTGTTACTTTCAAGATCACCCTGCCTATTTTTCCACCTCCGAGAAAGAAAATATACAGCTGATCCCTATTATATGTTCAAGCACTAATTTATTAAGCTATTTTACACTGTACCACACATGTTTGCACACCGTAAATGAAATTATGCAAATGAAACCAGTGTAGAAAAACAAATATGCAAGTTCAAATATTGCTACATTTTGGGTCACCACATTTTGTGCAGTCATCTCAAATACAAGTTCCCCTCATGTCAAAAACCCTACTGGAGTCCAACTACTAAAGTAAACAAAGACCGCTCTAAACAGCTTTGCAGGACCAGCCTGTCTGACTGAAAGCTGTAAAAATAGTGATTTTAATTACTTCTTTATACAAACTGAATTTAAATTCACAAGTCTTAATTTAAATAAAATGAAGAGCGCACAGCCAGCCTATAAATCCTACCCATCGTTAAGTAAGAATTGAACAATAAATGTTTCTTCCATTGCATTAACAGTTCAGCTTCCAGGAAATTATGACAAAAATATATACAGTATAGAATTTTAATATCATTTCACTGACTGCTAGAAAGCAGACAAACACCTGATAACAAGAACTTATCCATACCTCCAAATGTACATATCTTCAGTAAAACGAAGAAAAGAAGCAAATGTATACTCAAGCCCCACATTTGTTAATAGAACTGACAGAACTACATAAACAAGAGTAGCGAAACAAACCTCTAATTTCTCTTTAATCAAAGATCTGAAAAGTCCTGCAAATCAGATTAGTCTTAGGCTTTCACATTTTAACATGCTTCTATCAGACGAAAAAGTTGCTGTGACTAGTCATTCAGTGGAGCTATCAACGTGCAAATAAAGCAGAAAATAGAGACATCCTTAAGAAATGAGTCTCAAATTTGATACAAAGTGAAGGTGACAACCACAGCAACAGAACTATAAACTAAATGTTTCAATATCTTGAAGAATTATCTACAGTTCTTTTAAAATTGCAAAGAATATAATAGTGACATAACGTAGTGAGAATGTCGGTTTGATAGACACTTACAATCCTAGTGACATAAGAGTCCTATCGCTACCATTTATTAATCAGCTCTGGTATTATGTTGCAATGCACGAAAGTATGCATGAACTCACCTCGGTTTCCAAAATGTACACCTACAGAAGCAAGACTAGTAGAACATCAGAAATAAAGAGGATAATTTTACATGACATTAACCTTACCTCCTCCTCAAGAAAGTCAGATGCCATGGGAAGATGGTTAAAACTTCTGCTTCTCCCTACAAAGAAATGGGCAAGGAAAAGCAGTTACTCATTCTACTCACATATAAAATGAACGTTAAATGTATAAAACTTTACCAGATGATATCTCACTCCTCGAACAAGGGGTATTGTCAGAGGATTATGGCAGAAGCGCTTTTGAGTGGAAAAAGAAATGCGGTGCTTTACAGCGATAGCTAAAATTAACCCAGGGACAAATATCGGTGACACCATGCAGCTGAAAACTGATGAAAGTGCACACCTGTGTGGATTCAGCATGTAAGAGAGCGTGCGATCCGGTGTTAGACCCTGCCCGCTTACCGGGGGCACAACCCACACGGATTTTAAAGAGACGAAACACCAGACACTTCCACATTAAAAAACAAAACAAAACAACAAAAGGTAAAAAGAAGCGAAAGGAGGGAAACGCCAGACAAAGCGCTGCTCGACAGCAGCCCCGAGGAGGGTGCCGAGACCCACCTCGCCTCGCCGGGTTTCCGTACGCCGCTCCCCGATCGCCGCCTTACTGCGGGGCCCGGCACGGCTCAGGGCGACATTGGCCCCGGGAGCGCGACCAACACCGGCCCCGCCGCTGCCGCCCCCCCGGCAGCTCCTGTCCGCCGCCGCCCGGCAGGGGGCGCCCCAGTGCGGCGGGGCAGCGCCACCACAGCGCCCCGCGGCCCTGACGCCCCGCCGGGCGACGCTGCCGCCCCGCTGCCTCACCTCGCCGGACGGGGCCGGGCCGTCCCGACCCGCGGCTGGGCTGGGCTCGGCTGGGCTGTGCCGGGCCCGACCAGGCGTTGGCCGCCTCGACCCGCAGCGCCTCCGCACACCGTCCTGTCAGCGCCGCTTCCGGACTCCCCGGTAACCGCGCCGCCTGCCGCCGCCGCCGCCACCCCTCCACACCCCCTCCTCCCCGTGCTGACGGACGGCTCCCCGGGCCAATGGGAGAAGGGGGGGACCCACGGCCGGATGGAAGACAACCAATCAGGCGCCGGGAGGGGCGGGGGCGGGCCTGGCGGGGCCGCTGCCTGCCGGGTAGTGTAGTGCGGGCCGCGCCCGCCCCGCCGCCCCCGGCCCTGCCGTGATCCCCCCGCAGACACCGGGCAGAGCGCGCCGCCCGCCCCGGCACTGCCCGCCGGTCCCGCGGCGGGGCTGCTCGGGAAGGCTCAGCCTGTGCCCCGCCGTTCGTCTTGGGGGCTGCGGCTGCTGCCGCCGGGACTGAGCCCCGGAGGGAGGGAGCGGCGTCGGTGTCGTCTCTTCGGCGACCCGGGGAGCTCCTGCCCGTTTTAAAACACACACATACACACCCCTCCCCGCGTCTCCGCGTCCGGCCCGCTGGGGCCAGCGGCGAGAGGAATTAGGTCTGGGAGATGGCAAAGTTACAAGATGAAAAGAAAAAATAAAATAAGATAAACCTAATTAAATCCCCCGCCCAGGGAAACGGCCGGCGGGTGCGTGGCGGGTCCGGCCCCGCTGGTCCCCGGTGGCCGGGGGCGCGGAGCTGCGGCGGAGGAAGCTCCCCTCACCCGCGAGGGAAGAAATAGAGAGGGGGGAATAAACCGGGATATGTTCCTGTTGGGAAATGTATCTGGTGGAATCACAGGAGATTACATCTCCCGATCGGCGGGGGTTTATCCCCGTTCATATGGTTTTAATCTGCTTTCGCCTCGGCCCTGTTGGGAGCCGGGGAGGGGGAGGATACCTGGTGCGATCCTCAGATCCGAACGGATTCTGCCGCCCCATCTCCGCCCCTGCCGCTCCCCCTCCGGATTCCCCTTCTCCCAGGACCGGCGCTGGGAAAGACTAGATCACAGCGTCCCCCCCGAGCCCTCCGCCACGCCAAACCCCGCGCCCCGGCGACCCCCCGCCGCCGCTCCGCTCCCGCCGCCGCCGCAACAGGTCCCCACGGCGCCACCGGCCGCGCATCCCTGCTCTGCCGGACCGGACCGGGCTGCGGCGGTCCGGAACGGAAAATCGCCTTTTTTTTTTTTTTTTGTTTAGAAAAGAAAAACTAACACCACTGTACACACCCCCGTATATCCCCCCTCCAGTGATTTAGTGGAAGGAGGGGCAGGGGGCAGAGAGCAAGAGGAGGGGTGGCTGCGCAGAGGGGGAGCCGGGCGGCTAATAAATCTTATTAAATATCTATTTTTTTTTTCATATACTGATTGGCTTGCATTCCGGCGCAGCGCGGCTCCGCACGGTATTTAGCACATGCAGAAAGTTGGAGCTGATCTTAAACGGCTCTCGGAGGTGACGGCAATCCAGGAGCCGGCGCACTTGAGCCTGTGAGCGCTGGGGAGGGCCGGGGGAAGCGCGGAGCCCTCCCGCTGGTTGGGCCCGGCCGCGGCAGCCCAGCGGGGTCCTGCCAGTCCTTCCACTGACAACACCCCGCGAAGGAGGAGCCTCGCCGGGCCGCGCAGAAGGCGTCAGGAGCTGCAATTTCCAACTTAGCATCTTGGCAGGACCCTTCGGAAAGCGAGAGCGAGGAGGAAGGGGGAGAAAAAAAAAAGCCCCCCAGTGCAAGGGGGGGAGAGAGAGGGGGAAGGAAGAAAAAAAAAAAAAGAGGGGGAAGCGAGGGGGGAGAAAAAGGAGGAAGCGGTGCCAGGCTGCAGGCGAGCGCGGAGCAGCAGCCCCGGCGCAGAGCAAGGTGCCGCCGCTGCCCAGCTGGCGAGGGCGGAGAGGCGCCCGCGAAGCCCCGGCCGCAGCGGCCCCAGCCCGGCAGCGCGGCGGCTCCCTCCCGGCGCCTTGGGCTCCCGGGTATATGTGTGCGCCTGGCCATGTCGTATCCTCAGGGTTACTTGTACCAGCCGTCAGCGTCCTTGGCTCTCTACTCCTGCCCGGCGTACAGCACCAGCGTGATCTCTGGACCCAGGACCGATGAACTTGGGAGATCTTCTTCGGGCTCCGCTTTTTCCCCTTATGCCGGATCTACCGCCTTTACCGCCCCTTCCCCGGGTTACAACTCCCACCTCCAGTACGGCACCGACCCGGCCGCCGCCGCCGCCGCCGCCTTCACTTCCTACGTGGTAAGAGCAGCCGCGGGCAGCCGGCACCGTGCCGGGCACGGCGGGATCCCGCGGGCGCCGGCCACCCCCCCCACCCTCGCCTCCCGGGCCTGCTTTTTTGTTACGATTTTATTTTTGAGATATCGGCGGGGACAAAAGGGAGCGCGGCTCCCCGCCTCGCCACCCAACTTTCCCGCATCGCCGCCCTGTGCTGCCGCACACTGTTGCTGGCGGCAGGGCCGGGCGCGGGGGGAGCCGCCGGTACGGCCCGGGCGAGACGGGGCTGGGGCAGGCGGGGACGGACCTCATTCCCTCAAAATAATATTTTTTTAAAATATTTTTCTTCTTATAAAACAGCAATCGCAATTCCGCAACAATTACCTCGCTATGACTGAAAAGGGAATGAACAGCAGCGGCCGGCGATGGGAAAAATCCGGGCGATAAACCCGGGCAACTTTCCCCTGCACGGCGATAATTAGGCTGCTTAAATATTGCAGAGCTCTAATCCTATGGCCGCGAGCCGCTCCGCGGGCGCTGCGCGGGGAAGGGAAGGGGAAGGCAGGGCACTGCGCCGCCCTGCGCGCCCGCGGGGCAGCGCGGGGCCAGCCAGGGGCGCGGGGCATCCCCGCCGCGGAGCCGCGGCCAGCGCCCCGCAGGTCCCCCAAAACCCGGGCAGTTTCGCTCAGCTTCTCCCCGCTGTTTAGGTTCTAGGCAGAGTTCCAGTCTCTTTTCTTCTCTTTTCTTTTCTTTCTATTTAATTTCTCTATTTTCTTTTCTCTTTTGTCTTCTCTTTTTCTATTTTCTGTTCTCTTCTCTTTTCTATTTTCTTTCACTATTTTTCTCTGTTCTTTTCTTTTCTCTTCTTCCTTTTATTTTTTTGTCCTCCCGCCCCTGGCCTGGCAGAGGAGCGGCCCGGCCCGGCCCGGCCGGTTGCCCGCCGCGATCGCAGCCCGGGGGGGAAGGGAAGGGTTCCCCCGCCGTTGACCGCCGCCTCGCCGCGCTGCCCACTTGCTTTTCCGCGCCTGCATTTGGGGGGAGAGGAGCTGGATTGCGGCCGGCGGCCTCCTGGGGCCGGAGCGTCCCGGCCCCGGCGAGCCCCCAGGCTCTTCCGCCCCCTTCTCCCGGGAAGGAGCCGAGGGAGAAGCCGAGCAGGGCCCGGCGCCGGGGGAGAGGCGGTGGGGCGCGGGCAGGGGCGGCGGGCAGGCCCTGGCGCTGCCCTTGCCGTGTCATTGCCGCCCCGCGGCCGTCTGACCTCGGCCCCCCCCGGGCCGCTCTCCCCTCTCTCCCCAGGGCTCGCCCTACGACCACACGCCGGGCATGGCCGGCTCCCTGGGCTACCACCCGTACGCGGCGCCGCTCGGTTCCTACCCCTACGGGGACCCCGCGTACCGCAAGAACGCAACGCGGGACGCCACGGCCACCCTCAAGGCCTGGCTCAACGAGCACCGGAAAAACCCCTACCCCACCAAGGGCGAGAAGATCATGCTGGCCATCATCACCAAAATGACCCTCACCCAGGTCTCCACCTGGTTCGCCAACGCGCGGCGGCGGCTCAAAAAGGAGAATAAAATGACCTGGACCCCGCGGAACCGCAGTGAGGACGAGGAGGAAGAGGAGAACATCGACCTGGAGAAAAACGACGAGGACGAGCCCCAGAAACTGGAGGAGAAGGGGGACCCCGGGACGCCGGACACAGGTAGGGCAACGGGCTCAGCTCGGCCACCGCGGCCGCTCCCTCGGGGCTGCCCTCGGCCCGGTGCGGTGGCGGCGCGGCCTGTCCCTCCGAGCGGGCAGCCGGGGCGGGGGGAGCCGGAGGGCAGCGCTGCGGACCGGGCGGCGGCGGGGCCGGTGTGGTGGACGGGGGGGGCGGCGAAGTGGGAGGGCGGGTTTGGGGGCGCAGGGCGAGCCTGAGAGCTGCCCCCCCACCCCTCTCTTTTCCCCCCTCCCCAGGAGCGGCGGATCCCAAGGCAGCGCCGGGCTGCGAGCGCCTCCAGGAGTCCCCCAGCCCCCGGGAGGCCGAGGGCAGCCTCAGCGACTCGGATTGCAAAGAGCCGGCGGAGGAGCGGCTCGACGGGCCGCCAGCCCCCCACAAGCCGCCCGGCTCTTCCCCGCTGGGGCCGTGCCCGCCGGGCCGCGGGCTGCCGCCGGCGAGCGGCGAGGAGCCCCCGCCGTACCGTCCGCCCTCTGCCGCCGCCGGGCCGCCGCACGCCGCCGACCTGCACCCGCTGCTGCCCGCCGCCACCGGCGCCTCCGTCATCCACTCGCCGCAGCAGGCGGCCCTCGCCAAGCCCAAGCTCTGGTCGCTGGCCGAGATCGCCACCTCGGCGGACAAGGCGAAGGAGGCCGGCGGCGAGGCGGCGCCCCCCGGCCCCGCCGTGCTGGGCGGCGGCGGACCATCGCGCTCGCCGCCGCGGCCGCGCTCGCCGGCGGCTCCGTGCCCCTTCCCCAACGGGGCGGTCCTGCCGCGGCCGCTCTACTACACGGCGCCGTTCTACCCCGGTTACACGAACTACGGCTCATTCGGGGCCCTGCACGGGCACCCCGCCGGCGGCCCCGCCGCCGCCGCCCCCGGCGCCCACTTCAATGGATTAAACCAGACTGTCCTCAGCAGAGCCGAGAGCCTGGCTAAAGACACTAAAATGATCAGGAGCCAGTCCCAAGTAGACCTTTGCAAAGACTCACCTTACGAACTGAAGAAAGGTATGTCCAACATTTAATATCGGCTTCTCCTCCTTACCCCCCTCCCGGGACTGTGTTTTTGTTCTTTATTTTTTTTTTAATTTATTGAGAGAAATAATAAATTGCTTTGGCAGTTATTTTTCCACTACCAAAAGAAAAAAAAAACAAACAACAAAATAAAACAAACAGAAAAAGACCAGCTCCCTGCCCTCCCCCCCCCCTCCCAGCACCCCGTTCAAAAGTTTATAGAGTCTATTGGAAATGGCTGGGTGGAAACCGCCCAGAAATGTCTTAACCAAGTGAAAAGCAAAGGAGTGACACGCTCTCTCACACACACACAAAGAAGAAAGATTTGTATTAAATCTTATTCTGTATATTTAATGTAGCTTTTTGTATTTAAATTGATAATACAGTATCTTTGAAGTAAATTATGAAATCAAGACACCTGTACAGGCATTAATGTTGTTTTCGTAATATAAATATATACATTTCTGTGTCTTTTTCCGAATTGTTTCATAGTTTTAAAATATATATATACAAGTTTAATTTAATTTTTTATGCCTATTGTTTTTTTTTCCTTGGGTGTGAGCTAAACTATAATGCAAAAAAAAAATAGGTTATACTTATTAGATACAAAAAACTGCAGCCGCCTTTGTAAAATGCAAATATTTAATTAAAAGAGATTTTTAACAGAATCAAAACCACTCCTTTTTTGCAACGGGTAGATACGTGCATAGCTGCGGGAAAAAAAAAAATACACGTTTTAAAAGAAACGCGAGGCTCCGTTCAGGACCTTATAGCAGTACCTGAAGCCCTTTTCAAAGTGCCTGACGATTTCTAAAAGGTCGGGCTCCGGCGGCAAGAGCCGCCCGCGGGGCCGGGGCGAGGCAAGCGGCGGCGGCACCGGGACGGGGACAGGAGGGACGCAGTTTCCGGAGGTAAAGGCTTAAATCAGGCCATGCACAAAAGCACTTGTTAGAAACACCAAATCGAAGCGCAGTCCCATCTTTTAACCTAATTACTTCCAATCAGTGTCGCGTTTTATGCAAAGCAATCAGCTGGTGAACTTTGCTAATGAGTTCGATTTTCTGCCAGATTTAGCCCGCGTCGCTGCCGCAGAGGTGCTGCGGCGGTGTCCGGGGACGGGATTGCTCGGGGCGCCGGGGGACGCCTCGGCGCCGGCCCCTTCCCCCCCCCCCACCCCCCGCGTTTTGCACCGCTGCCCTCGGCCCACGGGACGGCGCGATCTGGGCGGCCGGCCGCGGGCGCGCAGCCCCGCGCAGGGTCGGCCGCGGGCGCGGTGTTTCCCGGCGCTGGCAGGTAGGTGTCACACTTGGCCCGGCTTTGGCTCCCGCCGCCCGGTCGGCGCTGCGTGAGCCCCGCGGGGCCGCCGCGCTCCGCTCCGCGCAGCGTCCGCGACGGCCGCCGGGGCTGGAGACGGGCCACCGGGGCGCTGCCGGCCACCAGGCTGTCCCCTGCCTATGGGGACAAAGCGCGCCCCGAGCCTTCTCGGCGCGTTTCTGCCGCTCCGCAGCCCCAGCCAGGGGCAGAGCGGGTCCCTGAGCGGGCTCCGTGCTCCCCAGCGGAACCTCGCACCGAAAGTCAGTCCCCGTCGGTGCGGTGACCCGAGCAGCCCAGGTCCCCTCCCAACAAATAACGGCGGGGAACCCTTCCGGCACCCAGCGCCGGGGACGGGTTTTTCCCAGTTCAAATCGGATTTTGTGGGTGGCAGCTGTACGCGAGCGCATCGCTGCTGCTGGTGTGATGGGAATATCGCTGGGACCGCTGGAGCCGGTGCCGAGACACCCCTCCGTTTTGTTTGGGCTTTTTTTTTTCCTTTACGAACCAGATAATTATTTTGTAATCTCTTCAACTTTGTCAGAGCCATTTATTAGCTGTAACAGGTTTATTCATGCATATTTACTTTTTACGGGATTTTAAATAATAGTTTGTATTTTATGTTTTAAAGATGCAGTCCATGTTCACTTGGCTATACGATCTTTGTAGATAATCTGGTTTAAAATCAAAATTGTTTCAAACCGAATGTGTAAAGAATCAAATATTCTTAGGGTAATAGTATGTTATTTTGTCACTTTATAGATTATAAATGAATTTTTAAAAAACGCTCGAATTCCTCGGTTGGGTCTTTTATTTCCAGTCGGGGTGACCTGCACGAAGGCGTTATTTTTCGCGCAGCAGTGAGCTCTATTTGTCTCACCTGCCTTGTTTGAAACGGGAGAAAGTTGGCGCGGTGAGGGGCAGGGGCAGAGCTGGCCCGGGCAGGAGCAGCTCCGATGTGCGGGGCCGAAGGCAAACTGCCGCGGGTCGCCCCTAGCCCGGGCTCTTCCACGCACCTTTGCTCCCGGCGGACATCGCCTCTGACTGAACTCGGGCGGAATTCCCGAGCGCCCTTCGCTATAGGGAGCCGGCAAAGCCCCTCCGGAGACAACAGGTCCCGCAGCGGAACGACTATGTCACAATAAATAGGTTTTAATTATTCATCTAGCTATGGAATTTATTTTTTTTTAATTGTCGCTCTACCTTTCCCCAGCTGATCTTCCTATCTCTGAAAAAGCTATTTTGCAAAGCAGCTTAGGAGCTTCGCTCGTTCAAAAGACCCATTCCTTATAATCGGGGCTATTTTGAATAGGTCTATCAGCGATCTCAATACGGTTTTCGTTTGATGTATAAATTCCTAAGGGAATTAACCGTTTCCTTTAGGTTGCAGCCTGTCGCCTGTTTTAAACCATAACTATTATTGTACTCCCATCGATTTCATACAACAATTTTACTCTTCACCCTTTTCCCCTGCTACGGGAGATGTAATGTACAGCCTGTCTTTAACATAGGCACGATTTTCCCAGTTTCTTTTTTTCTAACAGAGCAGGGGGGAGGGGGCAGCGTCCGCCTATTTTGCCTCTGGCATGTTAATTTGTTGCTCAAAAAAATTTTTTTTGAGGATATCTTAAAATAAAAATAACGTCTGCTGCCAATTAAAGCTGCCGTAGGTTACTCGTCAGCAGCCTCCGCAGAGGCCGGGAGCGACGCTTCACGCTGGGAGCGGATCCCTGCGCGGGCGCCGAGCAGGGCCGCGGGCCGCCCCGCGGGGCCACCGCTTCCGCGGAGGTCTGGGGGCAGGAGGGTTTCGTTGCCGCCGCGGAGCGGTTTGGGCGCAGTCGAGGGGGAAGAGCGGGGCTGGCGACGGGGCCCTGAGGGCTGGGCTCCCCCCATCGCGCCTGGGAGCAGGTGCTTGCCCACGGGCGCAGGTGGGAACGGCCCAGCCTCCGCGGGACGACGCTCCGCGCCCCCGGGAAACAGCTCGCCCCTTTCCGCCCCGCTCTTCCCCACCGCCCCGGACGCAGGGCGGCAGCCCCCGCCGCGGCCCTTGATGGGGTGTGGGCGGGCCGCGACCCACTCCGCCGCCCGCCCCGACCCCGCGGGTTAAGCGGCGCAGGTAACAGCGGGGTGCGGGGCATAGGCCGCCCTCTCCTGCAGGTGACAGTCCAACATCCCCCCAAACCCCCCCGCCGCGGCCGAGAAACACGTTGGCTCGGCTGTCCCGGCGGTACCCACGCGTGGGGCCGCAGGAACAGCTCAGTCTCCAGGCCGAGCCGGCCGGGAATCCCGGAGGGGGCGTGCGGAGGGTCCTGGCGGAAAGCTGCAGCCCGTCGGGCAGAGAGCGCAGCTCCCGTCGGGGAAGCCGAGGCGGCGCCCCCCCTCCACGCCTGGCCCAACCAGGCGCCCTCTCCCCGAGGAGGGAAGAGGCTTTCCCACGGAAACCCCCCCCCAAGTGCCCCGGGGCCGGACGTGTCCCTCCCGGTGGGCCCATCGCCTCCCCGGTACGCCCGGGAAGACGAGACCCGGGGCGGCATCCAGCGGTCCCATCCACAATAAATTCCCCTCCGTCCTGGGGGAAAACGGACCGAGCTGGGGGTGCGGCTGGCAGGCGGCACAACCCCCGAGCCCCGTCGGGGGCGGCGGGACCCCTCTGTACCTCCATCCCCGCTTCTCAATCGCGGAGACGGAGGGCGGGAGAGGCGGGGAGCCTGGCGCAGCCCTGCTGCTTCCTCTTTCACGCTTAAAAACAAAACAAATCCTAATTTAGACCCTCAACACCCCGGACCGTGTTTACATCCCCCCCGCTGCTGTCCCCGCGAGTGTTGCTTTTCCAATTGTCCCGATTAACCTACGGGGCTCCCGCGCGGCGCGGAGCCTCCGCGGCGGCCGGGACGGCGCGCTTGCGTCTAATTGGCTTATTGGGCTTGTCCCCCCCCGTCCCGGTAAGAGGATCTGAACAGCATCTTCTCTTGTCGCGCCTACGAACGACTTGAAAGCCCCTCCGCCAAGAGAACACGGGAAATCACACGGTCAGCAAGTTTAAAGGAGGCGACTGAAAAATATCACAGGCGTTTGCAGGAGGGAAAAGTACAGGAACTTCAACCCAAACCCCCTCTTTCTGCCAAACTCCAGAGAGGGCACATATATTATTATTTTTTTTTAAATAAAATAAATAAAACAGGAAAACTCAGCCGCACAGCGGCGGTCCTCAGCCGGGCATTCCCGGCCCAGCGGCCCCCGCCCGCCCCAGCAGCATCCGCCGTGCCCGGGGCAGCCCGGGAGCGGCAGGGGAGTGCCAAGGGAGCCCCCCCCCCCCGCTCCCCTCTTTCTGTGACCTGCCTAGATTATTAGTAAGGACATCTGTGGCTGGCAAGGGAACAAGTGTTACCAAAACCAGAACCGGCTGTTTTTCCAAATGAGCAATATGTTAATTCCTCATCCCCCCTCTGGTTTCTTTAAAACCTGGCACAAATACATCAATAGCGGAGAATAAGGAGCCTTTGCAGAGAACAAGTGGCAGTTTTGAATTTACCTTTTGTGTGCGCCTCAGATGCAATCTTGAGGCATTTTTTCCCCTCTCTCCCACAGAAAAAGAGTGTTAATCTGCCCTATCTTGGGACCCAAAAGGATTGGAGTGGAGTAGATATTCACTGGAATCACATAGGGGAATAAGGGTCTTGCTTTATTGAATCATCAAATCCCAGGAATGAAGCTCTTAATTAATTATGGGTGCTAAAAATTCAGGCCAGCTGTTTCTTTTTACTTGGCTCTGACAGCGAAAGACAAAGTCTACATCGAGATCTTCTAAGGCGCATTCAGCATAAATCAGCGCCCTCGGCGGCGCTCCCGGCCGCGGCGCGGCCCGGCGGTGACAGATGGCGCATTGTCCCCGCATTCCTCCACCACCCCTCCGCGGGCGCGGAAGCGGACGCCCGGCCCGGGGACCTTTCTCTGCCGGGGCGAGGGCTCGCCCGGGGCCGGCGAGGGACGGGCCGCGACTGGCCGAGGTGCCGGCCCTGCCCGACGGGGCGGCCGCGGCAGAGGGCCCCTGCGTGGGCGCTGCGCTGGGCGCCTCCTTCCGCGCCTGCCCCCGCTCCCAGGCTGCGGCCCAGGCGGGTCACCTCACAACCCGCCCCCTCTTTTTGGGGACGGTCGCGTTTGTTTAATACCCGTTACTCAACGGGAGCGCCCCGCGTTATTTTCACGGACGATACGCAGGGGCGCCCGCGGCGGGGCGGCAGCCGGGGGCCGGCCGAGCCCCTCTCGCCTTCCCTCGCACGTTTGCTGGCAGGGAAATCTTTGCCGGTTCAGCCCGGCGCGGAGGCCGGAGCGCGGGGCACCCAGAAAGTCCTCGGGGTCCTGCCCCGCCGGAGCAACTCCCAGCCCCGGGCTCCGCCGCCGGGCGCTGCCAGCCTCCTCAGCCAGAGATCTCTTCACCTCCAACTCCCAGAAAATAAATGTCCTCCGCACGGCGTTACTCATCTGTTATAATTAGAGCATGTGCGAACTCGCAGCGTGCCGGCAGCCCGGTTCGGGCTGATGCAGGCACTTGTGCAATAACCACCTCTTTCTGTCGCGGCGGGGCTGCGCGGCCGGCCCGGCTCAGGGGCCCGGCTCGGGGCCGCATCCCGCCCGGATCGGCTCACCCCTGTGGCCGGGGCCGGGGGGGGTCTTGGTCCAGACACCTCTTTTTCCAGCGAAATGGGCTTTTATTTGCTTTAAGCAAACCACAGAGCTCTCCACGCTCATGCCTGATGGATGCAAATGTAAATGTGCACTTATTTAATTGGATCAGGTCCCAAGATAAAAGAGATAAACGGCTCCCAGTTTGCCAAGTTATTTTCAGAGGCATGCAGTGATGTGTGGAGGGAAAGTTAATGAAGAGGAGAAGAGACGCACAGTACTTAAAATACCTCGGGTCTAGACTCGGGGAGGGGGAAGCCTCGGACTCCGCCACGGCGGAGCAGCGCTAGCCTCCGCGCCCCGGCCCCACTCTGGTCCCCGGCACGGCGCGCAGCCCGGAGCGGCGGGTAATGGCGGGTAACCGGCTCACCTGAGCCGCGGCGGGGCCGGGGGAGGCTGCGCCGTAGGAGGCAATTAATTCTCTGCCCCCCCTTCCCTCCACCAAATTGTTCTCCGTTACCACTGTCTCCCCTTGTTCCTCCCCGTGTTCTACATCCGTATGCATGAGACATTAACAGACGGTTATTGATACAAACATAGTTTTTGTTGCTAAAGGCCTTCCAAAACAAATTCTCCGGCTGAATGCCAATGTATGCATGTTGGCTGGTGACAGCTGATTAGTGAAATGATTTACGGCCAAGTTAAAAAAAAACGATACTGTCAAACGCAGCAATTTGAAAAAAAGATAAGACAGCACAGCCTCAAGGCTTCCCACTGTAAAGCCACCCAACAAATCTAAACCTACACTACAAATACCTGAAACACTCAAGGAATCAATTGGTCGCAGATTAAATGCAGCCTCTATTCTGACTCGCCCTGGTAATCCGCAGCTCTCCACAGGAGTAGCCCCTCCGTTTGTGCCTCCAGCCTCACCTGCGGCAGGGCCCGCTCCTGCCCTGCCACCCCACTGGCCTCTCGCCGGCCCCGCGATCGGGGACTTAGGCCTCCTTTTTGTTTCAAGACTTTTTCTCTCATTAATTGATTAAAAAAATCCCCCCTTCCCTCATTTCTCTGTAGCTCTTCTTCATAAAGAAAGCTTTTGCTCTGCAATAAAGTAAGAGACTTTGATCCCAGATCATCCTCTTAGGCCTTCCAGCTGAAATCAGTGGAGAAACTATGTGGAGTTATTGTTCGCACTTGCTGCACTTCTGATTCAGAAAGGGCTGATTTATTAGCTTGTCAAGGGAAGCATTGTTCAGGAAGGCAATCAAAAAGCACTTACCTAGCTAAACTAAAATTACTGCCTTTTCAGTGGCTAATTTGTATAACTCCCATGGAGGAACTTGGGAAGTGTTTGATGAGGCATAAAATGATGATTAATGAATTTATTGGCCTGCTGCTCATCAAATAGGAGTAGTATATCTTTCCTCTATTGGGCGTTGGGTCTAATGCTATATGTCTGTGTAAAGCAAGTCCAATATGATCTCCTTTTTAGCCCCCTTTTAACCCCCATGACCTGAAGAATATCTCCGTGTAACAGAGGCAACATCAGGGGACTGCAGAAACAAAGAGCCTGTTTGATAAAATGGTAAATGAGAAACGCGAGGAAAGTTGCTGCAGGGACAGATCTGCTCAGTTTTCGGCTTTCAATCACTTTGACTACTGAAGTGGGAAGAATGTAGAAACTAGATAAGGTGTGAGAAGCGAAAAGAAAATGACAAACCAATTTTAACTTCCATAAAGGATCCAGCCAAACAACTTCATCGCTACTTGAAAGAACGAACGAGTGCAGGAAGTGCCAGGATTCCTGAGCGATCAGGCATGCTGCAGCCCCTCACCACCCAGCCGCACAGGGAGAGACAGGCAGCATGCCCCAAAACGGGCCGTATCCAGGGCTAGCCTGTAACCTAATTGGTGCTCCGATCAGATTTGATGCAACCATTTTGAGCCCATAAATTTTATGTTATTTTTCCTCCACTGAAATAGCTTGGGGCTTTCTCCTCCGATCGGTGTTTAATGCTTGAATCACTATTTTGGGGCTAAGGGCTTCTGAGAGAAATGACATACTTTCCCCCTTTTAAAAGCCCGTACTAAATTACTTGTGATTCAATGCCCACCTGCACACACATGTGACCAACGAGGTAGCTTACGCTCTACACATTGCCACTTTGAACAGGTTAAGAACCCCAGAATATCAGAAACATTGTTGACATTCTCAAAAAACGTGTTAAAATAAATTTGCCTGAGATTTGGAGTCAGAGATCCTCCCAGGATTGAATCAATTTAGCTCTTCGCTTCCACACACCATTCCCTGTTCCAGCAGCTCTGAAGCTTGTTGAGGGATCTGCAACTTGCACATCTCCCAGCGAAGGTGCACACGCCTTAGCTGGAGCCCGCTGCCAAAAAGGCAGCTTCTCTCATTACCTTCTGGGGCTTCACAGAAGTACCCTCAGGCTTGCGTGTCAGCAGCCCACTGCGCTGAAGACTGAGAAGGTGCAAGAGGAACGTTTTGCAGAATCCATGTAGCGATCAACACTCGCTGAAATGATGTGGTATTTCAGGCTCCAATAAAGCTCAGAGGAGCAGGAAATGGTAGCACGGAGGTGCCTGGTAATCACAGCAGCCTGTCTTCCCTCTCTGCGCCTTCCTTCCCTTTGTGCTTCTGCATGTAAAGCCAGAGCATGCCCGTTTCCCACTCCTTCAGAGGGGAGTCACAAGAACTAAAAGCAGGCTTTAGGTGAAACTGGGGGAAACTCCTTCCTTTTGCTGCCTCTTTGTGTTACAATTCACTCTTGCGTATTTCTCCCTTTCCATGACCCGTTCTGTGCTGGGCCGCACCAGAAGATGTCTCTTTCTGAAGGCCTCCATGAGCTGCATGGGAACTTGTCTGAGGCTGGCCAGAACCTAACCCTGACCCCATCAGACCAATGAGCCACTGTACCTATTCTGTAGTCTAGTTCTCAGCCACAGAAGGCAGAAGAAAAGCTCTCAGTAACTTTAAGGGACTTCACCTCATATTCTCTGTGAAGGGCAAATTCGGCTGTCCCATGCTAGGCAGTAATCGTCATTTCAAACATTCTTGTTTGCAAAATACAAGGAATACCAAGAATGGTTAATTTTCCAGATCTGTCTAGAAATGGCTTCTGGAATGGTAGAAGGAACAAACTCCTGGCCAATCTTTCAGTTCCCACAGTGGAGGCTGTGGGAACAAATCAAAACAAAACTTTCTTGAGGCTCTACATTGGCTTCCTTGACAAAAGGAAAAAAAGCACCCACCTTATGTTTACAAGATCAGAAAATATTTATTTTAATGCTACCAAATTAGTATTTGTCTGAGACACTTTTAGCTGAAATGATCCTCCGTAAAATAATGTTTATAAACATCGTTGAACAAATAGCACTCTCCTGACACAAGCCTACCATCAACGTACCGCTCAACAAGTTTTATCTGCAAGTCCTTGACCTGTGACTGCTTTTACAAAGGCTCTCTGTTCATTAGCAATTTCAGGTCACTTTAAGTACTTGTGTCATGAACACATAACACAGCTGTAAAATATATATATATTAAATAGCAGCATTAATATAGGGGCTTATTTTCCTCCACTTGGCTCCCAAAAGCAACACGATCTTACACATCGATGAAAAAAGACATAGTTGTATTTGCATAATTACAGTAATATCGTAGGTCTTTAGTGCAACAGACCTAAGAGTCTGATTTATGATTAAATATGTATGGCTAAAAGTTACCATGCTGGGTAGTGTGCATAGCATTAGACAATGACAGTTTTGGGGCATAATTGCTTTAATGTGGGCAATTAAGACTAAGTGCATGTGATTTTAGTGTCTGCCCTACATTCCTCTGAATGATTACAATGATCAATACACATGATTTGTAAGTCGCTTCCTATTGATCGAATGGTAAAATGTTTGACCTTCCTTTGAGGAAGTAATTTGCTAAATTATGACACCACGTAAAGTCTTTCTTGGTTCAGAGGTGAGGGGTAATGGTGCTCAGAATTAGAAAAAAAAATAATACCATTTTTCCCCCTTTTCCTGAAAGTAAGTCTCTGTAATGTCCCTGCCAATTTGCTGACCTCACCTGTGGAGGGAGGAGTCTGGCACATTTGTCTTTGAAATTATCAGAGGGGAAAGAATAGAACTGTAAACTCAGTCCATCTCTACAAGAAACCCTCTTCATGAACTTTACCCATTTACACCTCTATGCAAAATATCAGGAAGCTCTTGACCACAAGATCTCTGTTGTTTGCGAGCAGCTGAAGAAAAATATGCAGCAGCAAAGTTGGGGAAACTCTGTGAGTGCTGCGAGCAGCTGGGACACGTGGCAGGGCTTCCTGGGCTGCCTGCCAGGCTTAATTTTGCTTTGCATGCAAAGTACCGAATAGCCTTTGCTATATCACATTAGCAGGTACGAAAAGAAAAACAACAAAGTGCTCATGAAAACATGTTAGCTGATGAACGGTAACTTAGTTATGGCTGAAGCACCTCCTCCATACTACAATTGCTACTGTGTGCTTTCAGGATGGCAAGTACATCAAAATTAATAGGTACCAATGCACCAGGGGCTGTTCCGTGCTGCCCAAGGGAATGGTGATTCTCCCCATCCCCAGCAAACCACATGTACCGAGCAGAGCGACCACATCGAAAATTTATATCACCTAAGGGATTCTGGTACCCCAGATGGGGTTGGGAAGACCCATACAGAGCCCATTCTCCCTTTAGGAGCCACTTCACCAGTGTTTTCAAACAGCAGTAGTGCTTCCTGGCATGCCCTCCACCGAGTATACATGTGCTGGACCGAGTTTAGGGTTACAGATGTCATAGTTCAATACCAGAAATTTCCACACTCCTTTGCTTTTGTTTTTGAATTTTCTGGGCTTCAAGCTTCTAGCACTTCACTCCATTAGGGTCTGGTAGCAGTGCGGCCATGCACGGCCCTCCTCAGCCCAGTTAGATTCAGTGGAAAGGCCTAAGGTCCTAAAGTAGCCAGCTGGATCTTGAGTCTCACAGTCACTTGCAAAAGCCCTCTTTTGATTAGTTGTGCACACCAATCCAATTGCACTACCCAGGCAAAGTCAACTGCTCAGCCGTCCAACTAACAACTGTCCAAAATCTACCTTCCAACTATTCAGATTTCATCTTTTCATACTAAGCCACAATGTGTCTACAAACTTTCCAGATTTCATCCTTTCACATTGAACTGCACGCTCACTCTTTCCACTGCATCTCACAGAGAAGCCTTCACAAAGTTAGACATTCTTCCTACAGCAATACACCAACATCAACAAATGCCTGCATGAAGGCTTCCACAATAATACTCCAACATCAACCAGGCCCTGCATCAAAAATTTCATGTTCTGCACAAGAGTCCACCACACAGTAACAGCTGACGAATATACACTATCCGCACCAAAGCCAAACACAGCAACGACTGGTGCAAAGCTAAACTCCCATGTGCAGTGTGATAACGTGGGCGTGAGCCAATGCAGAGATGGGCTCAGAAGTTGCAATGTGCACACCCCACGGTTTAATACGGCACTTTATTGGGGAATGCGTGTTCTCTCTGGGAGAACTGTATGACCAGAAGCCGTTTAAGGACAAGATAGGAACCGTTTTCCAGGTCTCTGACACCAAAAGTAATAAGCAGTACCTGTGTTGTGGCACTGAGTTTTTCTGTCCGTTTCCTTCGCTGTCCATTTCCTCCCCTGTCAATTTCCTTCTCTGCCCAATCAGGCACTGCGGGAAAGAGAGAAATATTTAGGACAGGATCAGCAACCTCACTGTCCCTGTCCCCAAGCACAGTTACCCCAACCTTCTGGACGTGCTGGGAAGCCACTATCCCCTACTTTACCAGGATGCATTACCTCAGCATTTTCTGCCCAAAACACACCGTTGGCCCATCTGATGTGCTTCAAGATGTGATGTCCCTGAGGTACCTCAGCGTTTCCCACCGAAGGCGCCCCCCCCAGGCTCCGCCCCACCCTGAGGTACCTCAGGGCTCCCCACCAAGGCCCCCGGTTCCATCCCCTCGCTGAGGTAACTCAGAGTTTCCCTTTGAACCCCCCCCCCGGTGCCATCCCCTCCCTGAAGTACCTCAGAGTTTCCCGTTGAAGACACCCCACACCCCCCCAGTGCCGTCCCCTCTGTGAGGTACCTCAGCGTTTCCCGCCGAAGCCCTGCCGGTGCCATCCCCTCCCTGACGTCTCTCAGCGTTTCCCGCCGAAGACCCCGGCACCGCCCGGCGGCAGCCACCGCCCCTCAGGCCCCGACGCCGGCGCCCCCTCGCCCCGCGCCGCCTCAGCGCTGCCCGCCCGGAGCCGGCGCCGTCCCCTCAGCCCCACCGCCACCATCCGAGCCCTGCCCAACGGCCAGCCCGGGGACCCTGTCCCTCAAAGCCACTCTCATCTTCCCTGTCCCATTCCAGCCCTGCCCCAGCCCGGCACACACCAGCGGCCACACAGGCTCCCCTCCCACCCGGGGTGCTCTGTCCTGCTTCCCCCCCGGCCAAAAGCAGCCAGCTGGATCTGGAGCCTCCAGGTCGCTCGCAGAAGCAAACTTCTGATTAGCTTTCCACTGCGACCCAACTGCACTGCACAGGCAATTTGGCGCCAACTTTGCCACCATACTGCAGCTAACGGGTACCTAGAAACTGTCCAAAACCTACCTAAAAACTGCCCAGACTTCACCCATTCTCACTAAACTGCTGTCTCACTCTCTGTACTATGTGTCATAGACTCACCTTTGCAAAGTTAGCCACTCTTCCTGCACTAATCATCAACAAACTTCTGTGTATAGGCTCCCATGGAGAGCTCAGGGCCAGCTCTGCTCCACCCACTGGCAAAGACATTGCCACCACTGTGGCTGAAACGCTCCAGCAGCTGGTGCGACATTCAGATTGCATGTGTGGATCCACCTGTGCTTTTCCACCTTACCCAAACCCGAGGCATCCCCCACACTGTGCTCAGCCTCCCCTTTCTTCTCCCCAGGTCCTGCACTCCCTGTGCCCCGCACCCTGGCCGCCGTCAGGGACAGCAGCTGGGACACACGCCGTCCTTGTCTACAACCTGCTGGCTTCCACGCTGCTGGTGAAGGCAGTATAATGGACAAGAAGGACAGAGATGCTGAAATAATTACAATATGAAAGACGGAAGATGAAACATACCACAAATCATGTAGCTAGTGAAAAACGTCCTATTTACTGGTTGCTGTGCCAAGTGCACATACCACTACACAACGTCCCACTCTTAAATCCTTTTTGTAAGGAGAAGAGAGCATCAAAGAGTTCATAAATTCCCCAAAACAGCAGTACCGAACAATGAATTAAAACTACAAAGCACTTAGAATTCATGGGTAGAAAAAAGTTCAGTCAAACAAAGGGCAGACAGTTGTTGAGAAACTGAAGGTAAATCTGCTCGCCAGACCTGAGAGGACAGCCTCTCCTGCAGCTCACCAGCCACCGCTGAAGCATCCCTTGGGGGAACTTCTTTTTTCTAGCCAGAGATGATGCTGGGGCACCAGTTACAGATAGGCTTTCTGCGATGAACAGGCCTACTCTGGAAATTCAGCTCTGAAAGTCCTCACTTCCCCACCCCTAACCGTACCCTGGTCCTATGCCTGAGCACCACGGGTGAAGTATCCGGCTCTAAACCATAATCAGCTTGTATCTGGATTTTGAACATTCCTTTTAGTTTTCTTCCAGGGGCTTAATGATCATCACAGAAGCTTAAGGTTCCCCAGATGTCTCATTCTTGAGAAACCTTACAGAACAAACTTACAATACTACACAGTATACTATTGTCACTCCTTGCTGCAACTAAAAAAAAAAAAAACACAGCCAAGGATAAATAGTAAATAAATAATTCTACACCCAAGTTCCCATTTTCTTATTGATGGTATCATTCCCTTGGCAGTAACCCATCCTCAGCAGATCCCCATGCAATTAGTATACAAGCATTTGGGTCCCATTTCTGGATGACCTGAGTTGAGCTAGAGCTGATGGTTTTTCACTGGGGAGTGCATCAGGACAAGAGGATGAGAAACTGGTGGTGGCAGTACTAATCAACTGCTAAACACGAGAAAAAAATATTACGAGTCCCAGGCAGAGTACCTTGGTGATGAGAAAGCTGTTTATGCTCCATTTTGAAAATTTTCCCAGCACAATGTATTCAGGTAGACGTGTTTTCATTACTTCCCATTTAAACTAATTCTTCTTTGGCTATCTCCTTTTTTCACATCAGACGAGTGGACTTACTCTGCATTTGAATTAAATGTTACCATTCTTATTCTAAGAATGTGCAGAGATGGAGATATCCATCATCTCATGAGAGACTCATTGAGGAACCAGCACAAGAAGGAGAAAGCTGCTCTCTGCAGACCAAGACATAGGAACTGTGTCAGTAAGCACCCCTACATGTCTCCAACCCATCAAGATAAATCTATCAGAGAAGGAGAAGGCAGAGAGGGAGAGAAGTGCATCTTAGACAAGCACAAATTGAAATTAAGCTATAGATTGGCACTGCAGAAGGCCCAAAGGCGGTGCCAAAGCTGTGGCAGAGCCCGGGACTCTGGGCACCAGTAACTGGGCATGAAAGGCAGTGGCCAAGGAGACTTATGGGGGGACTCCTGCCACCAGCACAAGGCTAGCGGCCCCTGGCACTGCCCAGGCCCTGGTTTGCGGGGCGAACCACAACCCACAAAGCAGCTTACCCTGCCATTGTGTAATAGATAAATCTGTGGATAATTGCACAAATCGTGCTAACCTGCTGGCTGGCTGCTGGCACATCAGTGCACACCAGAAACAGAAATAGCCCGGTCTCATGGTTCACTGAGGGAGGCCTCGCTCTCTGCCACTGAATCTCTGCCAGGGGAGAAGCTGGGAAAACTCAGCAGAGCAGAGACAATAACAGAACAGCAAGATTCGTTCATGTTGCGGTGTTGCCCTGCGTGGGGAGACAGGAGGAGAAAACAGACTAATTAGTCTCACTCTGCCTTTTCTTGTTCCTTCTCTATGGGCAAAACTGAACATCAGGGCCCGGTGTGCCTTAGTAACATCGTCTTCTCCAATTTAAAAAAAAATTTTTTTTTTTAAAAACACATTGTGCAGTGGAAGTCCTGACCTTGAACTGTGAATCAAGCCATTGGATATTCTTTGCTTAAACTCTCCAGTTGCTGAGGTCTGAAGTCAAGCTTTTCAATTCAAAAGATAAGAGCTGCTGCCATAGTTTTCTCTGATTTTTTTTTTTTTTTTTTTCCTGGAGAACACTTTCCCAGGTTTTGTTCAGCCTAAACCTGCCAGGCTCTGAATATGATCTGTATTCTCACAGGCCCACTACACAGGCTCCACCTGACCTGGAGGCAGCACCTGGATCTGAGTTGGCATCTGGCAGGGATTCAGTCACCTAAAAAGAGGTTTCTATGGCATCTTAGACCCCTCTGGGGCATCCCAGCTGTGCCCACAGGGCACAGGATCTTTGAGAGACCAACACTGGGACAGCAGCTGGTGGCCAGGGCGGTACTGTAGGGCACCTCAAATAACAGAAAAAGGTGTGGGTGAGTGAGTGAATCTCAGCCCTAAACACTTACGGTCAATACCAAGAAAAGGCACTTTACATTAATTTCCTCCTAAAATCAATGCATAAAACTAATCAGAGGACTGACACTCTGAAAGTGCTGATCTTGCTCCACTGACTGTTAGGAGAGCCCAGGGGAACTAAACCAGGTGTCTGTGTTGTAGACATCTAAAGCCAGGTGAGATGACTTCACCCAAAGCTACATACAGATGGGCCCCTCCCTGGTAGTTACCTGTCTTCAGAATTATAAAATAAACTTCAGTGATCTGAAGCTAACAAAAACCAGATCTATCTACTGTAAAATAGATATAGTATGAATTCTTTTTACTGATTCTAGAAATTGTGTTAATGAGTATTTAAAAATAATCACTTGTGAAAATCTTTACAGTCCAAGTATCTCTACCACATAAATTTAAGTACCGTTATAGTACACAATAAAATTGGATAGTGGTCACTGTAATAAATGGACAAGATCTCAAAACTGTTATTTACATTGGAACCTTACTCACGAACACTTCCATTGGTTTTCCATTGAAATATTTATGGAATAAGATAAAACTCCATGACCCTTACTCAGGAATGCCCATAATCACATACTTAGCTTTAAACACAGAGCCACTGAAGTTGATGAGACTTCAACACACAATTAAAGTGCATTGTTGAGTCAGGACAGGTTCCTCACACAGGAGAGGAGGAGGAGAATCTGGGCCAAAAATGTAACTGTTTCCTTAAGGTGGGAAATAACATCAAATATTTGATGAATCAAATGACTACATTAAAACTAGCATTTACATACCTAAGTTACTAGTTGTGATGAGAACAAAAAAAAAGGGGAAATATTAAAAGATGTCAATATAGGAATGGGAAAAGAGAAACTTTGAATGCAAAACTAGTAGCAGGATTCATGGGATTTTGCAAGTTCAAAATGTAACTGACACATTTCTTTGTTGCTGTTAATTTTGTTTTGCCTTCATATTAACTGCATCACTTTGATGAATATTTTTAAAATAAAATAATGGCTATCACTCAGGCTGCTTTGAAGTATTTCTGAGTTGAATGACTGGTAGCATTTATTGATTTCATAGTGTGACACTAGAAGTTTTGATATGGGATTTTAAAAAATGATATTTGAAGTTAAAAGAAGACATCTTGATTAAAGCCAGAACAAATTGTTTGGCTGAGATTCAAACTCTGGTTCACATGCCTTTCCAAGCTTGTAGATTCACTTGCTTGCTAGGAAAACCCATATGCTTTCAATGGATGAGTTAAAAATTCATGCCATGGAAGAGCAGGAAACTGCTTCAAAGTTGGGAACCAACAGAACAGCTTAAACCATAAGGGAAAAATATATTCATAGACATTAGATATAAGAAGGAGGTAGAAAGGTCTTATGTTTAAGGGGTTCAACTCTGAGCTACAGACAGCTTGACCTTGAAACAAATCCCATAGTCTTGCGTGCATCCGTTGTCCATATGCAAACTACTGGTAATATCGTTCTCATCTTCTACTTTGCAGGAAGCTGTGAAGATGAATAGCAGCTATATGATGCTGTAAGTCATATGGCCGGCTAGAGAGATGATCTGTTGGGTTATCAGTTTAAATCTCAAAGAGACTGCGATGAATGCTACTGATCTGGTGGGTGCAGTCACTCATTGCCAACAGTCTTCTGGGTAATTCTAGTTCAAAAGGTACATCAGAGGCCCCACCAGACAGGGAACCGAGTCGCTGTGCTGACTGCTTTACTGATATGGTTGACAGACTCGTGGCTTCTCAAAGCAAGGGGGGAACATCTAGAAAAGGACTGACTTGTACCTGATCCAGCAGAGCCCTACAGCTGTCTCCTCCTCTCCAATCCAGTAAACCAGGCCCAAAGAAATAGGAGCGTAAGTAGGAGTTCTTCAGAATGAACCAATACCACTAAATCTTCACAGAGTTCATCTGCTCAAAAGCCACCTGAGTCCGCGTTCTTTAACTACCTGACCTAAAGCACCTGCTCACAGGGCAGTTTCTGCATCTCCAGAAAAGACCATCACTTCTTTTCTCGACCTTCATCTGTTGGTGGTGTCACTGGGGATGAGACTGACTTTTAAAGGAAACATTCACTAGTGCCATTTGGGAGGGTCATGAAGAAAACATACCTTGTCAGTTTTGCAATGGAAAATGTAATAACTCACCAGCAGGCTATTGACCGAGTTGTTAAACTCTGGGGGAAAAAAAAACCTGTTAGGTGAGCTGGTTAATATCAAGGCTCACCACTCACTTCTGCATACTACAGACCATGTCAAAAGCTTTCCAGTAATCAGTAGAGCTTAAGAAAAGTCTCTGATTAACTTTTCTTTCATCTTTCTCTTTTCCATCTGGTGTTAAAGATCAAACCTTCAGTTCCTCTACTCTTTTAAGCCTTGCCTGTTTGACAGCAAACTTCTCATCCATCTTAAATCTAGTGTGGGCTAGAATGTCTTTCAGCAGTGGCTAGAGGGTAGATATATTATCAGATACTAACCATATTGCTCCTTCTCTTTTTAGTTTAGCTCTGTATTTGTTATTGTAGGATATATCTGGGTTTTCTGAGTGTTCAGCTTCTATCCTTCTACTGCAGGATAGTGCTGTGCTGCTAATGCTTTGCAAATCACTGCGTCATCCCTTTGCAGTTTTGGAATGTCCTATCTGTGCTTTGCATAGCTTCTTCCAACTTGACCAGCACCCCAGGATACCTCTTCTCTTGGGACTTGCAGCCTCTGTGCTCCTAAAGGCACTACGACATGTCTTTGACAGTGCTAGGGCTGTAAAGCTTTAAACTGCGCTGCTACCGATTGCCTGCTGGGTAAAGACAGCACCCACCCCTTCGACAGAGACTGCGGCAGGACAGGGATGCTCAGCCACCGTTTAGAAATCCTGTCTTCTCGGTGGGATATGGGTAAAGACTGCTGGAACCACTACGATTCACTTAGACCTGGCCCTGATCCTCCTTCCATGGTGCTCTTAAAGCTATTCCTTAGTAGCAGATGAAAAGCAGCTGTAATTAATTGCTACGTGGCTTACACCAAACAGAAAAAGAGGTAACACCTCCCCAGCACATTGGGGGCCATCAAGGGCCACCAGTTGATGATATACAGTATTTGTATAACTGTACATAGAAGACCATCAAGATGATTACACTTCTCATTATTTCAAAATTGGGCATCTTTTCAGGAAGAGAAATTCCAGTTTATTCCTGGCTCTACCACCTAACAGCACTTGTAAGCTATGACTTCATAGTCCATGTGAGTGACCAAATCCATTTCAAGCATATTTATCAGGCTAATTACTGTACCAGAGATTCATAAAATGTATTCATGGCTTTGCAGGGGGAGGCAAAATGTTTGAAAAAGAAAGATGCTAAAAGATGTGGGAGGAAGCAGAAAGCTGCCTCAGGCAACTTACACCGGAGTGCCAACGACCACCTTGTACAACAGCAAGCCTGTGAAGGCCAGGTCTTTATTAGTGAACAGTGCAGCCCAGCAGTAGCAGATCTGCAGACACTTCATGTGCACACTACGCTTATTTCAGGGGATTTACTTGTGATTAGCTCTGGCCTGGTCCTGTGAATATTATTATATTAGGTGTAGTCCTGGAGAGCATTTTCTCATGTGGTTTAAACTAAAGGAATAAATACAGTTTGTGTGCCTTCAGACCACTCCATGATATGAACCAGAGTAGCAACTGGCAATAATCATGAATTTTTCTTCAGTGGTGCTCTCCTGACCCAAAGTTCTGCACTAATTACACACTCTTTCTTTACCTATCATAGGATATATTTATTAAGCATCTGTGCTCAGCAGGCATGACACATACTGGGACAAAAGCTTTTTCATGCAACCTACCATCTCCCTCAAAAATGTTGGCCTGCAACTCCATGCCTACGTAGAACAGAGGGATGTAAAGATGCTTTGCAAACCAGTTTCAAATCTTAAACTTACAAAAGAAGTAATCAGACTGAACTTGAATACAGCTGGTCAGTGAGGAGAGTTAAATGGGGTCTTTGGTATAATGCCATATGTTTGCAGACCCTCTGCCTTGCTGTTCTGAGCCTGGACTAAAGGATTTGGGTGCTGTCGCAGTGTGAGCAACACCTTCCTGCTAGGAAGAGCGTAAGAAAGCACTTCTGGAAATGATCGGTTCTGTGTCAGAACCAAGGTAGCTGTTGTCTGATGGTGATCAGTACCTAATACATCAGGAGAAATGTAAAAGCACATTATTTGTTAGATGTAAACAGCCTGCTTTCATATCCTGCTCTCTAGTAGTTAGAGACTGATTTACATCCTAGAACACGAGGTTCAATATCCTTTTCACTATTTGTTGTATTAATTATAACATTAGGTATTTCTGATTTCCATATAAGCATCTAAATCTGAACCCTGCTAAATCTCAGTCTGAACAATTTGCTGTGGCAGACAGGCCCACAGTTAAATCATGTGTTGTGTAAAAAAGCATTTCCATTTATCAGTGCTGAATTTCATACCTTTAACTATCAATTTAGCTGACACTGGAATTCACTTAAAACATTCCTTCATGATGTAATAGATCCTATATGTGTAAGTTCATGCTCATATGGTGAAACGGCAATCAATTGTATTTACAGTTATAAACACAATTACTCCGCAGCATCACTGCTACAGTTCCTGCAGCTCATGTTAGTGTGGAGGCAAGGATTCATATTAATGAGGACTGAGAGATGGGTGAAAATAATAATAAATGCAAACATTCTGATTAAACAGGAGGAGGCTGTGGAACACTAAACCAACTTTGGAAAGGAGCAACTCCTTGCAATTTTTGCTGGCTCATATCACGAAACTAGGGACATGAATCATCCGTCAGTACATTATTTCAGTTTCAAAGCAGCACAGCTTTGATTGTGGGACAGTTCTGCTGATAGAAAAGCCCGAGGGACATAACTGTGGGTCAGACTTCCCATTTTAAAAAATTTGTTGGTTGTATGTTACATGCAGATTACAGACACGTTTTATGTTACACAGTTTGCCAAACTGCATTTTATTTGCTAAAGGGAACCGAACTATGAAAATAAATCAGCTATTTTGAAGTTAACGATGTGCACAGGCTCCTGTTGAAATGCTTGGAGAATACACTACTTTTCCATACTAAATTTAATTCTGCAGATAATACTTGCTTGGCAAATCGTGTCTTTTAAATGTGTACTTATCATCTCAGGAAGTTTATACGATGGCACATATCTCCTTTTTGGGTTGCAGGATAAGTACTCATTTTGATAAATCTAAGTTTCCTGTAGTTAGTAGTTACGTAGTTCCTGTAGTTCCTGGTTACGTAGTAGCCAACTTATTTGCCTCACAGAAGTGTTTTCAAGATTAATTGGTTAACAGTTTGCACTGCTTTGATGTGTACAATCCACATAGTTATTATTATATATTTCCCACATTCAGTAAAATTTTAAAATGCTGTTTCCCCCAATATTGCAAGCTTTCATTTCCTTTTTACTTTTTTTTTTTTTTTTAAATTTCTAAACTACAGTTTTAGTTTAGGGAAAAGCTACTTCATTCCCGGTTCTCTAAAAGCATGGAAAGATGTTAAGTTTTACGGAGCTGCTGTTGATAGCAGGAAAACCAACACAATCTGGGCAGAATCAGCATCATCATAAATAAAAGAGTAATGTTTTGATTTTGTGCTATAAATAATGAAATAAGCACCTGATTTTTATCCAAAAAATTAAGAGGCATAATTAATTCAGATACGCTTCAGGGTAGTTCTAACATGTGCTCTTTGTTCTCGTGTTTTTTCTTCTATTTGACACGGTTGCTAGGATGCTACTGCAAAATAATACATATCAGGATCGTTATTACTGGGTTACGTGGTTAGGACACGGTACCACTTTGCGAACTTCTTTTCCCCCTCAGAACGTGATAATTCTGCCAAGCTGGGTGTGATCCCAGCCTCCCACACCAACGTAGTTTTATTAGGTGGAATGAATGAATGAATGAACGAACGAACGAACGAACGGGAGACTCCTGTGTGCCCGGAGGGAGAGCAGAGGCCCCGGAGGCCCCGTTATCTCCAGCATGGCATGCAGCGCAGCACGGCTGTCCCTAGCTCAGAACAGAGATGTATCTCTCAGGGACACCAGCAGGAAGCAAATTCCTTCGGTGCACACAGAAGGAAAAGCAGCTAGTTCTGTGGCTGAAGGACCAGAGACATTTCCCTGACACCTTTAAAATTCTGTAAAGGTCTACCCTTTGGAGAAGATGCTACAGCACAGCCAAGAGCAGACCGTATGGCCTGTGTTGGGTTGCTTAAACCAACTTCAGTCCTTCCTGAAATAGAAATCCTTCACTGTCCTCCTGGAAGATAGCAGTTCTGCTCCAAGTACTCTCTGTTTCCCAAAAGCTTCATATTCTCTCCACCCTAGGGATGCCACCTTTAGGTCAGTAATAGGAGGTGAAACTCCAATTCCAGCCAACAAATTTCATTAATCCTTTCTTTTGCAGTTTGCCAAGTGAAGATTTATTATTTTATCAGCTTTTACTTGTTTGCTGGCATTCATGAAGCCGATGAACTGGTTGCAATCAACTTTGACTCCTGCTGACCAAGTCCCCAGGAGCAGGAGGGACATAAGGCCTCTTACAGTCTCCACAACCAAAGTCTCTCTCCTAACTGATGAGTTAGGGAAAAGAAAAAATACGTCACACATAGGCAATTATTTTGTGGTTCTTACAACTAATTGTGCCAAGCCAGATTCACACAAATGAAGACAGACTATAAAAGCAGCTGATTTTAACTATGCATCAAGGAAATTACCCTTAATGTAATATTCTAACTTCCAAAGCCCTCATGTAGCAAACTAAGCACAGGATTTCAGAGTATCTACATAACTGATTATATTAGCTGGTTTACCCTAGTCTCAAACTGCATCAGACAGGAAACAGACACAATTTGTGTGATGCAATTAACAGTAAAATTTAATCTCTCATACACACACACGTATATGCACATGCGCATGTTAAAAGGCTAGGTCTGCACAAGAGCAAACAAAAGCAGCCAGGGATTATGGGGCAAAGGCTTCACCACCAGCCATAGCTGCATCCTGTTAGGTTCAGGAGAGACAACACGGCTCTCCGACGGCACTCTCTCTGGCAGCTGCGTTGCTTTCAGCTGAATAACGCGGGTTAGAGCACCACAGGTCAGTCCACAGTCACTGCAAGTACGATCACACGACACTGTCAAAACAGTTACCGAGTCTGCTCCCTGCGTACCTCATATAGCACTCCCACAAGACATGTCACAGGAAGACCACGCAAAGAATTCAGATTTCATCCTCAAAATGCACGCGCAGCATCCTGCCATTCCGAGCAAGTCTCTTTACCTTACCTTTACCTCATCATCTTTACTTTTAGAGTAACTTTCAGAGCCAGAGAAAGGCGAGAGCAGCGCCCTGCACTGGAAGGCCATTCGCAGTTTTCTCTCGTAGCTTTGCCCCTGCAGAGCCGCTAAACTGATGAGGCAGCTCCATCAGGCAGCGGGGTGCAGCTCACCTCTGTGCAGTGGGAATTAAATGGTAAACAGGCCTTGTGTCAAAAACTTGATATATTTCTTCCAGGCGTACAGTGGCTCTATTCCTCTTTAACTTACTAAATCTATTTTCTTTACTGAGCTCAAGCCAATTGCAAGGAGTCTAATCTTAAAGTTTAACCATTCATTCCTCTCTCTGAAAAGGATGCTCTTTTCTTTGACTGCTCCAGTTCAATCTCATCTCTCATTTATTCTGTCTGGTTCCCGCTTTGACCCGTGTTTTGTCTGTCACTCCAGTTTCCCTCTGCATACAGAAAATACCCTCACACAGAGGCTCTGCTCTTCAGGCATGTCCGACTGGAGAGCAGGGTTGTCTCGGGCAGGATACGTTACCCTCCAGCCTCCCGTGTGCATCCCTGTGCCACTATGGGCAAGTGGACACTGTAAGCATACACTTGGCCAACATCCTGGGAGCCAACACCACCACCGACCCCCCCGCCAAATGTGCTACTGGCTCTCAATTTACCTCCCCAATATTGCTCTAAACTCAGTCTCCCGGTCTCAGGATAAAACTTCTCACTCAAAGCAATGCATCTTTACTATTTCAACCTAAGTTTTCCTTGATTGGGTTGAAAGGTTAAGTAGAAACTGAGGAAGAACTTAATCTGAGAGACTTATTATGTACTGAAAGGTACCCATTATATTTCTTTTTAAATATCATGTAAGACAGACTTTGCGTTTGCCGAAGCCACCTCCTTCGTTCTCTCTGCCAGATGATATTTTGGGCAGCCCAGCAACAGTTTAGCCAATACGCAGTCTTTAACATTGCTCTTTAAATTGCAAGACTTATTTTTATGCATACTCCATTTTCCATTCTGAAATGACAATATAAACCTCTTCATGTAGCTGAAACACACCCTCTCGTCTCTGTACTTAACTCATCCAAATTATACCTGAACGCTTGCAAAGAAGTTTAGGAAGGATATTAGTCTATTCTAAAACCTGCAGGAAACAAATATTGTGAAATATGCTTTTCATTCCCTTTGTTCTGAAGTTTTATGACTAAATGCTGTGCTGGTAACACAGGTTTATCAGGAATGCCTGACTCAATTGAACTCTAATAAAATAATTCAACAAAGCAAGAAAAGAAAAGGGGATCAAGGGAGAAACGGGAAAAAAAGAGAGAAAGAGAAAGAAAAGAGAAAGAATAAACCAGCTAAGATATGAAAAGTCTAATCGTTACTTGTAACATAAGGTCAGTGTTTCTATCACGGCTGTAATATAAAAAACCCTGATGTTGAGCTGGTAACATCCACTATATATCCCGTGATTTCAATGTTCCTGTTCACACTAGCTAAGGCTCTGGCCCTAATTACTTAGGCTTGGATCCTACTGGTTTTGCTTTTTTCCCTCTGAAGACAGATCCTCTGATTGAAAAATAAATTTTGCAGAGTTGATTGACATGAACAGATAATTTCCTTAAGATTGCTGCTAAAGAACCTGGTCCTTGTCTCCCATTTTACAAAATACACAGAAAGATAATTTGCAGTTGAAAGTCAGTGGGTAGAATATATTTTTGATAATATGATAGTGACTCAATAATTAGAACAGTTTGCAACAAAATCTAGGATGATGGAAGCCTAATGCAAGCTGGAGCTTTATTTGACAAACACCCTGTTAGTGGCCCACCACGTCCAACCCTCCCTGTCTGCTCCACTGGCAGGAGTCTTCCTAAAGGACACAGTGGTCACTTCTGCAATGTCAACATAAGAAAGGCAGGAATAATTTTAAAGCAGCTCAGAAAAGAATACTGCAGGTGACTAGGTTGAATGTACATAAATAAATATTTAGCATAAGCAGATTGAGTTGCAGTAATAGCAAAATTAACTAAATTGAAGAGTGAACTCCCAAGACCTTGTGTGTGGATAAAAAAATGCCATGCTGTGAGCACCTAATTCACCTCCCTCTTTTCTTGGTTGGTACGAACTAGGCAACAATTAAGACTGTGTTTATAAAGCCCGCCTGGCTACAGCTATCCTACCTGAAGAGGTGCTCATCCCATCCTCCATCTGCTCGCCACTTCCCTCTGCTGCAGGTTGTTATCCCCTCTTATCTGCTTGCTCGGCTGCTCACATAATTGCTCCTTAACTCATTTCAGCCACAAGGAACCACATTAATAAGGAGCTAGTACTGGCACTACTAAAGTAACCTGCCTTCTTCCAACTGAGAGGTCGAGGCAGAAGACAAGAAGTTCAAGGCAATGGGAATTTAGGGGAGGGGGTGAGGGAGCAAGCGCTGAAGACGATGTGTGCACACACTCCAATTAGAAACAAGAAGATATATGGCTTTAGGTATGTAAACAATTTTCTCCATTGGCCTTAGCCTACCAAAAATGAAAAAAAGCAAATATATGGGTCACCAAACACTGCATCAGACTGTTTACACAGGGTAATTTGGAAAACGTATCAAGCCTGGGTACATACCTTAAAATGAAACAAAACAATATCTTCGCCATCCCTAACTGACTTGGTTTAGTTATAAGATCGGCTGTTACTAGAACATCCATTCTGCAAGTAATCCTGCATCCTCCTCTGAATTTCTAAATTGGTTGAATTGATTGCCAGAGAAATACCAGCCATGAGCAATACATGTCACAAGATCACTATATCATAAAAATAACATTCGGTGGGGATAGATTGTGAAACCTAAATTAACAGCTGGAGCACGCTTTGGTTAATGTAACACTCCTAGATCTGCAAAACTGCTAAAATATAAACAATATGGATTTTTTTATTTTATTCCAAGTGTACGAGTTGGTGAGGAAGGCAACCTGAACAACTCCAAGTAATAAGAACATACTCTTCTGAGATGCTACTGATGTATCACAAATTGGTTTAGAAACCTGCTACCTTTTTTATTGTATGAGACATCCAGAGCATTTTATGAACACACCTCAGAGAAACTTGGCAGAGGCTTTGAGAAGCAAACAGAACATTACTTGGAAAACATTAATGACCTTTATAACACCTGGTGTTTGATCCAAAGATAAACTTTTGGCAGCATCCACCCCTCAAGTCTCTGAGTGCTGCCAGCAGAAGACAGGCAGAAATGGGAGAGTTTTCTCAGGTGGGGGTGCCAGGTGGTCCGGGTGCACCTGGGGAGAAGGAGGACTGGCCTGCACCCACCATGCCCCCAGTGCTATGCCTTCAACAGCTAAACAGGCTGCTGCCAGGCTGCAATGGGCAGGGCTGGTGGGACAGTGGTGTGATGGCTGCAAGTTCTGCCATGTCTGACCTGGTGCAGTCTAAACCTTCTTGCCTGAAGCTGTCATATTTCATGGGACTCTACCTTAAATACCCCATTTCACATGGTCCACCAGGCTCAGGCACGGAAACAAGAACTTCAGATATATAGGAAAGGCTAGAGAGCCTCTGGGAGAACCCAAAACTTGGGAGACCACCCCATGGCTGCCCCCAGCGGTACTGGAGCTAGACCAGTATTTGGAGGGAAAAAGATTGACAGTAGCCCTGCAGCTTCACTTATCCCCCTCCACCATCCAAAGCCCAAGTACAAACAAGAAGTCTACAATAATAAATAAATTGGACATGGATATAAATAAATTACATGGACAAGCCCTTGGCAGAGTTCAGGGTGGCTCTCCATCCTCCTAGGCCAATGATATGCTACTAAGATACACAAGTGCTGTTCCAACTCCTCGGAGTCTGGTGAACTTTCTTATTACCAGCTACAGTTCCACCACGCAATAGCTTGTCATTACTGTCTTACGCAGAGAGGGGGAAGTGCTAGGGAAATTGGGTGGAAGCCACATGTTCAATTGCTTTTGCGACTCCTACATTGTGACTTCAGTTCTCACTGTGAAGGAGAAGAATCTTCTACATGCAATCAGATGTACCATTCACACTAGATAATTGTCTCCTTAGCTCATTACTCAAGGGGCTGTATGCTGTATCACATGCCTGAGATGCCTCTTATACTCTGTGCCATCTCCCATAGCTTTAGGCAAGATGTAGTCCAGGAAAATCCACCTAAAGTAACACAGTAGAAACCACCCCACAAATATGTATGCACTTGACTTCCAAAATGATCTTACTGAAGTCTAGAGCTGGTTTACAACAAACACGTCTTGTTTCTGCAAAGCTCATCAGTGGATAATAAGTCAATGCATTTCCATTGCCACTTGGTGTCCCCAGACCTATGAGCAGTGAGTGCCACCTGCACAAGCTTGGCAGGACAGGTACAAGCCGGGTGCACAAATGTGATCTGATGCTTATATTTTGTTTTGCCAAAGGACTGTGCTGATACCAGCTCATCTCACCAGATGTGTGCCAGGGGGCTGAACCCTATCCTGCTCAGCCTACACCTCCCTCCCAGGTTACTGCTGCAAGAGGAGTACACCTTACACAATGCCTTTGCATCGTACAGCCTGCTCCCAGGTCCAGCAGACCTCCAGAGGAGCGGAAACCCCTAAATGCCAGGAATGTCTGAGCTCTTGTGTTACAGGCCCAATAAGAAAGCTCAGCCTTCGAGCACTCCTTCCTCCTTGCCCATCTATACTGCGGACCTAGTTAGAGGAGTTTTATCATCTCTGGGAGTAACCCTTAGGAGATGGATGTGTTTTACAACAGGGATGACCGCTAATCAAAATCCCGAAGCTTTTCCCTTTCTACCATTTCCCAGGATCTGCACTTTCTCTCTGCACAGCTTGAAAACACCATAACATGGGAGTCCTTGACGCCCCGCACACGAGGAAGGCGTGCAGCAGGACCAGTGCTCTGGGACTTCACAAGCATTCGGGCTCCAAATTCCACGACAAGTCTCACGTATCACACTTCCCTCAAGAATGTGAGCAGGCAAGTTGGCCAGACGGCTCTGGCATTTGGACATGGGTATGGCCTGATCGACAGCTGAACAGAGTCAGAGAGACTCCTTTTGTTCAGAATGTTGTAGAATCGGAGCCCACACTGCACAAAAAGACTTAATATCGCCCTTGCAGCGATCACCCCACCTTGCTGCAGTATTCATCTCCAAGTACCTCGGTGTGTAATGATCAGTTCTGAAAACTGCCATTCAGTGTGTATCCCATGCTAGGGAATTACTGAAGCCCCCCCCCACTCATGATCTCCCACCCCAAAAACCCCAGCCAGCTGGAGCTACCTGGCACCAGCCAGCCCCTCCGGCTGGCCCTCCTCCCCTGAGTTTCTGAAGGGCCGCACTCTGCCTCCCATTCCTCATGAGAGACATGCACCTCCATCCGTAAACACTAAGCAGCAGCCATTAAGGAAAAGAGAGCAGTGAGGGTGGATTTCCTTTTATTTCCTCCTGCTGGATTATTTTGTGTAGCTGGCAGCTTCACTGTATTTTCAGTCTGCTTTCACTTTGGTTCTAGCACGTCTCTCTCTGCTGCTCCTCCCCTGTACACCGTGACAGAAAAGGCTTAAAGAAACAATAATTTGTGCCTGTAAATTATCAGGAAGCCTACAGGTAGCACGCTTTTGAAACTGGCTAGATTGCAAATTGAATGTGCTCTTTCAATACAGTAAACTGCAAAACAGAATCACAGCTGCCATAAGAGCCTATAGATTGTTTTCTATAAGGCCATATTAATATTTCATATCACTGTCATCTCTGAGCGTTCTTAGCTGACTTGTTATCTTCCCCAATCTGGAAGGAGCAGTTTGGCAATAAGACGTATCAGTGGGGGCAATATGGAACAGTACTTCAGCAAGAGGTGTTGCACTCACGATGCAAACGAGTCTCTTGACCTTGAGCTTCCCTAAGTGTGCGGTGTCACCGAGCGGGTTCATTACAGTCTAACACCACACACACAACAGGGCCGGGGAGGTGGCTGAACAGAAATAATCCATCCCATATATTCTTTATGCACAGAAGCCTATCTTATAATTACTAAGCATGTGGCATTTTTAAGGCAGCCGTGGTTCCAAAATATGTTATTCTGAGATAACACAATATGACTCAACACAGCAGCATGAGACAGAGGTGACATGAGCAGGTAAGTTGTCAAAATGGGTGACAGATGGAGTCGTGCTAAAAAACATTCAGGATATTCGCTTCTTAGTTCTTCTCCAACATGCATCTCCCACACAGTTTTAAAAATTTACCTTGAAGTGCCTCTACATAATCTAATGTGATGAAAGAGAGAGAACAAGAGTGAAAGAACGAATTGCAGAGTTGTTACAGATAATATGCGACATACAGCAGATACCAGCACACAGCAAATAGCCCTGTTTGCTGACAACCTATATTGCTTTTGAATAGTTTGGCATAAATTGCCTATACATGCCTGATGTGTATTTTCTCCTTTTTCTTCCAGCTGTAGTGATTTGAAAGGTAAACTCCTCAGTGATCAAGCTAAATGAAATAAATCAGTCCGTTACAACAGCATGAGATTTGGCACAAATCAGCTATATCTGTTTTCTTGTAGGACACACTGTCCCTCCACTCCTTAAAAAGAAGTGACATTACCCCCCCTTCATCTGATTGACATGTATTTTGAGACAGATATATTACATGAACACAGTGTACTGTATTACTCCATTTCTTACACATGCATCAAAGATAGATTGGTGCTTTTCTGCACATCTTTGCATCTGGAAAATAAATACTTTGCAATGGAACATAACATCCCCCAGTAATGTTTGTCACTGTAACTGGACCATTTTTTGTTCTGTAGAAGCAGCTGATACCGTAATGAACTCCATCCAGGCAGGATTTCAGCTGACATCAGGGAAGCAACTACCACAGGACCAAGGCCCAAAGCAGTTCAAAATACTTGAGTTCGAGAAACTTAAAGGGTTTATCGAAAGCTCTGTTTAACGTTGGATTTTCTTTCCTTCTTTCCTTCCTTCTTTCCTTCTTTCTTTTTCAACTATAAAAAGAAGATGCCCAGCCCAGGATATTTATGCATTTCAGTACAGATTTGCACCTACTAATGTCTTGTGTATTTACAAAATTGAACGTGGTGATTATGGAAAGTGATAGGTCCCTTTTAATAGTCCACCAGCTCTTTGCTGGTTGTCAGAATGTGCTGCATTTTGGGGACCTCAGTTACAGACCAGGGCGGTGGCGTGCATTTGGGAGCAGCCTTGCTCAGTAGTCGCACTTATGAACAGGGCTATTTGGAGACCATTTTGTATATAAACAAAAAGCAGCAACAAGGACAACATCCTAATTTAGAGGCATGCCAAAATGGAAATTCTCTTTCCATTCAGAAGATGAAAGAGAGAAGTAAACCTGTAAGTTAAGTGAGCAAAAGAAATCGACTTTGGAAAGAAGTGTTGTGCCTCTAGCAAACAGCACATCCTTGACAGTGACAGAAATGAGAAGCCAAAGAGAGGGACTTTATTAAAGTCTGTGTGCTCCTCTCCAGGTGGATGTGTATCTGTTCTGCTCATCCTCATGCCACCACATCTAATATAAACGCTGTGCAGTCATGTTAATGCAAAATGATCTAAGCAGGGCATATTAGCTCCGGTTCAGCTTTACACGGACCGTCACTTTCTGCACAACGTTGGATGGCATCTGGCTGGCTTGGTGCATGGGCTGGTGTCACCAGTGCCTTCCTGCAAACGCCATCCAGACATTCCCCCATCAACGGGCAGTCAGAAAAGGCAAAATACCATTTGGTTTGATGGATCCTGTTTTACCCACCCCTCAGAGGAACATTAGCTGGGATTTTGTAGTCTCTGGAAAATTACCTGTTCCCAAAGCCACTGGCAATACTTGTTGCCAGTGAACTCCTGATGTTACAAACAGAAGCAACAGGGATAATATTGCAATAGGGATAATATTACAATATAATTTCTGATATGTGACTGGATTATGGAAAATAACAAACACTGCAGAGATCCGTGAGTGTGCAATAGGTAAAATGAAGCAACCGTAGAGCACAGACTTGCTGAGGGGTTGATACTGCCCCCGTCCCTGCCTGCTGCTGGGACAGAGCGTAGGACTGACGAAAGCCCAGGAAGCAGGAAGGAAAAGGCAGTTTGTGCAACATCTGCCAGGCTCCCATATGGCATGTTCCAAACTCACTATTGCCTGATGACAGCACGCAGATTAGGGCATCAGTGTGGGCTGAACTGGAACTGATCTTTCACTGACTTTTGAATAACTTCATGGCACGGATTAAGAGGGGCGTGAAATTCATCTTCACATCACTGTTGATCCCTTGCCCATAAAAGTTATTCCAAACTCAAGAGCATTAACAAAGGGTATTTTGAAAACATATATAAGGAATAGAAACTATTTAGAGCTTTTATTTATACATTCCACACTCAGCATAGTGCTAGATGCATAATTTAGCTCTTTTGTAACTCTGGGTCCTTATTGTACATTGTATAAACAAGTATTTCAAGCCGTGGATAAGACTACCAGTAGCATTTGTTAACCCTTGTAGCACAATTAAATCCTTAGCTCTCAAACAGTTGTTTCCACCTATTCAGGTCAGAGCGCTCCCAAGAGCAGGGGGACACTCATCACCCCAGTGAGGGAAAGCAAAGAGCAGAGAGGTGATTAGGAAACCAAGTCCCCTGGCGCCCACACCACATCTGCAAAACTCCTTTTTTATGGACAGTCTGAGGTACTGACCCCAAACCCCGATAATGTAAAAGCTATTCACATCTCATGTTACAGCTACGCGTTCAGTACCACTGAGCAACCTGCAACACCCAACAGGGGCGTGCAAAGCTAGTCTGTCATCAGGCATGTTTCCCTCAATCGTTCATTTAACTTCCCCTTGCTGCGAGATTGATAACTGGTATTTGTGCCGGTCCCGGGGACAGGAGTCACACAATGTTATGTCAGCCAGGGACAGGCAAGCTTGCTTGGCATCATTTGGTACCCAATGAAACTTTGTAAGTTGGAAAGTTTCATTTGAACTCAAGCATAACTGAGTTTGTCTTCCCTTAAATAAGGGCTGATAGAGAGAGTAAATGGAGGGAGAAGGGGAAAAAAAAAGAGCAGGAAAAAAAAACCACCTTGTCTGCAGACCTGCTAGTCCTGTTTGGGTTTTTTTTAGGACTCTCCTGTCAAGACTTGCTGACAGATGAGCTCTGTTGAGTCTTACAGTGGTGACTTAAGATGTTACTGCATCCCTTGCTCCCCCCACCCTTCTGCTAGAGGTTACAGCCCACATAATAGGATTGTCAGAAAGGAATATTTTCCTGTATCTCATCCATTCCCGTTTAAAATCTGGCATATTAGCTTAAAATATTTTGATGCGAGGCACAGAAGGCCCATGGAGGTCACCTAGTTCATGCTCCTGCCTGAAGGCTGAATCAACTGTGCAGTGTCACACCTGACAGATACTTGTCTGACATCTCAAACACCCCCAGTGCTGGAGAAACTACAGCCTACATGAGCCACGTGGCTTGTGAAAATACCGAGAAGTACAGAGTCTGCAGCAGACTCCCATGAAACCCAACTAGTTTAAACACCCCTTTCCTTTTGCTAGCAACCACAGCTTTTCAACCAACTTCCTAGATTTCAGATGAAAATGCTATGTGGGATGATGTCAAAAGCCTTACTAAAACACTGTACGTCCAGTCTTTCTCCTCTGGAGAGGACAGTTCCTGTCTACTGGATGCAACCCACGTAGCTGTTCTTTTCCATGTCCTACACAAAAAAAAGTTTCAGTATGTTACAATAACTGCCTAAACCATCTGCAATGTTTATTCTCCTCTGGAAAAAGATCCCTTATTTGCTACACCGTGGCCCTGTGACAGGATCCTCATTTCCAGAAGCCCCACGATTCCTCTAGTTTCTTACAGGAACTACAAGGAAATTCATCAGGCCACTGATGTCCCAGCTGCATCGCATTTTCTGTGCTGGTCTGTAAGTGTATCCCACTACACTTACAAATCTTTGATCTTAAAGCTACTCTCCCCTCCTCTTCCTAGTGTTTGAAGTGAAAAATTTGTAATTTAGCTAAACTGGTTTCTTGCTATCCTTCCTCTCTTTTGTTTGCACAGAAACACTTTGCACTTGTGCTTCTTGAAGGATCTCTTAGATCTGTTTAACATTCTTTTTCCTTGGACAAGATTTCATGATGTTTACTTTCCTACAACCCTTCCTAAAACTTTACTTTGAGACTACATGAATGAAAGACAGTTCCTGTCTATTGGATGCAACCCACGTAGCTGTTCTTTTCCATGTCCTACATGAAAAAAAAGTTTCAATATGTTTCAATAACTGTCTAAACCACCTGTGCCCTTTATTTTTCAATGAATGCCTAAGTGTCTTGCTTCTCTTTTTATACCAGATCCTGTGCTCCACAGGAGTCAACCAATTGCTCACAGAGGACCATACATCCTGGATCGTCCTGGTTGCCATTGCATGCTCACATGGTAACTTTTTCCCCCTGGCGACTTTAACAGAGCACGCTCTCTCTCTCTCTCTCTCTCCTGTCCCTCAGAGCAGCTACATGCACCCTTGAGACCCAACACGTCTGATCTCCCCGTGCTCCTGCACAGCACGAGCTGAAGTGCTGACACGCTCTACCTTGCCAGCTCTAGCTGGGTCACCTGGAGCAGAAGAGCCACGAGCCACCGGGCAGCTGCCTGGGGTGGGAAAGTGAGCCAGAGGACTCACATCCCTTTCTCTGCAAAAAGCACGGGGCTCTTTGAAATTAAATCTTCCTTGACAAAGACTGGGTTAAATTACAGGAGTGAGATCTTGTCAAGAACAGCGAACAGAGCCGGGTTCCCACGCGGCGCTTCGTGCCTGTGCTTCAATAGCATGTGGGGAAAGCAGGGGGATGGGTGGGTGGGTGGCAGAGCCCGGGGGTGCTGCCTTGGTGGGGACACGCGTCTCTCCCCTACGAGAAACACATCTGACCCTGTGCTCGGCTCCCTTCCTATTAGAGACCCCTATTCGGGGTGACGCCGAGCACCTTCCATTGCCTCCGTAAGTAGACCTTTAACATAGTCACGGGAAGCGTCCTCTCCCCAGGGTAGCTTTTCACCTAACGTTTGGATGGGGCAGCTCAGGGTTATTTCCCAGGATCTGGGAGCTGCTCAGGTGATTCCTGGGTATTTTGTGCTGCCGCATTGTGTGTTTTTATTAAATGCCAAATAAAATTCGCCTTCCCTGGGAGACAAACTAAAGTGATCTCTACAAGTATTGGTATGCACAACAAAACTTTTACATCACCATTAGCAAAGCAGAATATTTCTGTTCCCATTATTTCAAGTTGAATAATTTAATGTTCACCCTTTTTAAATTTACCACTTTTAAATTAAAAACTCATTAAAATGTTTCAATAACAGTTAATATTAGCATAGCAATAAGACATACCAAGTGGGCATTACCAGGAGATAATTGACCTGATCTGTAAATTGGTGCCCTTGGCTTTACCTCTGGATGTCAATCAATTAAAGCAGTCAATCATCTCCGAGTAGTGCCTGCCTCAGCAGGTCTTATTGCTTCATCATATAACTGTTGAGCTAATACCATTCATATTTCTGGACAAAAAATTCCACTAGGAATTCCCATTCATTATCACATCAAAATTAACAAGATCTTGAAATGCATATTATATTATTCCTACCATACTACTCTGCCAAATGGAAAACATCAAAATATATCCCTTCTTCCTTATTTCCTTTTTTTTTTTTAAGCATGCAGTTGTTAATTAGCCATTCTTTAGGATGATCAAGTAATTGAGATACAGGTTTTAGATCAGGTTCACAGGGAGTATGTGGTCAAGTTAATGAGTCATGAAGAGACTAAAATGTCACTCTACAGAAAATGGACTTCTGCGCAGCTGATATTAATTGCAGTGGCAGCAGTGAAGTCAATAGCTCTGTGCCAATTTACTTCAGGTGAGGATCAGGCCTTATGTTTACAACAGTGTGCAATTTAGTGAATGACTTTTAATCTTCTATATAATGAAATTTAGTACGTGTAATTTTTTTTAACTCTTTGGATCCTGCCTAAAAGCCTTTACTTGCATGAATTGTTCTACTTAAGCTAATGACTTGGCAAAATATCACATGAAAAGAGAATTAAATGAATCTGACTGTGCCAGTTAAAGCTAACAGACTCCGGCCCTTTGTGAGTTGAAAGCTGACTATATATATTAGAAAAATCCTTGCCTTCAGGACAGCAGTGCAAGCAAAGGGAGCACGGGACCTCAGTCCTGCACTTATTTATTCATGTATACTGCGTGCTGGAAGGGGCTTGTGAGTGGCAAGCCAAGCACATACACACGCATTATCAGGATGAGGGCCTAAGCTTTCTTTTTAGATTCAGGGAAGTAAAAGTGTCATTTTGAACATTAAATAGGATGTAAATCAAATAGGTTTGATCATTACCGAAGTGCAGAAAAGTTATCGTTTGGAAAAGAAGCATCTTGCTATTTTCTCCATAATGAAGCAGCAGACACAACATTATTAATGATAACTGTGTCTGGATTGTGCATTCAACCAAGATAAGAGTCAACATGTTTGGTAACATCAAAGAAAACCTGATACCTTAAGTATAAGAAGATTAGTATTTACAGTGATCGCTGGGGTTGGCAGTTCCAAGAAGTCGAACAGACACAGCCAGGAGGGACAATTAGTAATAAATTGGCACTGGGATTCTCTCCTGTACTTGAAATCTGGCACTGTGCATTAACAGGCATTTTAAGAGTTTGTTTAAAGCTTCCTTGTGCAGCGAGCAAGGCCGTGTGGTCGAAGTGGGATGAGGCAGAAGTGAAAGTTGTTACAACACGCCGGGAAAACAGAGAGAGGTTCTCCCATTGGCACAGAAAGGTGTCAGGTATTTTGTACAGAGGCTTCGAGGACAACACCTCCAGCACGTTCTGTTAGACTCACCCAACCCTTTTGGACGCACCACTGCAAAGCTACTGCGTGAAAGTTCAGGGATCTAGAGAATACTACATGTCACATGCGTTCAGGTCATGAACTGTCTTACACGCACAAGATGCATGTTCTCAGAATAAAGGCTCTTTATGTTCATCCACCTTTTCTTTTTTTTTTTTTTTAGAGACAAAGTAAAATAAAAGTATCTGTTTTATTGCATTCGCATTTACTTCTAATGCTTTTGCACTGACCTCAGCACCAAAAATACAGACAGACCCCAAATTACCTTTACATGCAATTGCTGGAATTCACAGCCCTGCTCAGAAACTGGCAGTTAGCTAAATACCACACATTAAGCATTTTTTTTCCTCCTTTTGATTTTAGGTGGCAAAAGCAATGCCGAACACATGAAAATAGTTTAAAAAGTATCCAGGAAAACAGGAAAGAGAGGAAACTTTCTGCCCCTGACACTCACCTCAAATGTGTTTGGCATAGCTCGTTGTGAACGAAGTCAAATCAGTAATCTCTACAGGGTGATAAAGGAGGAACTAATCCATTGGAGATGGAAACCCAGGAATATTTCTGCTAAATTTGACATTTGCTCCTCACATTATTATTGGCTGCAGTGTTACTTGCACCGCAAACCCCGCTGAAATCAATAGGAGGTATTGATGGTATTGAGCCCTGGCAATTACCTTTTGATGGAACATCCTTACAACATGAAATGGATCTTCATGAGATCTCTCTGCAATAGGCAAGTGTCACTACATCCAGTGACAGATGAGAAAAAAGTTTAAGTATCATGGACAAGGTGCACACTAGAGGTGCATACCAATGCACATGCCAGAAGCCATTCCCTTTTAATTTAAGGTTGCAAAGTCAATTAATTGGTAAATAGATAAGTGTAGAGTCTTTTTTTCTGATGTGCATGTCCCCTCAAATGTAGAAGTCAAACTATGATGAACACGTGTGTCGCTGTGAAAGTTGGAAACCTCTAAAAATACTGGCTGCACTATGAGAAACCAATATTTACTGTCTAAAATCCCTTTAATTTAGGTCAACACTGTCAAAGTTTTTCCCAAAATCCTTCATAATGAAGAGAAATTATGAAAAGGAAGTGATGTGTTGATGAGGTTAACATAGTATGGGCCCATGTAGGATCACGGGTCCCTACAGCAACTCTATTTGAGGAGAAATGATGTATATAGCTGCTTTCAATGCAATTTGCAGCCAGAAGCAAGAAGATGACTAGCTTACAAAAAGATTGTAATTCAAAAATCTTCATGTTAGAGAAATATTTCAAAAATACTTTGTGAAAGCCTCCTGATACTTCCTTTTTCACTGGCAACGGAGCATGGAGAACAGGAACAGAGAGTTCCTTTAAACTCTGGCATGACACAAACTTCAGAGTGTTTCAAAGGTTTATATCAGTTTTCCCAGATTGTATAAACTACCAAGCCACAGTTGCACAACTCATGGCTGTTTTGAGAATGACCCTAGTTACACAGTTATTACACTTCTGTTTCTTTTTGGCTGAAACACATTAAATATTTGTCAGTGCAAAAGTGTGTTTATATAGGAAAACGTATTCTCATTATTAAAAAGAAGAATAAAAATAAACTAATCACGCGTACTGGTATAATTCTTTGCCTGTAAGTAAAACATAAGATTTTGAAACTACATTATTAAAATGCATTCTAAGGAGTTTCTTTTTGAAATACTGGTATAATATATAAGTTTTTCGATTTCAAACTCATGCATCAAGATGTGTCTTCATCACACTGTAGCATTAAAAGCTTCTGGGAAATGTGATATTATCTGCATCACTGCTCACCATAACGTACTGGTCTAGGCGTCAGGGGGGTGATGGGTCAAACCTTTACCATAGTTCAGATGTTTGGGTGTACACCCCACAAAATCAATATGAACATTTGGGCCATATCTGAACAAATCAACATTACTTCATTTGCAAAACTCAAGTGAAAGAAACCTTAAGAGCAGCATTTCTCACATGAGGTTTCAGTAATTCCGCCTTTGTTATGGATACAGCTATAACAGCCCTTTGGTATTTGGGTAGAAATCCGAGTAGAGTGTTCAGAAATGTGTAGCATTTAATATGAATCAAAGTACTCTGATAAAAAATTTGGCCCTTTGTTGCTTCTTAGGTTTCCATCTATTAACTGACCAGGTTTCTCCAGCTGCCAGCACCAGTCACGTTCTTTAAATACAACAGAGCGTTTCTGGGGAAATCTCGCGCCACATATCTCAGCAGGTGTTTAACCTCTTCATTGGGCAGTTTAGGAATTCATCATGTTTGATCATTGGCTATTAAAGATGGACCCAACATCAAACCATGGGACTAAAAACTCCTTGAATTAATGAGATAATATGAATCCAACTCTGAACTTTACCACTTGAACCTCTCTCCATGGCAGGGTCAAACCAGAATTCAATTCCAACATCCTCAAATTTCAGGAATGCTTGGATTCAGTTCTGATTTTGGATCTAAACTTCATGGCTTTGATCCACTTGTTATGAAGTCTGACCTCATCCTGGATAAGAAGCAGCATTACTCAATGAAGAGAGTTAATACTAGAACTGTGACATTGGGAAAACCTGCTTGACAAGCGAGCTTGTTTAAACAACAGAAATAGGTTGCCAAGATCATGAGCCAGGAAACAGTTTAACAAAAATCAATGAAGAAATTACAAGTGACTAATAAATTCACACAATGAGTATAAGCAGCTGAAACTAGAGAAGAACCAGAGATAAAGACTGTAAACAGTCTGCGTGGAGGGCGGCATCTCGCTGCTGCTGCACTGATAAAACCACAGCCTCATCGGCTCTGCTGAAGTGATTGGGTTCTACCTGGTTAAAAACCAGGGGATTTAACAAAATCTGCTGTAGGTTGCCTTTGATGGTGTAATTGCTAGTCTACTTTCCCCCACAGTTTCGACTTTAATCTGTTTATCAATTGCTCACCTAAATAGAAGTATCTGACAGAAGATCCCTCTTTTTAATACCATAATTGCACCATGGGAAGCGAGAGTTTGAACATAGTAAGTCACAGACGCAGCTTTTCTGGAGGAAACAGAGATGTCCTGATCCTGAGCAGAGAGGCGATTTACTAGAAACGTGTTACGCGTATCAAGGAGAGAAAAAGTTAACTTTTCTTTTGTGGAGTTTGAGGTTTTCACCTTCTCACGGAGCTCACAGCACTTATGGAAACAGATGAGGAACAGCTATGGCATGAGGCGAGGCATTTTTTTCTTTTGGTTTTTGTCTTTTGTCCTGTAGGCAGAACAAGGTGTGAGCAGTGGTTATAGCACTCCTCTGTCCTACAGCTGTTACAACACAATAAGTTTGATTTTAAGTTTGTTTTCCTGACCATAGTTTGCCCTCCTGGTCGTAGTAGATGTTGCGTGACACTTGCCTTGATTGGAAGGACAGAGAAGGTGACCACAAGGGACACAAATTTGATCACTAAAAACACAGCGTGCTACCCAGAGCCCCGTTAAACATGAGATTACTTTTTAATACTGTTTGTGCATCCACTGCGTTCATGTGTTTCCCCCTGCTTCAAGGCTGGCAGAGGCCCTGCTGCCTGCAGTCACCCTGCACCTCCCTTCGCCTGCCTCACGCTGCCAAAACACCGCTGTCTCACCCGGCGAGGACACAGAAGCTGAACGGTGGGTGATTCCTGCTCACCCGTCAGGTCAGCGTTAGCCCTACAGCAACAGGAGCACTGGGACAGTCGTGTACCTATTGCTCAGCGAGCCACATCACGACAATTAATACAGAACAAATCAGTGAATAAAATGACTGCAGGCACTTTAAGGCAGAACCAGGTAAAGAAAATGGCCATCTGATCGCAGCACACAAGCAAAAGAAAAATGTTAGATACACTTTAATATGTTATGCTTAGATTTCCCAGCCTCTGGAAATTCAAATGAGCCTCACGTCAGCTGTTTCCTGGAAGCTCCCGATAGCAGTAGATATACCCACTGCAGGCTCTCTTTATCTGCACGCTGCCATCGCACACACCCAGCCCCATCTCTGGAAGCTTTCCCCAACAGATTTAGTAACAGTTGAAACTTGCTACCAGTCATCAGACAAGTTAGTTTGGATCATCGCAGCAAAGCGCGTCTCAGAGGTGTCCGAAACATGCTCAGGGACGTGATGAGCCTGGAAGGGCCCCTCCCCAGACCCTCCCGACGGGCCGCATGTGCAAGATCCAGAGACAGCCTGGGACAAACAGCTACAGTCTGTGGTCACTTCTCCCCTACCCTTTCTGAAAAAAAGTGTTATCCAGGGGTTCCGCTTCTCATCATTGCATCAGCTCTAATAAAAACACAGTTTCCTCACGTTATTCAGCAAAGGCTCATTTTCTAATTGGAGGGGAAATATTCCCTGCTTGGAATGTTAGAATGAATCAACTGCGAGCATATATGCAGCTATAAATTTGACTCTAAAATGTGTTGAAAGGTTGGATTTGTAAAAATGTAGGCAATTTGACACCTCTAGATCACAGCAAACACGAGGCCACAAAATCGAGCCTCCAGACTGTTGCTTAATTCCAGGCTCCCAAAAGTGTCTCTTGGAAACTATTTCCACGGGGAGCAAAATAAGTAATGTAATTGGAAACACTGGAGAAGCAATGGGGAATAAAAGAGGATAAAGAGAGGCGGAAAATACACACCAAGATGCATACATAGACATACAGCATAATTAGCTTCAGTCTATTGTATAACAGAGTCATAACAAATGAGTCAGCTCCTTAGGTGGTGTAATTAGACTTCAGTGGACCAACACCAATTTATAGCAGCTGATAATTATGATATATAATTATATGGACTGATTCTAATCTGTATAAATTGTTAGTAAACTTCAAGGAGGGCAATAAGGTCAATCCAGCGAAAAAATTGTGCAAGTGAGATACAATCAGATGCCCAATAAAATAATGAAGTATCTTGTGTTCACACAGCTGCTCTTATCCCAGGCAATTTTTTTAATGAACTTTACGTAGACAGGAATTGCTTGGGGCACCATTAAAATGTGGTCATTTCTATGATGCTACTCAGCAGCTCTTGAAGAGTTGCAGAAACTGCATACGCTAGCTGGGAATGGCAGGGTAGGAAAATGTTGTATCCGTTTGAAAGTGCAGGGGAGATCCTGGTGGGGAGGCAGCAACTGTCCGTGCCTGATTGAGCACAGGGCGCTGGATTTGAGAGGGACACGCTTTCAAAATGCATCACCTAACAACGCACTGGAGCTCAGGGCCTTTTGTCAACTGAAACCATCATCCCCTTAAAAAATCAGAGGTGTGGGTAGAGTTGCCTGCAGTTCTCTTCAGATCTCCAGTATGAAATGAGTGCAGAGGCATAGCCTAGACCTTGTCTCCAATAATTATGTCTTTCAGTCTAGTCCGTGAATCTTGCCTATTAGTAAAAAAAACACAGAGAAGTCCAGAATAAGCTGCTGGATTTGGTATATTGCTGGCTGTGAAAGCAAGCCAGGGTTCCTCCGAGAGGAGATAACAAGCACATCAGGAGTTGCTTCTAATGTCAAATCCATGCCCTTATAGCTGACCTCATTAAAGGCTATATCTTGCTCCCACTGAAACCGATGGCAATGATCTCTGCAGTTTGCTATGGGACGTCTATGTACTAGTCAGCCTTGAGAGTCAAAAAATGCTTGGCTGTTTCTCTGTCTGCCACTTCCACCAGACTTCTTGGTGTATTTTGGGGAGGACCGAGGTCTCTGCAAGTGTAGATGTAACATCAAGGAGTGCCCCTGAAGGGGGTACAGGGAGAAACAGGCGATGCCAAGGAGATGTGTATGCTCCCTCCCTCTCCTAGGGGAGGAGTGAGAAGGGACCTGGTGCAAAGTGAACCACCCTTAACACGGACCCAGAGGCTGCCCAGCTCACACCAGAGGGATGCTGCTCTCCAGATGAACCCTTACATTACAGAAGTGCCACTGTTGAGGTGCTAGGCCATTGCCTAACACTCTCACTGCTTTCAAAACAAACTCTCAGCATCCTTTGATTTTGCACCCACTGTCTGATATCAACGCTCTTCCCCTTCTAAGGGTTCAAACCCCTAAACCACACCTCGCTGTGGAACTACCCCATGCTGAACCAGTACTGCTTTGCCCTTGGTGCACAGCAGCTTTGCATTTCGTAACGCACAGCTGCACCTCCGTCCACTTCGAGGGCTTTTGCACTTTGAGTTACAACACGCGTGCCACGCTCTCTCCTTCCACCTTCTCCCTCCTCCAAGATGGGTGAGAAGAGGCAGCAGAGAGGTGTTCCTCATGCTCTATGAGAGAGCTAGGAAGTCAGGCAATTGAAAAGAAAAGACAACAGCAAAGTAAAGCTGCTGCTTCTCCCCTTGGCTCTCCTGTCCCCACCCAAGTGTAAGGAAAGGAACTATAGCTCAATTCTCCTGATAAATCAGAGTTTCTGGAGGGAGCAGAAGCAACTAAAAAGGAATGTAAATGATCTTTGACCAATGACTTTTGTCTAGTTGTGGTTTCTGGTACAGTATATGTGGTTTCTTGTTCGGAACGGTAATGAGTGTGTGTACAGCAATGTGTTCAATGTGCACAGGGCTGAGAGATTAGAGAGTGAAGGATGGCATGGGACATGTCAATATGGATCTGCAATGATCAAAGGAGGCTGTCTCTTCTGGGCACAAGTCTGGGTTGGGTTACAGCAAAGGAAAAATGTGAAGTGCTTCTTAATGTGTTTTCTCTGTATTCTCTGCTCTAGGATCACTGTAAATGGAAGAACAACTTCTCCCCTAATAATCTATTTCCTGCATATGGCTCCCCCAATAAATATATTAGAGTTTTGTTTGAAGTATACAGTTTGCTAGGAAAACAGACTTGCCATTTTTTAAAACAATAATAATCACGAGTGCTGTTTAAAAGCTGAAGTAAGGTTATGCGCATATCTTTGCTCTGACTAGTTATCAGCCATGAATCTTGTACTTAGGTAATTATTAGAGGTTTCTTTTTTAAAGGGATGATTTACTTGCCCTGTATCCCTGCCAGATTTTCTTTCTTTTTTTTAATATTTGAATTTTACACATTAAGTAGGGCATGCTCATTTTTCTTCCTCCTCTGCCCTCTTTTGAGTTATGAATCCCTTCAGTGAGTAATGAGCAGTTGGCAACTTTTATGCATAAGAAAGAAGATTCAATGAATTCCAAATACGCTACATGGACGCTCCTTTTCCTACATAAAAAGTATAACATTTTTATGAATTGGGCCCACGATGATCTGGCATTAAATCACTGCCTCCTTTCTTCTCTGTGCTCTATTTATGCTCAGGGGACGTGCAGTCGCAATGTGTTATAAATTCAACAGAATTACTAATTAAAAAACCTACCGTACAAAAATAGAACAAAGGGTGGAATTAGAGCCAACAGGATCTGAGCCAGTGCAGTGGTCCCGGGGAAATGGTCTGGGCTGCAAGGCAGGTGATCTGATCCTCATCTGGGATTAACTAACGTAGCTCTCCTGCTCCAGATGATTTACAATCCTGCAAACCCAGCCCCTCTGCAGACTTTCGGCAGCGGGCGCCAGCGGGGCTCCTGGCCTCCTGTTTCCCATTCTCTCCCCAAAGGGGATGAGACGCTCCCATCGGCGCCATGAGAATTAGAGCCTGTAGGAAATGAGCAGCACTTCTGGTCTTGCTCGGCAGGGCCCGGGAGGACTGTGGAGGATTTTCACTGATGGAAAGGTTTTACACCCTTCAACGGCCAGCAGACTTGCCTGGGAATCGTGCTGCTGGGCACTGAGCCCTCTGCAGCACCATGAGAGCGTGGCCCGGCTAGTGCAGATGTCAGGGAAAGGAGAGTTCAAACAAGCAATTCTCAGGGCCTCAGCAAGAAACGATGCTCTTTGCCCACTGGCTTTCCTAATCATCCGCTCTAAAATGGAAATGTTAAATATCAAAGTAAAACACCAACTCTAGAAAAGCAAAACATAAAAGGATGCAGAGAGAGGTACATTCTGCAGTGGACAAGCTCATCCTTCTTTTCCCCACTTCCAAGTATGAAAAGGTGCCCTACAAATAGAAATAATAAAGGTTGAAAAATATGTGCAAGTTGGGTAGTATGTCTATCAAAACAACACATCCTGAATACCGCCTGCGGGCAGACACCGAGCTGACCACTAGGCCAGAGAAAAGTACGCCTTCATTCCATCACATTTCTTTAAAAATAATGATATAGGAGTGCTTTTTACAAAGAAGTGTTCCTGGGATGCTCTAAGCTCCAACAGAACCAGTGAAAACACCTTATTAGAAATTCAAAGTGGAAAAAAAATTAATTCATCTTGCAAGTCTCCCTGCATGGTCAAATCTCTCACCCTCGGTTTCTCTGCTGACTTTAGCGGGTTCTGTGCATGCAGAAACCTTCTCTGCGCTGGGGAGAGGTGGTCAACGAAACGGCTACAAGAGCTCTCCAGACAGTGAGCACAGGTTGTGTAGGAGCAAATTCAGATTGTAACAAGCTGTAAGAGCCTTAATCATTGCCTCAGACTGCACAAATAAAAAGACACTTATCATCAGCACTGCCTGATAGATAAGGCAGTGTTATTGTCCCGTGCTGTCTGTCCCACACTTGCTATAGCAGCATCCAAACCACTTCTGCATCGTGGTTCAGCTCCTGAACTAACGCGCAGGTTAACCATAAACAATTTCAGCCCACTTTAAACCTCTGTGCTGCAGGAATCAGTGGCTCAGCAGCTAATTCACAAATGGCTCAGTTGACCATGCAGTGGGGACACAGCAGATAGCTGAGGGCAGTGACCTCGTCACTCAACCTCAGCTAATCTGTCCCCATTTGCCAGAGACAAGAAAGAAAGAAGACAAAAAAGAAAGGGCTACTGTCTGATGTCCCTTACAATTCAGCATCGCCCATTCAGAATAACTAGTCCTCCAGAATCAGAGGATGAGTTAAAAGTCACAAAATTTAAAAGCATTTCTGGATTCTTAGCTAAGTGCCGTAAGCCCACGGAGTTCCTGTACTGAAGGATTCTGCTACGACTCTGAACCAGAAGCCTGCACTCTCCCGAACTGCCTGACTTGTCACATAGCTCGGCCTTTGGCAGAGGAGATGCTACTGAAGCCAAACAGCATAGACCATACCCAAGTGTTTGCCATGGGGTACATACACAACCCATTTCTCTCATTGCAAAGAAGTTTCACCTACACTCTGAATTCATCTTTCCCCATGTTTTCTCTTTTTTTTTCCCTGTAAGTTCAGTCCAGGAATCTCACATATTGTGATAGAAATGACTGGCTAAAACCCTGCCAGAAGTACGATGAGAAGCCCACAGGCACAGGGTTTCTGCACACAGAAACATGCAGCTCATCTGGAAGTGACTGATGCTCAGCACAAGGCATGGGGCAGTGAGTCCTTCCCAAATGAATTTATTAAGTACCTAACGGAGCTCTCTAATGGGCACAAGGTTAAGGAGGAAGGCAGTGGAGGTGATCCTGCCACCCAACTCTGCCTCTTCTGTGCCTTATGACACTGGAGACATCCATCCTTTACTCCTTGTGGCCATCATCCCTCCTGCGTTTGTCCTGTTTGCTCAGGCCACGTGTTCCTGGGGCAGGGACTCTCGCTGTAGTCAGGTAGGTAGGACCTCTGGGCCCGTTGAAAGACAATGCACTGCATAACACTCTTGGTCACATCTGTGTAAACCTGGAATAACCCAAACCAGTGGAGTTTCTCTAGGTCTTTATGATTTAGGCTGTGATCTCCATGATCTCCACCTCTACACATCCATGATCCAGGTGGAGATCTCCATGATCAAGGTGCAGACCTCCATCCCTAGATTTCCATGATCTGGATTCACCATCCAGTCAGACAAACTCCTCTGCTCAACCACCCCAAAACCTCAAACTGTCTCAGAGAAAAAGGTTTAACCCATGCTATGGAATCAACTTTCTAGGAAATGACTATTGAATATTCTATACTATCTCTTTACCATTTAAAACGCCAATCTGTTGTCAACCTCTATAATCCCCTTTTTATCAAAAGTCAGCCGCCGTAGCACAGATCAGCTGCACTCCCCTTTGCACAAGCTTTTATTCTTCCAGTCTCTTCTTGCTGCATGACGCCTGGCTCACATCTCCTCAGCTTGCAGGCGAAAGCCTGGACACTGAGCAGTCACTCAAACTCCCCTGAGCACCCTGCAATTCGGAGAATTACGCCCTGTTAAAAACCCACTCTCCCACCAGTGAAGCCTGGAAAAGCATGGAAAAGCCAGACAGCTGGACTCAGTTTAATGTAGTTTAGCTGAGATGTCAGCCCTCTTAAGGAGGAAAATACTACTCAGTGTGAATAAAAGTGGCACCATCTGCTCCAAAGCGAAGAGCCCTTTGCAGCATGGCCTGACAGTCAAACCCTGTTGGACTCCGAATCAGAAAGTGCTGTAGCACACGTAGCTGTAAATGGAGAGAGCTCTGGCAAAACCCTCCGTTGAGCGCAGCTCCAGGATCTGCAGCCAACAGCCTTAATTGAGGATTTACTTAGGCAGCAACTGGTCTTCTAGAGTGATGAGAGGTGTCAGGTTTTTGAAGGAATAAGCTCTCTCTTCTCCCCATTGTGACCAGCAGTTTCTCAAATCTCGAGCATTTATTCAAGCGACCAACCTTCAGTAGCAAATGGCTTGAGTTTTGATGTTTAATGTTGCAGGGATAGCAGTAGGCAGCTTTTCTTGTTTTCAGCTCTTTTAGCACACTGTTTTGCCTAAAGCAAAATATGGTTTCAAGCAGTCTCACTCCACCGGTACTTTCTCCTTGCCTCAGCTAACAGCACTTGTGTATGTATTAAAGATGCTGCAGCAGAAGTTGATGCTACAGGGCTCACTCACTTACTTCAGATAGTCAGCAATCCAACTTTTTTAAAATGCACTTTTTATACAAAAGAATTATTTGTTCCTTTTTTGTTTTACAACCCAACTTCAAAGCTTGCAAAGACTTGGGGAGGGGGGGAGGGGAGAGTCACACACTTGATTGAGGCATCAACATAACATGACATTTTACAAAGACTGTCAATATGCCTCCTTAAAGAGACACTGCCGTATTAGTTTAAGTGACTGGGTTTGCCGAGATTTCTTTAAGGTTGACTTACATGTCAGATGCCATTAGCTCTGGAAGTTCAGTCTACTACTGCGAGCACCTTGTGCAGGGGAGGCTGAAAGGGTCACAGGTAAGCAAAGCCATGCTAAAACACTGCCTGCCGTGCCTATGGAGGACGGAGCTCTGCAGCGAAATGCAGAAACCAGAGCACTGGAGATAGAGGATTTATGTTAATGTCTTCTCAAACACACCACCAGGTCTAGATTCGTACCTCTGCAGCTTCTAGCTTCATAGCTGAAGTCTCACCGCTCTCCTCATCTACATGTAAGGGGGAAATCTTGCATTAAAACTTCAGAACGTGTGTGTGTCTTTGAGGATATGAAAAGTGAACTATTGATTAGCAATTGACAAATGCAATAGAAATGTTATATGGGCCGAGAAAGACCCATACATAATTTATAGCTGTGCCAAATATGAGTGACAGCAAACAGCAGGAGGCTTGAGCGCAATATTGATTACTTTAAAAAACTGAGAAAGGCACCGTGCTGAGGACTGGGAGGATAAAGAGGAGAGGCAACAAGCAGAGAAAACAGGAGCAAAGCCATTAAGGATGTTGTGCTACCAGACACTGCCAGACTAGGAAAGTGAGGAGACAGTCAGGTGGAGAGCACTGCTCTCTCCTTTCCAATCAATAATACCATGTCAAAACATAAAATGCATGCTTTTGCTCTTAAGTAAAATGTGTCTAAGATTTTTAAAAGCATTGATTCAAGATGGATCAATGAAAATCTAGGCGTATTTTCCTGTGCAAAAAGGGGGTAATAACGCTTTGTAGATAATCACACAACAGAAGAGATTTCCAATGCTGGTTATAAATGTCCTATTTATATTACAATCTTTTTGTCAGTTAAGGTTAAGAATAGTAGGTCAAGGAGTCTTGCGTTGTTGAAGGGGGGAAGGCAGACATGTAAATGTGGGAGCATGGGATCTTGTTAGAAGATTAATGTAAGGACAGGACTGAACTTGAGCGGGAGAGGCTATGAAACACGGATCTTCTTTGGCTCCACTTCCATAGAGCTTCCAGGTGCTTTTTCTCTAAATTTCTTAGCAGGTTCAAAATCCCAGACAGAAGAGCAACGCTCAGCTGGGAGGCAATGAATGAATGTGCTCTTCAGGGCCTGTTCCTGTGGGTACTGGGGTTCCTCAGCAGCTGCTCAGCTGCGAGGTCCTGCCAAAGCTGGGGCTGGTGTTGAAAAGGCTCCGCTACTGTAACTATTCCAGCAAAATTTGTTCTAGCAATTCTCATCTCCCAAAAGTATGTTTGGTGGTAGAGTATACAATGGCCCTCTAATTAAGCAAGCTATGTGAGGATAATTGCAGCTACAATTAGACTTTTGCCTAACAAGGTTTTGGCCAGCATAGAAATGGCATTAAAACCAAAACAGAAAACACATTTATAACTGGCATCATCTTCCCAGTACGGAGAAAGAAGGCTTTAAGAAATAGGAAAAAGTGGATCTATACTCCTAACTGCCCACTTCTCCCTCAGAGAGAAGCCAGCTTTCCTTCCTGAGGATGAGAGGCAAGTTTAAGTGAGCAAGATCTGCGTTTCAAATGCTCAGAGTAAAACAGAAAAATGGGAACCGGACCTGCAGAGGGCAGCTGGAGATGTGAAAGGTACCTCAGAGATGGATCTCGCTACCCTTGGAAAGCAGTCCTGGTATCTACATGGTATCTACAGGGCACACTGCAGAGGTACCTGCACGGGGCACCTTGGTGTGCCTCATCTGCTGCCCAGATGGGGACTCTGCTCCTGGTGCCTGAGGTGGTTGCGGCGCACAGCCGCACCGTGTTGAACACTGCCCTCAAGGGAAGCACTTGTGCTGCTGGTTGCAAAGCAAGGCACCGGGTTTGGGACCATCACACAGCTTGCACTGGGAACCCCCCCCACCTTGACCCCTCAGGAAACAAATTTGGCTTTTGCTCATTAGACTGGAACACTGAAATGGAAAACTATGGCAAAGGAAAAGAAAGCACTCCTCTTCCTTCACCAAAACAAACAACTTTGGAATATTTTAGAAGAACACAAATTCCAGACAGTGACTTAAAGTGAATCTCATCCTTATTTACTCATTCTTCAACAGGCACTGACTGTTGGGTTTTTTCAAATGCAGGTGAAAAATTATCTTTTTTTTTTATTTTTAAGAGATACCCCACAGATCCAGGTGAATGTCATAAAAGGAAGGACAAGAAGAATTGTCCACGACCCACTTGAGCAATAGCACGTTTCCAAATCACCCAGATAGTTGTAGAAATAACTTTCTCACATCATTTAAGTGTTTTTTTCTCTCTTATTCAAAGGCACAATTTTTCCATAACAATGCAATGTTTCACTGTCCCGAACATTTACATGCCCCTGAAGTTCTAATACCGATGCAATAATTCCTTGGCATCAATAAAATATATTCCCTTTGTGAACTCCTGCTGTTTCCCTCATCATCGGTAAAAACTGAAAAGCCTTACAAAAATAATTATTTTGCTGCACACTGTTTTTCATTTTTGATAGAATCTTAACCGCAGACTTCTCTGAATGCACATCTAAGAAAAACCTTGTCATTATTTCCACTGACCTGAGTAATTAGGTAGGAGCCAGAACCCCCTGCCTCCTGATTGGCGAGGTGTACTGCATAAAGCGCGCTTAGCAAGTCTCCCCTCCAGCAGCCAAGCGGCACAGGCTACGGAAAGCAGAATGAGAGAGAAGCGTTTGGGAAAGCGAGGGGCATAATCTAATGGCCTGCAGCTGCAGCACCAGGGTGGGGACAAACGGCCTAGGGTGGCTCATGATGTGGCCCCTCGGGAGAAGCCTGGCTCCAGCAGGTTCAAAGCGCACCACGTACACCGGCTCTCCTCCTGCGTTCACCATGGTCACCTGCTGCTTGTGCTCCCTCGGGATTCCCCCCAAAAGGGGCACTTCCCCGCAGCCCAGACATTCACAGGGAGGTATCTGCTGCCGGTTCCTGGAGCTGGCAGCTGCGGACTGTGGCCAGGGAGCACGTCTGGCCTCTGCTCCTTAATTTTTATGCCGGTGTTATGAAAATGACATTTACCTATTCCCTTTACAGGGCTGTGGAGATCGATCAGGCAGCTTATATATCCTGCTTTCTGTAATCTCCCAAACTAATTAGCTCCCAAACAGATACCATGCCGGCAGGCCAGATCCCTCCAGCTTCACCAGTAAGAACAGCAGGTGGGAGAATAGCTCCAGACATGTTCCCTGCTCGGCCCTTTTCTAAAACTGCTTGTGACACTAATTGATCGGTGCCAGTAGTGATGGTGGCTGAGACGCACACAACCCACAGGGAAGCTGTTCAAAGCCGTGGTAATGAGTAACCTATTGCTGCTTGAAAGCGCAACGATGGGCTTTGAATCCTGCTACCATTACCTGGACTAGCCAGACCTCTGTCCCCTCCCAGTATTAGAGAGATGAATCATATTTAACCTATTTGAATTTTACACTAACGACCTAGGGGGAAAAAAAAAACCCAACAACTCACTTCAAAACTAGTTTGTGTTGAGCGGTGCAGCAGAGGGATTTCAGAGAGAGCCTTCCTGGGAGGCGGCACGGGCGAGTCAGCACACAAAGGTGCTCCAGGTTGTTGCCAGTGGGGGACCTGGAAATCCTGCTCTGCCGGCAGCGTCACTCCGTGCATAAAAGCCTGTGCAGGCAGCGAGCCTCCCCGGCCCCCGGCAGCAGGGAATGTCAGGGCAAACACACAGCTTCCGACGTTCGGGCAACCTTAACCCAAAAAAGCAACCCCTCGGGAGCCTTCCCTGAACCACCAGCTACAACAGCCCTCAGACTGCTCCAAACGGGCAGACTCCCAGCTGCCTCCAGCACCAGGGGAGAGGATAAATCCCACCACCCTTCAGAGTTCTTTGTGAATTTTCAAATCAAAGCCGTAAATTTAAAAAGTTGAGGAGACCAAATCAAATGGAAACAGTATCATGGGGGCAGCTCTTTTCTGGTCACTACTGCTCATAATTCACCATTATGCTCAGAGTTGATGCAGCTTTCAAAAACAATACGTGGCTCTGTTGAATGATTTATGCAGCGCGTGTTGCAGCAGACATTGACATTATAAAAAAAAGAAAACACAAAACCTTCTCTGCAAACTAGCACAGTGGTTAAAAATAGAAACAAAAAAATACAACACCACAATCTACAAATGAGCCAGCCCACAAGTATCCTAAAATACACCTGCATCACTCTGGGTACCTGCAGCAACCACTTTAAAGTACTGTCATTCCAGGAATTACTGCATTTGGGAGGGAGAGCTCTGTGATTCTGGGAAGCTTTGCAAGACCATGTCATCACCAGAGCAGGAGAGAAGTTGCATTGGCTGCAGGAAAATATCAGTGTCTCAACTACAGCAAATATCTCCATGCAGAAAGTGTTTACATCTTTTCCTGCCCTCTGCCTTGGCAAAAGCTCAGTGCTAAAGTAAACACCACCCATAGCTGAAAAATTTCCTTGAAATGACAGAGTCTACATTGAGTACTACGCTAGTAGATAGAGGCTCTACTTGAAGTGCATCCTAATTTGTTCCAAGAATGAAATAAATTGCTCACTTAATTCTACTACTGGTTAATAAAAAGAATTAATACTCACTGTAATAAGCCAACTGCTGTCTTGCTTTAGTCGCTATGCACAGAGGAAGAGAAGCCCGAGTCCTCGCCAAGTTCTCAGTCTCGAGAACATGCATACAATGTTGGGTGCTTCACGTTCCCCGCGCTCTACAGATCTGTGCAAACACAGCCCACCAAAACAACTTAGCATGATGCTGAGGCCGTTCAAGCCACGGGGACTGTCAGGACCCATAGAGAGCTGGTACAGAGCGGAGACATCCCACCTATGCTCACATTCTCCCAAAAACGCAGTTTCTGCTCCCACCAGAGCAGGTGACAACAAGTCCCCTGCTACCTCACAGAAAACACCAATTCCTCCCTCAGTTAGCACAGAGCACGAGCGGAGCCGTAAGCTACGCTAAGCAGGTTACATCCAAGCTCAGCATGGTGCCGTTTGCTTCTGAATGCAATTCAACCCAGTGGCTTTCATCTACAAAGGCCTCCAGGTCCTCTTGGCTCTCTCAGAATCTGATCTGCTCGACAGCTGAGATCAGGGCCCACACCGTTGCAATAAGCCACGGTACTTCTGTTAACAGCACACAGGAGCAACCTGGGGGCCGGGTGGCTGGAGGACAGCATGCACACTCTTAAGATCAGTTTTCTCACCACAGATTGCCTGGCCTTTGCTTGCAGCCGGCATCGGCGTGAAAGACCAGGCACCTTCCCTAGGATCATCTGCACAGTTTAATGGGACTTTGACCTTCTGTCTCTGATGCAGCTGCTTTTTGAAAGTGCCCTTATAGATTGCATGTTCTTGTTAATTGCTGTAAGCATTTTATATTTTCTTCTATGAAGACCTAAAATGCTGCCAGAGGTTTGAAAAAGCACTGTCAAAATTGCGCGTGTGCTATCAGATGGTAGTTGGAAACATACTTAGGTTTCACATCGGTTGAACCTTTACCTTAGGAATATTTAGATGTCCTACCCATCCTTGGAGCATTTAGAATGTTAACAAGACTCAAATAAGTCTATGGGATAATAAATACTGGTCTTTTTCTCCTGACAGGGCAGCAAAGACAACCAAGCTCAATTCAGTCCAAGAACCACTGCAAAAGGATGGGTGCACAGGATGCACTGGGCAGCAAGAAATCGGGATCTTATTTTCTGCTCAGTGGATGTTCTGCCAATAGCAAAGCAGTGGGCAGCCATTTTCCCAGTCAGTGCTTCTGTGTACCCTTTCTTTAGTACTTTTAAATTAAGCTTTTTCTCCATTTTAGGTTACATTTTCCAGCGCAAGGACTCTTTCACTCTACACTGGAGCTCAGTTGAAGAGAGCACCAAATCCATTTGGGACCTTGCTGTACTACTGTAACACAAACCAGGCAGATTAGAAACAAAAAGTCCTGGGTTCTGAAAACACGTGTTTTTCAGACTTCAGAGTTTAGTCGGGCACTAATAGTAAAACTGTTGAATAGCACATTTAAGACTCAAATGGAAAACAGAAACTTCCACAACCACAAATTGTACAAGACAATGCACACAACCCATTGAAGGGAAAAATAGACTGTCTTTATCATGTTAATGATGATTTAGCAAAGCAGATGTTCCAGAACCCACCAAACATTTTACTGTCACTTCTATTCCTTTGTACACAGCTTTAATGATGTGTTGCTATAATCTCCATTGTTATTTGTCTCCACATTCATTTCTATTCCTGTTTCCGTGTTCATCATCGTAGGCAGATTTTGGATTGGTACCTCTCTGGTTAAATAGCTCGGGGTTTGCTTCCTAGACAAGGAGCTTTAAGAAAAAAAAATAATCCATTCTGGAAATAGCATCACAGCAGTGCTATCTGTAAGCATTCCCAGAATTATTCCGCCTGTTATTTAATTAGCTCAGACAAAGGTTGCAGAGTGCACAGAAATCTATCAAGGGATCTGCAGTAATATTTGGAGATCATTTCTTTTACTGCTTTATCATTAAAGTTTTATGTACTCTTGCAATTGATAGAAGCAATAAAACATTTCTGAAAAAATACAGAAGAAGAAACAAAAAAGTAATATACATGAAATAAACCCTTCTCATCTTAAATTCCACTAGCACTGCACCCACGGCATCATTTAACAGTTTGCTAGGTCTGGTGTACAGGCTACACGTCACTGGATCATGACAAAGTACTTAGGTCTAAATACATTTCCTCTATTTATCCCCGTTGGAAAATCTAAATAGAGCTGTTTGAGTGAGAGCGAATATATCACTGTTAAGTTTACAAAAACTGTATCTTCCTGCTTCTCCAGAGTTTCTCTGAACAGAAACCTGGAATGTTACATAAAATAAATAAAAATATTTCAGTAAGATACATTGCAATTCAAGAACCAGTTGTGGTTGTGATTACGTATGGGTAAAATTATCTGTTGAAATATTTAAACATTACACGCATTTTAAGGGACCTGAACAGAAATCCTGAGTATGGTGAAAAGCAAAGTTTGCTGCTTCTTAACCGACACTTAAAGTCCAAGTCTTTCTGCAGAATCCTCCTGCAAACCTCATAGTCAAAGAAAACAGAAAGAAGATGCATCATATTTCAATGGCACCTCTTGCACTTCAAATTCAGTAGAAAACACCATGGCACCCAGCACTGGGGTAGTTAAATGACTCATTTAATTTTAAAAATGAGTCTCTTCAGGAAGAGATTGGCGCTGGGTGAATGAGAAGTGAATCTGATCAGTAGGATCTTTATTTCCAGTTTAGCACACCCCAGAGAGGGCCCAGCTTAGTTCTCAGTTCCTAGGCTAAGTTCACAGCTAGTAAAGGCCCATCAACCCTTTTTTTACCCTGTAAATTGGATTTGATGTCATTAAAAGACTATAAATATAGAACCCAGCTTGGCCTTTTTAAGGAGACATATGTCTTGATTCATTTTATTTTTAAGAATATAGGTGAGTGATAGTACATGCTAAGCTCAGTACCATCAAATGACATGCTGCTAAGCTAGGCAGGAAACTCTTGCCAGTGAGTATCCATAGTTTAAAAGTAGCTCAATCAAATACTAGCATCAGATACAGTAGCCACAATGTACAAATGACAGAATGCACAAATTCTGTTGTCCTGGGAAGTCAAAAGATATTCTACAGCCACAGCAGGAAAAGCAGGAAAACTTAAGCAGTGCATTACCATAATTAAGTCAACTAATTGTACACATGCGAGCAGCGATGTTGCATCAGGACTGTCATGACTTTGAAAGAAAGAATCACTTGTCAAGACTTTTTAAACATAACATATTTGACAAGAATCAGTGGATTCCCAGCATCAAAAAGCAGCAGCCTCAGTAACATTCAAGACTTTCTCATGGCCATGCCAATGCCAAGTCACTGATTGCAGCCAGTGTCCCCACTCTCACATAGAAATCGAGGCCGATATGTACATATACAGTGAGCCCTCCACCCTGCCTTTGACATCAATGCTACTTTTCTTACATATTCTGACTTTTTTTTTTTTTTTTTAACTAGAAGCCAGCTGTTAAAATCTGGACTCAATTCATCTAAAGTGTGAAAGACCATGTCAAGTGCAGGCAATGACTCACACCAGGAAGAAGGACACTTCGTGATTTCCCAACTATCTGATCAACTATGGTTTTAGGCAAATGACTGATGTTAGATATTGGATTATGTATTTTTGAAAGTGTGCCATAACCAAGCGTAGCTCGAAATTGAGCACACAGCTGAGTAAGGACATATGGAAAAGGTCTTTGTGCTCATTCTTTCTGGAAAAATCATAGCTGAAGAACATGGAAGAGAAAGACAACGCTTTTTCAGTGGAACCTCTTTGCATTTGGTAAAAAAAACCCTTATGACAGCCAGAAATGGGGCTTGTAAGTGCTTCTGATTTCTCTTTAAAAGCTGCTTCAAGGGAAGAACATGAATCTATATGCAACAGAGCAGAAAAAGGAGAATTCACTTTTTGGCGAGGGCCGACACCTCTGCTGGAGAAGCCTGGTGATGGGGCCATTAGGAGGAGACCTGGGTTGCTTTCCTGTTTCATCGCTTTCCTGTTGTGTACAGCACAACCTGCTCACAAGTTTTGTGTACAGCCTTAGGCAACTCCTTGTGCTCCCCTGTGCCTTTACTGCCATCTATATCTTGAGAATGATAGCACTTTGCTTTGTCACAGAGATGTCACAAATCCATTAAAGACAGAGATGCGTTTGTTTACTGGAGCAATGGATTTGCTGCAAGTACCTGAGTGAGGCAGCCAAAGGGATTCAGAATGCTCTGCGGACATGCTGCCACTGCAGTCCCTTACAGTAAGATTAGGACAAAGAGTGACTTAAGGACTTCGTCACTGGCAGAAAATGAGAACACAGTTGAAAGATACAGAAACGTGTTTTTTTTTTTCTGCACTAATACCAGGATTCTGTGGAAAAGGAAAGTGCGCAGAGAGAGTCCAAAATAAAGCTATCCTCCTGCACGAGGTGATGTGGCCTAAATTTCTTCCATTTTCTATATAGACAAGTTTGCCTAACTCAAAATGTTACAGTTTACATCAAGAGACCATCGCCATGGGTAGGGCGATAGTCAACACAGGCAAAAGAGACACCTAGAAGAGACAGGACAGCAGCACCTTCCTGGAGGTCAGTTTTTGTCTGCCTGGACGAAATATTTTAGGATTCACTCAGTTCACAGCAAAACACCTGAACTGACTCAGAGAGCTTGAGGCACTGCAATCATAGAATTTCCTCTTTTAAATTCACAGAGAAGATAATTTAGCCTCTCCCTGGTTTCAAGTGTTAATACCCGTGTCCCAAAATAAAGCAGGTATAAGACACCAATGAGAACATTGGTATAGGAAAGCAGCAGTAATAAGGAGTTTACAAGTAAATAAATTACTCTTATCCCCATGTATCTATGTGCTCTTGCATCTGTACTTTACTTATCTGTAACTCTTCACAACTGTAGGAAAAAATATGGGCTTTGTCTAGTTGGAAGGACTGGTTTATCTCTGCTCCTGACCCTTTAATTTGTCATCTAGCCAGCATCCCCTCGGTGAGAATGTTTCTGGCACTCCAACGCTGCAGTTAACTTAATAAGGAATGTAAGCACAGTTAGATAAATTAATTTCAAGGTCAAGCACACTGACAATGGAAAATGGATGCAAGTGGCAGGTAATAGAAGAAAATTCGCATGCATACTGATACACTGTTAAAAGCAGATGTTACTACATAATTTAATCTCAAATGTAACCGATGTTTTCAGTTGCCCTTTTCCATTAAAAGAATTGTAGCAGATGCAAAAATCAAAGATTATTCAAAGAATTAAGATATGAAAAGCATGTTAGATCACTAAACTCCAATTAGTTAAATTAAATTGTATACCATTATCTACCTGTAGCTTTATTGGTAGCCAGCATTAGCACTCAGCTTGAGCAATAATAAAATTAGAGAATAACACTTTAATTGAATTGCACTTAAAAGGATCATGCTGACAAATGTGATTGTATCTGGCTGTAATGCACACCTTTTCCAACGATCATTAAATCCAATGAAATGAAAGTCACAGGATCTTGACAGCTCTCTGAAATAATCTGTGAACCATGCTGTATCTCCCAGTTCCTAATCAATTTAGAGAAGCCTCATTAAGGCTCTGCAGCTAAAGAACACTTAAAAATCAAAACAAATTACAACATGTTATGGATAACTAGCTAATCATATCGATACAACAAGGATGTATTGTGTTGCAACAATTCGTTTCCTTTGTTAAGAAGTGTTTGCCATGGATGATTTAGGAATTGTTATTCATAACTGCGAACTGCCAGCCCTAATGTCAGGTTTTTTCATCTTGGCTCATAATAAACATTTCTTATGCTGTGTCTTCACTGTATTCTAGATCTAATACTGGACTCTATGATTGCATGCCTGTTAATTATTTGTGTGTCTGTGTGTATATTTGTTTCTCTCCTTTGCTGTTTTTGCCTCTCTCTTGAGTATGCAAGAACAATGATGTGTGGTTCTGGGAACAAATTAGACATTATCAGATACCCATGTGAATATTTCTTGGCAATTTTTGTTCCCCATGAGTAAGTACTTTGTTGCTGGATTATTTAACAGTCAATAACTCACCCTCACTCTCTCCTACCTTCGGTGGCTGTTTCCTTTTTATATGGCAGCTAATACAAAATAGTGTACCTTGATGTAACACTTACACATAAGCAATTTGAGCTGGGTAATTTAGCAGATTAATGAGACCAGCAAACAGGCATTTAAACTGAGGCATATCTGTGGCACTCATTCTTGATCTACTTAGTCAACATGGACTTGGCCAGTCACCTCTCCCAGTGGACTCTTCCCAATCACGTGATAAATCATTCTTACTCAAATATTTCTTTTTAAAGATTCCCCCTCAGCCTGAGTTGATAAAAGTCCCAGGCATCAGACGGAATGCACGGAACCAGATACAAGCTCCTTTCCTCCAACACGGACATTATATTTAGTCACTTACTCTTGCTATTGATTAATGTTCCTTTAGCTTTGAGCCTTTGAGGGATTGTTATAGTGTGACTTCTGCTCTCAACAAAGCATAAAATTGGATATAACACTAAAGAGCCACTATATAATACCATCCTGTTTTCCGTCCATTGGACTGATTTGCATGGACCGCTCCAGACCGACATGGGAACTGAGTTTAAAATGCAATAGTAGATTAAGACAGAATATGATACTGATGTTAAATACAATTTATAAAGCAGAGGTTAAGCTATCTGAAGAAATATGGCTTTAATAAATACATGCTGTTTCTTCTGTTCTCTTTCTGCATGAAAAGCAGAGCAGGATTCCAGACAACATATGGATTTCTACATACTATTTAAAACAGTTTTTAATGCTTACCCAAGGTATACAAAGTGGCTATTACCCACGGAACATACTGCTCAGCAAAGGCAATAGCAAGTCCATAAACATTTGAGAGGGGGTTAGAGATTTAAACATAAAGATAACAGACCCAATAACCAACCAGAGGTTTAGCACCAATTAAAATAAATGCTATGGGCATCATGGTAGTACCTAGAAGTCCAGTCACGCCAGAACCCTTTTGTACATGGCAGAAAACAGAAACAAAAGATGACTTAATCATCTCCCTATATTCTTCTCCAGGAATGCAAGGAGGGTTTGGGCCATCAAAAACCCAAACGCCCTTAGCCCTAAGGACCTGATCCAGCTCTGAGTGACCCCCGCTGCTGTAACCCCCTTCAGCAGAGGGATGCACTCTCGCCTCCACGCAGCACAGAGAAAATGAGCCCTTTCAATGGGTTAACTCAGCAGCTGAGTGTGTGAGTTCACCTGGATACCTTCGAAAACTATGTTCTTGACCCCACACACCCGTGGCCAACGTGATGTACCTGCCCTGACTAGTTTCACTGCCTGACCTCCTCTGGCATAATGCACTACACACACAGTTCCATAACCTGGCAGATGTAGGGCTTTATTCTGCACTTACTCTTACCTCTGACAGCCAGGACAAATACCATTAACTGCACCTGAATTATAGTCGTGGCACGCGGATCAGAATGGGAGGCTGTAAGTCTCTGCACTGTCTTGGACAAGTTCAGCTGGATGGCCAGCACACAGCAGGGAGCTGCGCCCTTCCACCTGGGACTGTCACCTCAAAACACAGAACTTGAGTGCGGGTCTTATAAAGGAAAGAAACCCTGAAGACAAAAATAGGATTCTGGGAGGATAAACAGTTATACGCAAACACCGGTAAGTTTCTCTCTCTCATTCTTTCAGGAGAAGTGTCCAACCTCATCCTCTGGTGAGGTGCTGAAAGGCGAATGTTGTGGAAATAAACATCTGCACTCTAAAGAAATACAGCCGTCCACTGGAACCAGGACTCACCGGGACAAGAACAGCCACTTGAGCCTGGGAGAAAAATGGGGAAAGCTCAGCAGTGTAAGGGAAGAAAACCTGACTGCTGGGTCAAGCGTCTTGCTCCATTTTGCTATATGGAGCACTCTTTACATAACCCAGCAATTAATCAGACAACACACATTTGTGGTTCCCCTTGAGGCAATGAAAAATAACTAATGCACACGTGCAATAACTTTCATTTTAGCAAGAAATTTCATCTGACTATTTCTGTTTTGAGCCAAAACACAGCGTGCGTGTCAGATGGCAACAGCTCTAAAAGTGGCGAGACTGGACCCAGTAACGAATGGATTCTGAATGTGTTTATAAGCAGGAATCTCATCAATATTTTGAGGCCTGTATTAAAGAGTGAATGATGACTAGGCCTGCCAGAAAATATATTAAGAAAAAAGCGGATGGGCCCCTGGGATTTTCTGTCATCCAAGCCCCTGTTATCACCAACTTAGTGCCATGCGCACACCTCCCACGGGGCCCTTCTCTGCCTGAATCTGATGACAGGAACTTCACGTTCCTTCGGATTCAGTGGGCAGCACTGTGGCTGCCAAGAGGTGGCTACACAATGCCTCCCTCCAAAGGAGGGCTGTCCCTACCAAAGGCTTTTCTGTCCTTTTCAGGTGTTTACGTCCCACAGAGTTAGCAGCAGCTCAGCAGACGACCCTGCAATACATGACCCAGGCAGAATTCAGCAGATGCACACGCTGTCTCTTGACACGTACAATTTTGGTTCACAAAAGGCTGAGTCACAATGTCTGCTAGTCCTTGACTGCTAGACGATGCCAGTTCTAAGCACAAAGTCTGACCATAAATCAAAACTTAGGTAACCAGTATTGCCAAACACAAATTTTCAAAAGCATTAGGTAACAATAAGGAAAAAGAAAGGTATTTGACATTTATTTCTGCATTCTCACTGATTGCTTCTGTAAAAAGCCTAAGCGTTCACCCAAACCACAATCTGAAAACCCTCTCTGCAACCATGAGGTCCAAGAACTTTCTTTCATAAATGGAAGGAGAGATTATCGCATTTTCACATATCTCCAGAAATAAAAGTACTAAGAAAACCACCAAATATTCACAGATTCCTGATAAGATCACCACAGCTGACAATGCTGAAAAATTATGGAGTTACAATATAAGCTAGGCATCGGCTCCAGGTTTGCCTCTGGCTGACCCTGCGAGTTTACGTCTCAGGAAAATCAGACTAATGCGAGTCATGCGCATCAGGAGACGGGCTGTGTGCTCTCCATACAGCCCGCTGTGGGACACAGTCAGTGCTAGATGTCATTTTAAGCTCAAATCCATTTGCAACACCCATTGCTTAGCACAGAACTGCTCTGAACTGTTTACAACTTTTCTCTGAAAACAACCTTCCCTATGAAGGGGTTAAAAACATCTGCCTGTGAAATATAATCATATACATTTTTCATTTTCCACAATTTTCTTCTCTCTCTCTCCCAACTCAGTTTCAACTTATTCCATCTCATACCCATTCTCAGCACCCAATCACCATCCCTCTGAAGCTATTTTCTTGCTTAAATGATGCTGGTATAATGTTAACAGGATTTTTTTTTTTTTTATTATCAGATTACAGTTCACATGTGAATCAAAACTGAGTTAAGGGTCTGATCCTGCCACCCTTGAAATCAATTGTGGTTTCATTCAATGAAACCAAAAGGTCTCACTCTCAGTGAGCCAAAACTCCAAGGTCTAGTGACTATTTATTATTCATAAGTACAGTGCAGGACAGACTGATAAATGACCCCTAACCATCCCACTCAATTTCAAAAGGGGAAAGAACCAGAATGGACTGATTGATGGCTCCAGCAATCTCAAGTCTTGCTAACATTACCTTTACAGGGAGAGGGAGGTGCCTGATGGGTATAATATTTATATAACAAAGCAATTACCTCTGTAATATGGATTGTTTCAGGATGCATTCACTCCAGCAGTTAAATGTAGTGGGGCTGGGGAAGACATTATCTGACACAGCATGTAAAATTGATAGATGGAGGTTTGTACTGTCTGCTTTGCTTACAAAATGCAAGTAGAGATGATCTGAATGACAAACTTTGCAGCAGTCAGGGTACAGGTAGCCTTTGCTGCAGAGGTCTGGGCCCAAAGGGAATTCAGGTTCCTTTGACTCAAGTGTGGGGTTGTGTTAAATCAGCAAGAAATGGTGAGATTGCTGGCTAGGACTCATGAAGACCTGCTTAAAACTTACAAAGAAGTAGGTAGCCTGCAATAACTGGATCCTCCATACCTTAGCTAATAAAAGCCTGCATCCAGAGCCCACCTATCTGTCAATGAAATGCCCTGAATAAGGTTGAAGGAATCCAATAAAGCCAAAAAATTACCGGTGAGAAGGCATAACTCAGAAAGTTACACGAATGAAGAAGTCAATGACTATGAGAAGCCTCCAGGGACTCAAATAGGCTGCAAAGAGGAGATTACTAAATTCAGTAAAAGAGGGGGAAAGCAAAGAGAAAGAAGATCTGCTCTGTAGAGGACAGCAAAGCACTGCTGTTGGGAGCATGCAAAGAGGAAAGATAGCCCTGAGCGAAAAGCAGGAGCTGAAACACCCCATCAGATGCTTGGCTGCGGGAGAAAAGCCATTATAATTTGGCAATATCTGGGTAGCGATACAGGGCAGCGTCAGCTTTCAGCACAGATGAAATGGTGTTCCACCCCAGCAGAGCTGGGTGGCCACTGCCCTGCTTCTCATCACGGGCTGTGGGGTGGGTGTCTGCAGGGAGGGGGCAGCCTTCCCTCTCAAAACTACACTATTCATATTGCCTGTGTTACCTGCAAAGCTTTCAGCTGTCTCTGAAAGGGGAAAGATGGCGCCTTCTCCTCCAGGATGTTCTCCCAACGGGGAGTGGGGAATGGGTGGTCCAGCTGCATATGGCGTTTATACCTCGGCTCCCCAAGAGCCGCCCTCCCACGCTTGTTCCCATCCTTCACACTGCTCAGGTAATGAGAGCGAAGCAGATAACAACAGTGACCTACTTCCAGCCTCCTTCCTCAAGGATGCTTTCTCATCAAAAGCTCTCCATGAGCCCAGTTCAGCCTCAGAAATCCAAACAAAGCAGACATGTAAGATGCCAAATAGCAAGAAGGTTGCTCTGAACGTCTGTGAGTGGTCAACAGGTACTGGAGTGAACTGGGCCCATTAAGAGATGTAGGAAACTGGACACTAATTTCACAGACTGTCTTGGGAAATCCTGCAAGAAGAAACTGCTTCTCCTCCTGCAGGCAGACCCCCACGGACACAAAGAGTGCTTCGCCCTCCAAGAGCTCCATGCTGGACTGAGATCTAACACAACAGAAGTTGCAGCAAAGCAGGTCATTTAAGAATTGCAGCAAACCTGGTCAAAATGAATAGTTCTGGATTTATGGCAGGGAACCAGTGATAGTAAACTAAAGAGGAGAGGCAGAATAATAAAAACAGAACATTCAGCAAAAAAACCCAAATACACTTTTAAGTGATCTCAGCTGCAACAGCTAACACACACCAGCTGTTACAAGGTGCAAACTGAAAGTCTTGGGCAGACCAACAACTTGACCAGTTCTATTCAATTATGAACAGGGCTGCACCTAAGATGTGTGCCAGTAGATGGTGTGTTTATTTTAACTAAATAGTTACCTGGGCACAGTGAGAGCTCCCTTTAGCACTGCTGCTTTGTTTTGAGCCCACGTTGCTTGCTGAACATCGATTTTACCCTCTGAAGTTTTCCCTCCTCCTATTTTATCCCCTTGTGAAATGTCACAAAGAGGATCACTCTGACCAACATGATAGGAACGCGTGGATCATTGAGTGTAATATGCTATCCATATTTGCACTTCAAAGCACTGTGCTTTTGCTGTTAAATATAACCCTGTACCATCTTTTATAAGATGAGCAATAGAAATACCAGTGCCTTTCCTCATACTCTGGCACAATACATCAGCTCCAGGTTTACCTCTGCTGGCTTATCCATGTCCTGATTTACCTTAACAAATGTCCATGCCCCTATGACCAAGCGAAGGCAACTGGAAGCCTACGGATTTCAGTGTCCTCTTGACATGCAGTACTGGTTCAGAGACATCTTGGCTCAGGCTCCACTTCTTGCTTGTTTTCACAGTAGATTTCAAGAATTTGTGAGACATCGTTTCATTTGCTTTTATCTTATGATAGCTTGTTCAGCCCTCTTCACAATTAGACTCTGACATTTTTATGGCTCAAAGTGGCTGCATTTTTTTTTCCTTTTTTTTTTTTTTTAAGTAGGTCATGTGTAACATGAATGCGTTGCATCAACACATCAAGAAGGCTTGGTGTATCTCAGTTCAGGTGCTCGGCATTTGATACCGCTACTCTGCATGCTATCCAGCCATCACATCCACTGGTGCTCCCAGCTCACTTAGCGCTTCTTCAGAGAGAGAGGGAGGGAAAAGGATTCTTTCTTGGAGTAATTGGCAATTTCTGGGAAGGGCCAACAGAGAGCAGCCCAGAACCAGGAACTCCAGATCTCCTCATCCACGACTGCTGCGTGTCACAACCTGACACATCTCCCACCTGACAGCCACAATAGGTCCACAACATTTCTCCTCCCAGGAGAGGTACCAAATGATGGAGCTACTCACACTACATCAATTTTCTTCTCCTTTATAAGAAAAGAACAGCCTGCCTACTTCTTTAAATCCAGTAGCAGTATGACTGATGAACACCTTAAAGCCTAGACTTCAAAGTTGATTGGTGACCCATGAGAAAAGAAGGTACGTGATTAATTCTGCAAGATAGTTCATCAACTGATTGCATAAAATGCCCAAGAAGCATTTGTGCAGCAGCACAGAACTTGAAAGCTAGGGAACATGCTCCTGCAACGCACATTCAGAACTTCAAAACACACATACTTGTTGGACTTTAAGGACCAACAACAAAATTATATGCCAGAGCACTAAACTACTTGACTCACAAACAATTAAAGCATTCTTTCAGCATAAATTGTATTTTGTAGGGTTATTTTTCTCAGGCAGTATATACGACGAAGTGGATACGCTCACAGGAGTTGTATCAAACTCTTAGATTTCTTTTCCTGTAAGTTTTGGTCAGTCTATCTCCTTAGGGAGACGTGGGCTGGACCCCCCAAATGAACTCAACTAGAGCTGCCAAAACTGATGCTGGAAACCTAGTCTCTGGGACAGCAGGGGACTTCATCTCATAAAAAGTGGCATTGGGTTGTATGGTTTTGGGTTTCCTAAATTCAGCTTATGGTAATTCCCACCCTTACTATTTCGGATGGGAAGGAGAGGTGCCCGTGGATCACAAACCCCTCTCTTATTTCAGACCTACCTCTCCTCTAGCCCTTTTGCAAAATTGCACGCATATATTTCAAGGTTGGTGTCATTCAGCTTCTTCAGTTTGGCAAGTCCTATATTTAAGAGGCATTAAGTCTGTTGGGAATTTATAGCTAATTGATCATACTCTCAAACGGAACAGCACTCAATATTTAGTACTAACAAGTCCACAACTTCTCCTTTGCTTCTAAATGCACAAACCAGTTTTTTCTAACATGGTGTCCAACACAATTCTTCCACTTGCAGCTCTCTAAAGTAGCAGACAGTCAGGACAGACTCTGAGTCGCACTCCATTTTCTAATGCCCTGCACAGTACTAGGGTTTCACGTTTACCTGAAACGCGTGAAATCCAGAACTCTAAGGCTGCTCTACAGAGTAACAGTTCCAACATGTGCATAGACATGCGATCGCACTGTGGGTGCGTTTGTCTTTAACTTACAGCTGGTTTCAGTCTCAAAGGCAGCAAGACTGGAAGGAGTTTGTTCACATCTGGTTACAAAAGATGTTATAAACATGCCTGATGTGACTCAGGGTTAAGAGGGTATCTCTCCTGGATCTTAGAGTCGTCTTCAAGTAGGTTTCTCATTCTGTTTACTCTCAAGCAACATTTTTCAATCAGGTGTAGCAACAAGCAGAATAAAATAGCCCCAGGATCTAGCCCTTAATGCCCAGTTAGCGCACGCTGACACTCCGTTGCAATTATTTTCCTTTCCTAACTTGAGATACAAAACGTCCTGTCTGCCAAGAACAGCCCAGCACAGTTATGCCTGTCTTTGCTTGACGCAGAATGATTTTCCACTGTAGATTCATTATGTCATTGAATTCAGTCACGGGAATATTAACATTTTCACACATGTGGGAACTCATCTTGTGAATGCAAAGCTCATTCATTACAGTGATTTCTTCAGAGGCTGTATTATGCTCATTTTATAATGAGGTTTATAACAAGGACAGATTCCGAACTGCTGAAAGCATGCAAATTTACCTGAAATCCGAAGTTTACAGCCAAGACTGTTGCTGGTAATTAGTGTGGGGTTTAACTTTTTTTTTCCTTCTTTTTTTTCCCCTTTTTTCTGGTGTCTTGAGTAATTTAAAGTATAATGTAATAAGGGAAGCTTGGGGACTTTGTGGCACAGTGGCTTTGATTGCTTACTCTGAACTCGCTAATGACTCTGATAAGATTGAGCAATTTAAAGAGAAGGGGCATCTCCAAAGCCACACTGCAAGATGTATTAATGCCTTTGAATGACGCTTGGACTACTGCACTAAAGCCTGAGGAAAGGATCATCTACACTCTCTCTCTCTGTATAGCAGAACGGAACATAATTTGGACATAAATGTCAACTTAATAATGCTATGCATTTATTGCAGCATCATAATTAGAGCATATTTTTATTTTGGAACGTAACATTAGTATGCTTAGAAAATGTAAATCATTCATGTTTATGAAATGCTCACCTCGTTAATGCTGCTAGCTTTAATTCTAGCACAGAGACGTTTACGGAGTTTGGGTCAGCTATTCACAAATGTGTGCAACAACAGAAAATGAAAAGAAACCACCTGCAGTTTTGAACAGATATTTGTAAATTCTGTTCCTTAAAACATCAACAACTAATTATCTGGGTCATCAGAAGAGGGAGCTACATTTTTATTAAGAAGTTTAATAACACAGCAGCTCCTTTCACAGATGCCATAGCTATGGGTTGGTATTAAAATAAATAATAATAAAAGAGAACTCTCATTTTATTGAATTAGTGAGAGATGGTCTCCCTGGTGGGTGAAAGGAGAAAGCTCACTAAAATGCTACTTTAGAGTTTCCTGGAAATGTGATGAATTTAAAGTTTCAAATAAAGAAAATGTACCAATTCAAATAAATTGATCTTTTTCACCATGTGGAAGTAGATATTAAAGATATAATTCTCTTGAGTTTTATACCTACACTGTCATTGATATAACTGCAAATAAATGTTACAATTTGGCTTAATTCTTCTACACGAAAAATCAAACCCTACGTGTGTTTGAGTATCCTCTTAATTAAGCTTATTTTAAACATTGTAATCTCACTCTCATTTGTAAGAACAAAGCATTAAAATGCATCTTTTAACTTACATTTTATAGGGCTGGGTTTCTTGCTCAGTGAAAGCTGTGCCTTTTCCCTGAAGTAGCCATATACACTTGAGCACAGATACGGAGGGAAGCTGAACACCCAGGGTAGAAAGGATGGACTGCTCACAACTGGTTTCACACGTGCCACGCAATACCCGTATCCTGCTGCTAATAAATATACAGAAGTGCTCACGGAGTGGCAGGAAGAAATCACAGCTGAAAAATTCACGTGCAGTAGTAACATGTCAACAGGTAGCCAAGAGCACACTCGGGCTCTGACTGTACAGTGGGTTACGCTGTGCGGCCAGAGAGGAGCAAACTACCCTGTACCTACACAAGACAACCCCTGGGTAAGAGCGTGCATTTCTAGTTTGCGTGCACATGAGTTTTCGGCAGGGAAAGGAGGATAAAGGCCTTTCAAGTCAAAAGGAAATACAAGTACCGACAGCAGCAACAAGAAAAATCGTTGTCCCCCGCACTGCAGAAGAAAGGTATACAATGTGAAACACATCCAACCTAACGGCTGGGAAGTTAGACACCAGAAATTCCCAATCTATCCACACAGGCCCTCGCTATTTTCAAGCATATCTCATAATTTCTGAATGCCTGAAATTTACAGGACTGAAGTGGAAATAAGAAAAAAAAGGCTCTAAAGGTGCCAGCGTGGATCTTCAGGCTCTCAGAAACATAAAGGAAAAGCTGATCTATGTAGTTTGCCCTCCAAACATGTGTCCGTGCAATGCAGCAAAACTGCATGCTGATTAATTTGGGCCTGAAAATCACACGTCCGTCATCTTTCTGTGCAGACAGTGAATGAAATTCAACCCCACTCAGGTCAAGGATCTATGCACAAGGGTCATATTTTCTTGTAAACTCCAGCAGATGAGCAGACACATTTGCAGAGGGCTCTGCCAGTGAGAAAAGCGCTTTCCAAGCCTGCAGCCCAGATCCACAGATCTGGCGATAAATGATGCCCAGTCAGAATATCTGACCTCTATAGAAAAAGCATGATTTGTTTTTTTTTCTCCGTACAGTCATCAACATGTGATCGGCACATTATCCGGGGGCAGATGATCTGGTTTGCAGACGTAGGCTGATACAAGTACAGGCACCCCAAGCTGCCTGCATGAAAAATGCCCACGTGGCCCTGCACAGAGCCGGTGGGCTGCCCACGGCCCGCGCTCGCCTCTGCCAGCCCCACGCTTCCACTGCAATACCTGGGAGCCTCTAACCCCGTTCGCAAGGGGCTGGTGTGCACAGGCACCGCACCGTCCCCACGCTCGACAGCTCCAGCTTCAAGCTGGACTGGGGCACACATGAGGCTCTGCTCCGGAGATAAGAGCCCTTTTGCAAACAGCTGCAGCGGGGAGCAGTGCAGGAACCAGCTGTATCGGTGTTACCAGGGACTTTCCATTATCTGAAGTGTTCCAGCTCCGTTTTACCTCATAAAACAAAGCTGGCTGTGTTGCTAACCCTCAGCGTTGAAAAACCATAAAGCAGGAGTCACACACATAAATCACACCTAAATGCCTTCTGGGTTTTGAGCCTTTAAAGTTCATGTTTTCAGGCTCTTCTCCATAACCATAAGAACTAAAAACTCTCTTTCTACATGAAAATTGAGATACTTTCTTCACCATTGGAATCCAGAAGCTAGAACTTTAAGCAAAAAAGGCAAGACTGGAAATGAAGGCTAAAGGCTAATGACATTGAGTTGGTTGTGCGCTGGTTTCTGGCAGTCTGCAGGAGAGACCAGGTGTGGAGCCCTGTGACATTCTTCGGGAAGCAGACCTGAGGTCCCCTTCATGCTGGGCTTTGTACGCACCACCCAAAGTACGACAGTCTGAACTTTGCATCTCCACATGACACCCAGCACTAGCCCGGAGGGTCTAGTCTGGAGGTCAGCCAAGCTTTGACACAGATCCCTCTGTGAAGCGTATCGCGGTTATTTTGCCTACCCTACACTCGTCTTGTTCTCATGCGATTGAGCAAAACCCTCCCATCGTACTGATTTTAAAATGGCTCTGTAATGGGAGCCTGTAATTTATCAAAAGCTCCAATTAGGAACTCCTCTTTGTTGCCCTTTGAAACCATCCCTTCAGAAAGTCAAGAAGCATATCCCACACTGTATGAGGCTCTAACACATGTAAGTAAATAGTTGTCTTTTGGGTATGCATCTGGGTCATTATAGAAACAAAGAACAAGCAACACAATAGAGCCAATGCCTTATTGTCTATGAGATACTTTTAGGCAAATATTTCAGCTCCAGATGGTAAATACAGCTTCAAAGCATAATGATATCTAACTGTGAAATAGCTGAGTCAGGTGCATTTACTAAAGTGTGGCGAGCCAAACACTAATTACAGTGCGGTTGCACCAAGATTAGTGTTACATCTGACATATTTTAAAAGTAGGCCTAAATCAGTGCCAAACGAATTCGATGAACCTCCACGAGCTTCATCCATAGGCATTTTATTGTGGCGGAAGAAGAAAGTAGCAAGAGATACAGTGCATATTAGAAGATCTGCTTCTCATTTCTGAGAATCAGCACCAAGTTTTCCTGGAGCTCTGACTAAGTGGCTGAAAAGTTTAGTCACTCACAGGTGTTTTGCTGCCATCTGTCAACAGCTGATTATTGCAAACCTGTTTACTCAGTCTAGTGCTGTGAGAGAGAACTTGCTATCTTTGCTCAATCTCTTTATACAGCTCCTGAGCATCTCTCCCCAGAACCAAACCGCCCCAGGGCTTTGGGAAATTGCAATCCACATCCCTAGATGAGCTTCACAGCTGGCCCCTACCTCTATGAAGTTCCCGAACTTCAATTCTGGCTCAGAGTCCTGAATTTGGAGACTTAATTATAGCACTGTCATTCAGAAGAAAATCTTCACAGGCTGGGGTATTGCCATTACTTGCCAGATGCATCCACACCCTGGTACTGATTACATGCATTACTGACCTCAGCTGAACCATGAGAACAATAAGGCTAGCCCTGGTCAGGAATCTTTCTGACAAAACCTGGTTTCACCAGAAGAGGCAGATGAGAATCTAACGTATTTCACAGACACTTGCTGCACGCACTGAGCTCCACACAAATCACCAGCAGGCTCCGGCTGCGCTGGCTCGGCAGGACCCATCCTGCCCACTGCCTGGCAGCTCTCAGTGCACGACCAAGAAACCCAAGTGTCTAAGATCCATCAGCCTATGGAAGAAGCCATGCTCTGATGGCTGCCTTGAGGCCAGGCCCAATATGGAAGCTAATTTCTGTTTGAATTGGAAGAAAACTTCATCGTGTGCCAAGGGGTTTTGGAAAATACAGGAGCAAGTCCAGAGCCGCAGGGCTTGCAGCAGAACATAGGTCTCTGCATGGCCTCCTGCTGCCATGGATGGAGTTGGACACTAAATGTTTGTACTTACGCTTATAGACACAGAACACTTGAAAATCTTCCCCCAGTAGGTTGCTAACCTGGCCATAAAGATGCAGCCTGCTGTGTCTGACCATAGCCACTGTATCTTTCTGCCGTGAGCAGGATTTTATTAAACACATATTTATAAGTTTCTATTTATAATTATAAATTGTTGTACGGGAGCATCACTAACTACTAATATCATCTTTTTATCCACAACCTTCAAACAGGGCATTCAGCCTTTTCCTCCTAAGCACAGGCACCACAGGGTTTGTTTCAATCTGATTACGTCTCTTTAAGTAGAGAAATTCTAATCTTGCTCAACAAGCATTTTGCAGAGTGAACAGGGTGATACGCTGGCCATCAGTCAGATACTGATGATACAGATACATCAGAAGATACACACGCTAAACCTAAAAGTTTCCAGGCTTTTGGTCTCTCTGCCTCCCTGAATCACCTTCCTCATCAACAGCATTACAGTTAAGTTGGCCACGAAGGAACAAAAAGCAGGAAAATGCTTGACATCAAGTCTTCCCAGTGTTAGAAACCAAGGTTCAGCATCACTGCTCCTTCCCATACAGCACTATCCCATTAGGAATACTTTCATTTGATTAGACTGATCCATTGGCTCCTAGTCCATATTACTTAACCCTCAAACCATTATGCCCTATTGAAAATAATTGGTAATGACAGTTTTGGGTTTAATATTTAATACAGTGGTTAAATGGAGTTGTACTGTTTGTGGTTATAGTTTCCATTGACTAATAAGCAAGTCGAGAGCAAAATGCATTTTTCTTCAGCTGTTACATTAGCAGAAAGCTAAACACGACGTTACTCATAATAGCCTTAAACATTTTCAGAGAAATAGCTCCCAAAGCCAAGTCAAATATTACATTGATTTGTGGTTTACTTGTTTTCCTTTTTGTTACTGGAGGACTGTCCTTTTAGCAGCTTGAAGGAATGCTGCAAGGTGGATGGATGGACTGAAAGGCATTTCTTTGCATGTCAGGCCAACTTTCAAACACCCCTTCACCCAGCGCCTTGTGCGCGGGCTCCTCCCTGCCTGTGCAGCTGCAGGCGCAGGGTGCAGAGTCCTCCGACTCCCGCTGCCCGTTCCCACAGCAGTTCATTCCTCTTGTCCTCGGCCATGCCGGCAACAACCTCCATGGGGCTTTGACGCATGCCAATGGCCTGGGCTGGGTTACAAAAACCTGCAAGGAAAAGGAGATGGGCCCTTCCACATCCAGAGCTGCCACATTGTGACGCTGCCATCTCAGAGGAGAAGCCTTCTGCACATTGCACCCTTTTCTGCACAACGGAAGAGGAAGGTTGTGGAAGAGCAGGGTTTGAACGGCTGTGAGATATCCTAAAGTAATGACAAACACATGGAGGTTTGTCCTGCAAGGGCTCACCCACCTGTACAAATTTTGGGTCAGGTTACCTGGTGTCTCGCCAGTAGCTTCAAAAGAGCTTTATTTATTTACTCTAGCCAAGAATTTGGTGCTCTATTTTTTAATCTGCCCACATCTTTCACCTCCTCCTGTAGCGCTTGTTCTCCCAGGGCTTTTTTTGCCATTAACACTCCCAGTTCTGGATGATTATTATATTAACAGGGATTCCAGCTGAGGGTGGGGCTCACTCCCAGCAAATTAGTCAGCGTGGATCTCCACTCCTCCATGGCTTGGTTCCCACCGGTATCTGAGCAGGCTTGTACATACTGCAACCGCTGCTGTGATTTACTGGAAAGAGACCCCTCATGTGTCATTTATAAGCTGAGTGGATGAGACAGAAATGACACCCAAGTATCTGAATCACAGAAAGAAAACTGACATTCACTAAACACGTTCTATATGTTACCAGTGCCAGATGCTGCTTTTGCAAACCTTTCCTGCTCGCTCCTATGAGCTGAACTTCTGTATATTGCCTTGAACGCAGAAGATGCTGAAGACTCTAATACAATCAGAAGCACACTCCAAGGACCAGATCCTTCAAAGAGTTGAGTATCTCCCCAGATGTGCTAACTACCCCTTCTCTATAATTTCATTTGGGTTCTATAAGGTACTCGGCCTCAGAATTCTTAGAAAAGGATTTGCCAGCACCAACAAATAAGTACTGGAATTTGGTCTTACAAATTCTTCACCACACTGATGATTTGAGAAGGCCCATAGCAGCACGCATCCTTTCAGAGATGAGGCTCCTAATTCCATAGTTCACACTTGAACCGAACCTCAGATATATTGAGAGATAACTCACACCACTTACAATGCAACTGTCCCTTATCCAACCTCTACTATACGAGTGCATTCAAATGAACTTCCTGAACTAGATGGTCCAGCAAGGTTAGCTTCACAGGTCCTAAGGTAGGAGAGGAAAGTGATGTTCTATCATTGAAACTTCTGAGGCCACGCATTACAACAGAAAGATCAATTTACCAAAAAGGGAAATAAGATTGCTGGGTGGACCCGATGCTTAAAATGGACTTAGCATTGTTTTTGAACTTATTTAGAAGCATGATGGAGAAACACAGCTTTGTTTCTATTTTTAAATGTCCAAAATGACAACCTGAATTTAGGACTTGACAAGTGCCAGGCTGACCTAATTGGTAACAGAAGGACCGTATTCTTAGCTGAAACATAGGTACACCACGGGCAGCAGTCAGGCAACCCGCCCCAGCTGACCGCAAAGCTGGCTAGAGAAAACCAAGATGGAGAAATACCTTATTAGGTCCCTTTGGTGTTCATCTGGGGCATGATTCTCCCATATATACCTGTACCTAACCAGTGATGCCCACAGACTCATATTAGAGTAGCATTTTGGATTTACTTTGCCCTGATATCAAACAACAAATTGCCCTACCTAGAGTTCTCAAGAAGGAAAATAAGAGACATTTGAGATTATTCCTTCAGTATCAAACATACTGACGGTAACCGAGATAGTTTAATCAGCAATTCCCAATAGCTTCCTCCTAGTTGGACATAGAGCTGTGTAATTCAAGTGCAGGGGTTGAAAAGGAAAGCACAATGTGAGAAGCCACCAACATTTCTCTTTCAGAAGTGTTCAGAGAACAGCTGCAGTTTCTTCCCTGAGGTTTCTCTGGGAAACCCTGGAAATTGAGGTTTCTCACTGTCAACTGCCCCAGGGTGTGTGTCACCCCCCAGGAGCCCGGTGAGGGGCCACAGCCGCACTCCCCTGCATGGGATCTGGGCCTTTGGTGGCAAGCCGTGTTCCTGCTGCTCCCTGTTTGCTATCAGCACCTGTGATAACGCAAGCCCTTCCGCGTCACAAAGCATGGCAGCAGCAGCAGGGGTGACCGGCTCCTCTTCAGGCAGGCCCAGTTTCTCTGTGGTTGCTGGAGAGCTTTCAGCTGTATGCAGTTAGTGACTTACTTCTTAAGAATTCTCCCAACACAAAGCCGTGTAAAATAGACCCAGTCAGGAATTGAAATCATTACTAAGTACAAATTATTATATCTTTCATTTTTACCTATTCACAGAGGGAAATGCACCTTGTGCACCATACAAATCCAATTTAAGCTCTGAGAATAGGCTCTAAGTAGGACTTAAGTAGTGCAGAGGCCGTTAGGCTGACCCTCTACACTGAGGTTAATTTCATCCAAAAGCTTTTCCAAGAGATAAGGAAACAATCTTTCATGTACAAAGTGCTTGAGGAAACCAAGAAACAGCAAAAGAATCTGCCTGCTTTGAAAGCTTTGTATCTCACCTCTACACTCAAGAGAGAGATGTGTTGTGTTGACGTACTGTAGATTATACCTTAGCCAAACGGTGAAGTTAAAAGGAAACAGGATCCCTTGACACTGTTTTAGACAACCCATAATACGGCACTATTATTAAACGAAGTTTACAGAAGGCTTCTATTTACATGTCTGCAGAAAATAGAACAGGGCGCAGGATGCTGATTGCAGTGTAAATGTTAACTGAGGGACTGAATGGCACTTGCTCGGGGTGCAGAAAACCTGGTGCAAGCAAAAAGAGGAGAAAACGGTCTCGCTGTCCAAAGCAGCCCCGTATCCTGACAGCAGGCTGGCTTTCGGTGGCAACCGAACAGCCCTTACTATTGAACAACTCAGTCACGCTACAGGAATGGAAGGCGAGATCAGGATTAATGGGAGATATCTGGCAATTCAAATGATGGCTGTGAAAAGGTAGCTCCGTGCTGAAAGAACAAGAGAGAGGTCTAGACGTAACTCAGCCTCTCTGATGGCTGCTTCCAGAAAGAGTCTCTAGAATTGGTGGTCAGACATTAAAAGAGATGGCAATGCATATCTGTACCTTGGGAATGAAATGTTGTTTTCATGGTAAAACCTCACTCTGTTGTTCAAACCTGGGCTGTCATACGTGTGTGAACATCTATTGAGTTGACTTTGGAAAGGTGAGGCTTAACTACGGGTGTGTAAATCAACATCTGTGTGCTTCCGGAGTGGTCAGGAATTGGGAAGGGGACAAGAAATCCCGATTCTAGACAATTTTCTGGATAAAGAAGGAGGAAATACCTTTCAGCAGAAGACAGATTAACTTAGGTGCCTATTAATTGCTTTTAATTACAATAACAAAAAATGCAAAAGGAACAAACCCTCAGAATAGTACTGATGACGGGATATGACCAGCAAGGATCAAGACACCAAGCTTAGATTATTTACAGACCAGGGTTATTTTAGGCAGTGCTGCGTCCTTATTTTCTCTTGCTTCCTAAACCATTTCCAACGAGGCTGTGTGTAAGGCCCCCTGTCGAGCTGAATGCTATTTGTGACTTCACTGTTTGTAACCAACTGGTTTTACCCACACACTCAAATAACCCTAAAATGACCTCCATTCATGACTAATCTAGGGCTGAATTGAAAGTGGTGCCTTTGAGAAGAAAAGCTCTGCATCACCCAGAAACAGCAAGTACCAACTCGTGCTTCCCTGCTGCAGTCACTAGAGCCAGGCCACTTAACAACCACCATACTCTTGCCCCCTATTTATTATACGGAAGTTTGTAATGCTGGGGTTTGTGCTTCACACAGGATTTACCAGAATTTGACACATTTGCAAGTTTAGACATCACTCTGAAAGTCCGAATTCAATGCTTTATTCTATTACATAGCTATTAAGATCCAGCCCTGCAAAGAGCTGCCGCAAACAGCTTTCCTCAGAGGAGCACTTCCCTGCGAGGCCTGTGCATCGCGGATGCGCCGTGGCACACAGGCTCTAGTATCATGTGTAGCCAACACGCCGTCATTAACCACCCTTTAGTAGGTAATAGGGTGAAACATGTCAGTGAACCATAAACCCAGACTGATTTGGAAGATAAATTGTAATGGCCCAGAAGTAGCTGTTACAATCTTTCCTGTCAATATTTCACCTTTAAAAAAATCCCTAAATACTTACTAATACTATCAGATGTAATGGCTGTCAATAACATTTACTTTAAACAGTCCCCAAACACATTACATAATCTGCATTTAGAAAGTCCATCTTGCCAATATTTGCAGGAGTCACAGCGGAGCCATCCTGTCACCCCCGGTACGCTCCTGGGAGCAACGCTGCTCTTTGCTTTTTCACGTTAACCCTTCCTCACTGCCTGGCCTACGACCTGCTGAACTTTAAGGTGAGGATAAGAGAGGAGAGGCAGAAGCTCTGGGTGTAGCTGCATGACGCAGCAGGTCCGGTGGCAGAGCTGGTGTCGGTTGTTCCTGCTCCCTCCCCTACAAACAAGGGCGATTTCCAAGTGGCATCATTTTGGTAATGAGGGCTGCGGTGTGGCCACACTGATGACAACAAGCCATGAAACTGGGCTGGGAATGAAGGGAAAGAAGCAGCCCGATGGGGTAGAGACACCTTATGGCAGTTTCTTGGCCCAGGAACGCGCGTTACGCTGCTGCACCTGCAGGACAGCAGCAAGCCTGAATGGAGGCTCTGCCCTCGCTTTGTCCCATCTCTCAGATCATGGGTTTGTGTTTTAAGTAACAGTACCACAGTACTGCCACGTGCAAGCACCTCCTTGGCACGTTGACAGCTGGCTGATCGGGGCACGTAGGCAACCCAGCGTGCATTACCACCGCTGAAGATTACTGTTGGTTAGGAGGGCGAATGAGTGGCACACACTGCGATTACGCAAAATAGGGATCATGATAATTACTGGATAGCTTCAAAAAGGAGGCAGGAGGAATCATTTTTCACATCACAAGTATTAACTGTCAGTGTTAATTATCAGTATTTATGGCTGCCACTTCTGGGATTAGCCAAGTAAGCACGGCCTGATGAAGTAGGGCCTTGCTGTCGGAAGTGGAATCACACTCCTCAGGGCAATGGTGGAGCCACAGGATAATCCCAAGTGTCTTTCAGGTGTCATCCACCTCCTCTGCCTCTCTGGCAAAGCAACACATTGCAGTTTTGTATGTCAACAGCATTGAGCAGAAAATATCTTGGCTAAGACATCTGCGATTTTTGGATTTCACTCAAGCAGGGCCAATGCTCCACAGCCTCCAAAGAAAGGGACGATCCTACGTCTGTGAAAAAAGGGGACCTATAAATAAATATGCTATATACAAAAGAAGTTATATGTCTAATCCTTCTGTTGGGAGTCAAGGTCTAGACTTCTGCAATGTTTAAGGGCCTGGGACTAACACAGCCATATAGAGGGTAAAGTCCTCTCTGTTATTAGTGCAGCCCTTTCAAGCTCATCCAGATGCAGTTCCATCTGTGGAGGAGGGCACAGCAGGAACAAAATCACACTCATGCCTGGAGCTACCTGCATACAATACAGAGGCAATGCTGACAGAAGCACCACCCTTTGCCAGGGCCATTTCTAAAGGAATCAATAATCTAACTAATTCGGAAGCCAGCATTTCCAAAACCTTGCAGGTAGTAACGGGGCAAGTTAAAGAAGGACATGGAAGGTGACTTGTTGCATGCTGGAAGTGGGAGGCACCAAAGTGTTTTTATGGAAGGTGGGGAGGGTAGTTTTGGCTGCAGACAGGACGTGCACCCCCAGGGACGGGCACTCTTGGATGCCATCTACTGGTACCTTACCTGTTCACTCAGCTTTGGCATCCCAGCTGGTCTCCTAGCACACTCCTCTGCACCACATCCATGGGAAGGAGCTTTCTGACTTACTAACCCATACACACAAGCCTAGAGATAAAATTGCATACAACTCATTGTATTCATATGCACGTTTACAGATCAAGGCCCGTACGTGCTCTTTCTCTTCAGAATAAGCCTACAAAACCAGACCCTTAGGCCTGCTCTGAACCCCGTAGATGTCCACCTGCAATGCCAAAGCTTACAGCCAAAGGCCCTGAGGGTGCAACTTCACCTGTGACGTGTCTCTAGGTCACTCAAGTGTTCAGAAATGGCTGTGCTGCATACAGTTCTTGAAAAAAGGAAGATTAGAGAAAGAACAGCGCCAAGAACTATCATCCCCAAAAAACAATTCAACAATAAAGGTCTTTTTAAATGCCACAAGGAAATGCTCTATTTTCTATTTCATCTTTCTAACATACTTTAAGTAGCAGCAGGGATGCACATGGTCCCATCTCACCAATGAGAGCTCTACGATAAAGACCAGGCATGCTGAGTTACCATCACAAGATCACTGTATTTTTGGGGAGATCTTTTCAACTCATATTTTTGGAAAGGGAGCATTCAAAATTATATTTTAAGATATCCCAGTCATCCTGGCAAAGCACAGTTTGTAGGCAGAGGCACTATCTTTCATTACACTGACTGACACAGCCTAAAAGACTTCAGGGCACAACAGGGATCTGGGTGAAGCGGCAGAAGAACTTTTCATGGACTAGAATAGTACAAGCCTATTAATTTGCACTGCATCTGTTGGAATACAATGAAATTATACCTCTTCCAGCGTAGGCAGTGGTAATTTAGTTTAAAAGGTGCCAGCTAAAGCATCACTAATTGTAAGCTTGCAATATAACAAACGTGGTACTTAGAAAGCTTAGATGACACTTTGTCCTGGTTCCGGTGGGGATAGGGTTAACTTTTCCTGGTATTCCATGCCATGTGAGCCACGCCCACCCTGAGCTGCCGGGGGAGGGGGCAGGAAGTTGCTGCTTAAAAGCGGGCTGGGGTGGCCCGGGTCCGGCCGGCGAGCGGCGAGCGGCGGGGGGAGCGGCGGTTCCGTAATCGCGTTTGTATATTCCCCTATCCGTGTTGTTGTTGTTGTTTGCCTGTTCCCTTTGCTGTTCTGTTAAACTGCCTTTGTCTCAACCCAAGAGTCTTGCCTTTTCTTACGATTCTTCCTGTGTTTGGAAGGCACGAGCGAGCGACACGTGGTTCTTTGTTGCCGTCTGAGGCTAAACCACGGCAGTCCTTTTGGCGCCCAACGTGGGGCTCGAAGGGTTGAGATAACGACAGAATCCAACTAGAACGTGGAAAAAACGGTTTTGGTTTTTTTTTTTTGTATGCATTTATTTTATTAGGTAAGTAGTCACTGGTCATCATGTTGCTTGGTTTGTTCTCATGGCTGTGTTACATAAATTCCTATATGGCTTATGTACTCCCTGCGATGCTGTTTACCATGTCTGGAACAGGGATGAGGATTATCATTCTGCTGTCCTGTGCGATATCTGTTTATGATATGATAACATCACTGTTCAGACGGCTATTTTGGGGTGTTTATGCGGTTTTGCTGTCCTGTCCGTACATTGGACACCGTCTCTCAGAATTTGTTAATAATTTCCCCAGCCCTTTTGCCTCCCTTTTCTCCTTCGGGTCAGGTATGACAGCTTTTGAGAATTTTGAATATCCTTGGGATACTCAAACTAGCGTGTTCGTAGTGCTATGTCTCCTGAATACGTTCCAGGTCTTGTTTTGGGTTAAGCGACTATTTAAGACTACCACCCGGAGATCTGCTCCGAGGCTGGATAGTCAGGGGTGGCATGGCATGTGGGAGAGCATGGGCAGGTACCTAGAGAACTACTCACCTCCAATGGTCTGGGACTTCACCCCTGAACAATTACAGGACCCTGATAAAGTGGTAGAATATTTGAAGGGAAAATGCTGTGGCTATTCTAGAGAGGCACAACTCACCGCGCTGTGCTGGGCCCTGGCCAGTATCTACCAGGCACTGCTCAGAATTATGCAGCACCCTCAAGGGGAAGAGATGGAAACCAGACCTGCGGCGGCCCCTGCGGCTGCTGCAGCCCCTGCTGCAGCCCCTGCGGCGGCCCCTGCGGCTGCTGCAGCCCCTGCTGCAGCCCCTGCGGCGGCCCCTGCGGCTGCTGCAGCCCCTGCGGCGGCCCCTGCAGCTACTGCAATCCTTGCGACAGACACTGCGGCTACTGCAATCCTTGCGACAGACACTGCGGCTACTGCAACCCCCGTGGTAGCCACTGCCACTGAACCAGGGAACCAACCCATGCCAGTATCAGTTGCCCCCATACAGAAGAAGAAGTACACAAAGAAATCAGTTCGCTTAGTAAGAGATGATGATGAACCAGGGCCATCACGAGAGCAGGAGGAAGAGGCAGAACCAGAGATAATTACTCGATCCCTATCCTTGAGTGAGCTGCGGGATATGCGAAAAGATTTTAGCCGACTTTCAGGCGAGCACATTGTCACCTGGCTGCTCCGGTGCTGGGATAATGGGGCCAGTAGCCTGGAATTAGAGGGTAGGGAGGCCAGGCAGCTGGGATCCCTGTCTAGGGAAGGCGGCATTGACAAGGCGATCGGGAAAAAGACCCAAGCCCTCAGCCTCTGGAAACGACTCCTGTTAGGCGTGAGGGAGAGGTACCCCTTCAGCGAGGATGTTGTATGTCAGCCAAGCAAGTGGACTACCATGGAAAGAGGTATCCAGTACCTGAGAGAATTAGCCGTGCGGGAGATGATTTATTATGACTTGGACAATGCAGACTTACCCACAGACCCTGATGAGGTGCGATGCACAAGGCCCATGTGGCGGAAGTTTGTACGGAGCGCACCATCGTCATATGCCAACTCCCTGGCAGTAATGGAATGGAAAGGTGAAGAGGGACCAACGGTGGATGAGGTAGCTGGCCGGCTCCGGCGATATGAAGAAAGTCTCTCTTCCCCCCTTGTCTCAGCTGTGGAGAAACTGTCGCGGAAGGTCCAGCAACTTGAAGAGAATATGTCCTACTCCCCACCTGCACGGGCCAGTATCTCAGCTATTAGAAGCAGGCATTTCCCCACTCAAGAGAGAGAGTACAGAGGGTACACACCACGAGGCACCCTGTGGTTCTACCTGCGGGACCACGGAGAGGACATGAGGAAGTGGGACGGACAACCTACTTCGATCCTGCGGACACGGGTACAGGAGTTGCAAGGAAGGACAACCACAAAAGGGGATCCCTCCAGGAAAAGTGCCGCCCCAGTTTCCAGTGGGCCGTTCCCCAGGCAAAGCAGAAGGCTTGATCTTGCTTCTGATCCTCTTGAAGGAACTTCCAAGTCATTTATGCAAGAAGTGAGTAATGGATACTATGACCAGTATTAGGGGGGCCCTGCCTCCGGCCAGGTGGAGGAAAGGGATAACCGGGTTTATTGGACGGTGTGGATTCGATGGCCTGGCACATCAGACCCACAGGAGTATAAGGCTCTAGTGGACACGGGTGCGCAGTGTACTTTAATACCATCAAGCTATAGAGGGGCAGAACCCATTTGTATTTCTGGGGTGACAGGGGGATCCCAAGAGTTGACTGTACTGGAGGCGGAAGTGAGCCTAACTGGGAATGAGTGGCAAAAGCATCCCATTGTGACTGGCCCAGAGGCTCCATGCATCCTTGGTATAGATTACCTCAGGAGAGGGTATTTTAAGGACCCAAAAGGGTACCGCTGGGCCTTTGGCATAGCTGCTTTGGAGACAGAGGAAGTTAAACAGTTGTCTGCCTTGCCTGGTCTCTCAGAGGATTCTTCTGTTGTGGGGTTGTTGAGGGTCAAAGAACAACAGGTGCCGATTGCTACCACAACGGTGCATCGGCGGCAGTATCGCACTAACCGAGACTCTCTGATTCCCATCCATGAGCTGATTCGTCAACTAGAGGTTCAAGGAGTGATCAGCAAGACTCGCTCACCCTTTAACAGTCCCATATGGCCGGTGCGAAAATCTAATGGAGAGTGGAGGCTAACTGTAGACTATCGTGGTCTGAATGAAGTCACGCCACCGCTGAGTGCTGCTGTGCCGGACATGCTAGAACTCCAGTACGAACTGGAGTCCAAGGCAGCCAAGTGGTATGCCACGATTGATATAGCGAATGCATTTTTCTCAATCCCTTTGGCAGCAGAGTGCAGGCCACAGTTTGCTTTCACTTGGAGGGGCATCCAATACACCTGGAATCGACTGCCGCAGGGGTGGAAACACAGCCCCACCATTTGCCATGGACTGATCCAGACTGCACTGGAACAGGGTGAAGCTCCAGAACATCTGCAGTACATTGATGACATCATTGTATGGGGAAACACAGCAGAAGAAGTTTTTGAGAAAGGGAGTAAAATAGTCCAAATCCTTCTGAACGCTGGTTTTGCTATAAAGCGAAGTAAGGTCAAGGGACCTGCGCAGGAGATCCAGTTTTTAGGAATAAAATGGCAAGATGGACGCCGTCAGATTCCAATGGATGTGATCAACAAAATAGCAGCTATGTCTCCACCAACTAGTAAAAAGGAAACACAGGCTTTCTTAGGTATTGTGGGTTTTTGGAGAATGCATATCCCAGATTACAGTCAAATTGTAAGCCCTCTGTATCAAGTAACCCGGAAGAAGAATGATTTTAAATGGGGTCCTGAGCAACGACAAGCTTTTGAACAAATCAAACAGGAAATAGTCCATGCAGTGGCCCTGGGGCCAGTCCGGGCAGGACAAGATGTTAAAAATGTGCTCTACACCGCAGCCGGGGAGAACGGCCCTACCTGGAGCCTCTGGCAGAAAGCACCAGGGGAGACTCGAGGTCGACCCCTAGGGTTTTGGAGTCGTGGATACAGAGGATCCGAAGCCCGCTACACTCCAACAGAAAAAGAGATATTGGCAGCATATGAAGGGGTTCGAGCTGCTTCGGAAGTGGTTGGTACAGAAGCACAGCTCCTCTTAGCACCTCGACTGCCGGTGCTGGGTTGGATGTTCAAAGAAAGGGTCCCCACCACACATCATGCAACCGATGCTACATGGAGTAAGTGGATTGCACTGATCACGCAGCGAACTCGAATGGGAAACCCCAGTCGCCCGGGAATTCTGGAAGTGATCATGGACTGGCCAGAAGGCAAGGATTTCGGAATGTCACCAGAGGAGGAGGTGACGCGTGCAGAAGAGGCCCCACCATATAATAAACTGCCAGAAAATGAGAAGAAATATGCCCTGTTCACTGATGGGTCCTGCCGTATTGTGGGAAAGCATCGAAAGTGGAAGGCTGCTGTGTGGAGTCCTACACGACGGGTTGCAGAAGCCAGTGAGGGACAGGGTGAATCGAGCCAGTTTGCAGAGGTGAAGGCTATTCAGCTGGCTTTGGACATTGCTGAGCGAGAAAAATGGCCAGTACTTTATCTCTACACTGACTCATGGATGGTGGCAAATGCTCTGTGGGGATGGTTACAGCAGTGGAAGCAGGGCAACTGGCAGCGCAGAGGCAAACCCATCTGGGCTGCTGACCTATGGCAAGATATTGCTGCCCGGATAGAGAATCTGGTTGTGAAAGTACGCCATGTAGATGCCCACGTACCAAAGAATCGGGCCACGGAGGAACATCAGAACAACCAGCAGGTGGATCGGGCCGCTAGGATTGAAGTGGCTCAGGTGGATCTGGACTGGCAACATAAGGGTGAACTATTCATAGCTCGGTGGGCCCATGACTCCTCAGGCCATCAAGGGAGAGATGCGACATATAGATGGGCTCGTGACCGAGGGGTGGACTTGACCATGGACACTATTGCACAGGTCATCCATGAATGTGAGACATGCGCTGCGATCAAACAAGCCAAGCGTTTGAAGCCTCTTTGGTATGGAGGGCGATGGCTGAAATACAAATATGGGGAGGCCTGGCAGATTGATTATATCACGCTGCCACAAACCCGTCAAGGCAAGCGCTATGTGCTCACAATGGTGGAAGCAACCACTGGATGGCTGGAAACATACCCTGTGCCCCATGCCACTGCCCGGAACACTATCCTGGGCCTTGAAAAGCAAGTCCTGTGGCGACATGGTACCCCAGAGAGAATTGAGTCGGACAATGGGACTCATTTCCGAAACAGCCTCATAGACACCTGGGCCAAAGAGCATGGTATCGAGTGGGTGTATCACATCCCCTATCACGCCCCAGCCTCTGGGAAGATAGAACGATACAATGGACTGTTAAAAACTACACTGAGAGCAATGGGTGGTGGGACTTTCAAACACTGGGATACGCATTTAGCAAAAGCTACCTGGCTAGTTAACACCAGGGGATCTAACAATCGGGCTGGCCCTGCCCAATCAAAACTTCCACGTACTGTAGAAGGGGATAAAGTCCCCATAGTGCACATGAAGAATATGCTAGGGAAGACAGTCTGGGTTAGTCCTGCCTCAGGCAAAGGCAAACCCATCCGTGGGATTGCTTTTGCCCAAGGACCTGGGTGCACTTGGTGGGTGATGCGGAAGGATGGGGAAGTCCGATGTGTACCTCATGGAGATCTGATTTTGGGCGAGAATAGCCAATGAATCAGATTGTGTGCTGTTAATTGCTAAGTAACACTGTCACTGTATGTCCTCATTGCTATCAGTTGTACTACAAGTAAGGCACAGGGGTGATGGGATAAGAACTGATCTCAGCAGCCGGCGCCCAGCAGTTTCCTCAAGATCTACATCTTCAGCCTACAGACTGCGTGCATGAGCCACACCAGGTGCACCAGTCACAAGCTCCGAAAAATACAGCATGCAACAGACCAGCACCACCCAGCATCTCACCTGCCCTGAGAGACTGTTCTAACAGATGGAGCCCAAAGCCGTGGATTAAAAGAACTCAACGGACACTTTGGAGGGATGACCCATAAACTAAGGGTATTATATGTGTGTATATATATATATATATATAACAGGGGAAAGTGGTGGCAATTCATTGGAACCTGCTGGGCATGGCATAGATGGTATGGAATAAGGGGTGGATAATGTCCTGGTTCCGGTGGGGATAGGGTTAACTTTTCCTGGTATTCCATGCCATGTGAGCCACGCCCACCCTGAGCTGCCGGGGGAGGGGGCAGGAAGTTGCTGCTTAAAAGCGGGCTGGGGTGGCCCGGGTCCGGCCGGCGAGCGGCGAGCGGCGGGGGGAGCGGCGGTTCCGTAATCGCGTTTGTATATTCCCCTATCCGTGTTGTTGTTGTTGTTTGCCTGTTCCCTTTGCTGTTCTGTTAAACTGCCTTTGTCTCAACCCAAGAGTCTTGCCTTTTCTTACGATTCTTCCTGTGTTTGGAAGGCACGAGCGAGCGACACGTGGTTCTTTGTTGCCGTCTGAGGCTAAACCACGGCACACTTCCTCCCTAATCTAGATCTGAAAATTCCCCGTTACTTTAATGAGCTGATTAATCATATCTTATCCTGAGACTTCTGATTTTCTTATCAATCTTAGAAATCACAAATGTTGTATGAATCAGTCTCCTGCAAATTTACTGTTTAAACTAGCATTTCAGAGTCTCCTCGCATCAAGGCACCGCTGGGAATGAGGATGCACTTCTGAAAGAGTTAAATAAAGCAGGGTCAATTATCACTGGAATGTTAACCAGAACTCTCTAGGGCAAGATAAATCAATAGTAAATACAATCTTACTAAGAAAGCGTGCGTCATTTTCAGTTCAGTGTACTGGAGAGCACGTTGCTCTGTTAAATTAAGTAAGAATTTTAATCATATCGTGGCATGTAGTAGAAATAGCAGTAGGTGAAGTTTCCTCCATGAACTCAAGAAGTGATGCAATGGCAGCTTGTACGGATATAATTGTATATTTTGCTAGAATCAAAAATAAAGGTTTTAATGTATTATTAAATTCCTTGCTTGGAGGCAGGCATTCGCACACCTACAATTATTTTAATTGCATGTTCCAGATTTTTTTGTTTTTCAGAATTTTATGACAGAAGCTGAAGTTAAAATGAATACCTCGCAACATATTTTCCTGAGTTTCAGTAATAAGTTTTTCTCTTTGGGTAACCGAGCGGTTTGTTCAGTGTGTTATATTTTTAGTTTTATGGAAAGGTTTTGGAAAAAATTGTGCCAAACAAAATATGTGTGGTAACCAGTATGTAAACTACTGTAAATTAAATAAGTCTGGAGAGCAGAAAAGAACAAGTTTGGAAGCTGAAGACTACACTACAGTCCAGGAAGAGGTGACAGTGGATTCACACGCTGCAGCCCCTTTGAAATTGTGCCTGTTAGACATAGGGCAAAAATGGGCTTTCTTTAGAAGGATATTTGTCATATTTGGAGATGAGCTTAGGAAAGATAAAATATCGTATTTCTGTTTGAAAGAATGACCTTGTGACTATCTGAGAAATTTCACAAAAGAACAAAACAGCATTGAGAAATGATGCTCTTGTGGTTAAGCTGCAAGTAGGGGGTCGGCTATGTGAACTTGGGACCTCCTCATGGCACGGTAACATATGGGTTTGCAGTATGTTCCTACTCCGTAGTAACTTTTCATATATATTCCTGGGTCAGCGGGATGTAGCTTAGCTCACTGTCACAGCAGGATGGTCATGGGAAGGGTAAAATCCTTCTGCTCACCACACAAGTGCTCTGTGTGATTATCACGGAGAGCCTGACACACTACACACATCCCACCTGAGCTCCTGGGAAGGTCTGGTGGAGCCTTTTACTATGACTTGGCCTCAGTTCCTGATTCTGTCACTGAATTCTTCCATGATCTGGAGAAAACCAGGCTGCCCTCCCTCCCTAAAGCCTGCTGCTGGATCCCTCAGATTGGCATTTCCCCAGATCTTACCAACAGATAATATCTTTCATCTCCTCTACATCTGTGGATCACAAGAACTACCAAGACCAGTGCAATTTCACTGATGCCGGTGATATTTCTCCTGATTTATAGCAAACTAAGCGGAATGGGAATTGGGTCAGAGCTTGGGGGTGGGGGGGTGGGGGGGGTGGTCACACGCATTGCCATTTGCCACCCCTTGCCACTGGGGCAGGAGGCTGGATGGCAAGTGCTTATATTCTCAGGGCAAGGGCACCTCCTCGAACAAAATATATTCATATATACCCAAATCTTGACTTTCATTAAGCTTAATGCATTTGCAGCCAATTGAATTTGATAGAAAGCCTTTCCCGGGTAGTATTTAAGCTCATCAAGAACACTAATCAATGGCCGGTAGTTAAATGCATTCTTAACTTTTTATGTGCATTGTCCTTGTGCCATGTGCTGTGATGTCTTTATAACAGGATCATTAGGGAAAATCACAAAGATTAATAAAAATATAAAGTGAATTGGGCGCAAGGGGTTCCATTAAATAGAGCAGGATTACAGACAAACGAGGCTCTGTGGTATTTTGAGCTGTAATATTTTAAGTGGATTTTTGCTATGCTCTATTGTTTGTTGGCCTTTTTCTTAGTTCTTCCTTTTACAGTTGTACCGAGCTCATGTAAAATAGGTTGGTCCCAGGGCAAGCCTAGAGTTGGGAGGAGAAAAAAACCTCATGTTCCCAAACTGTCATGTTTCTATTCTCTCTCCTGGAAAGAATATGAAACCAGGACTTAAAATAAAAGGCAGAAATTCTAAACAACCCCTTCGACTGTTTTTATCCAAAGGCAGAGTTTACAGCTGAAAAATTCCATTGATCCATTGATATGTTTCTTAAAGAGGAGTGGGAGAGGAGACTACATTTATTTCAGGAAGATTAGCTCTATTTAAAAACAAACTATTCAGCTCCAGGCTGAGCTCCGCACGCTGACTCTGCCCATTACAGGATGTCAAAGCTCGGCAACAGGCGGTTGCACATCAGCCACCCTTCCAGCGGCGCCAGCACAATCCCTGGGAGACGGAGGCTTTCGGGGTAGCCTGGGGCAAGGCACTGCACCTCCGGCTGCCTCAGTTTCTCAATGTAAAACCAGGAACGATGGCTTCGTCTTCTACCTTTTGTCTTTATTCAAAATGCTACAACACATTACGTCTCTTGCCACATGTTATACACAGCACCTAATATAATGAGGCCAGAACTAGTTTGGAGCCTGTAAATATCAACGTAAGCACAATACTAATAACTTATAAGAGGCCAAGTGATAAGGACAGTCTGGGAACCTAGGAGTGACTTGCACCTTGGTCTGGGGTGGAGATTTAAGAATTAACTCTTTCAGCATTATAATAAACTTTATGGTTTTCATTTTCTCTATTTTTCACAGAAAATCCTCTACACCATCTCTTTGTTTTAGTGAAGTCTTAGCTAGTCTGTTCTGGTTCTCCTGACCTGGGAATGAGCTTCAGCAGTCTTTAAGGCACCCAATATTAACATGAAAGTCTGTAATCACATCTTCACAGCTGTTAGAGCCCACAGTGTCACTGGGAGTTTGCATGGCTAAAACAGAATTTGCTGCATAATCCACGTGCTGTGCTGTTCATGCATGGTAATTATGTTTAACAAAATCCATAAGGAAGGAAGCAGCTACATATAGTCTGCTTTTAAAACCTGAAGGGAAAGACATTCTTTTTACTATCCAAAGAAACCAGCTTAAAAGAAAATAGTTTCATATTTTCCTGATGACCAACAACCACTAAACCAAATTTCACAATGCATTTTCTGTGCATCCTTGCTATTTCACATGGTCAACTATTAAACTCTTCCGCCAGCAGATACAAAGTTCTGTGTTACAGCTATTTTCTCTAAAGAGCAAATCTCTGACTACACTCACAACGCAACTAACAGGCCCACATGCTGGGAAGAAGATGGTATAAAGATGCCAGAGTAGAGAATGAAATCCATTTCTGGCTACCAGCACCCTGCCGCTATTGCACATCCACTCCCGAGTAATCTGTAAACACAGGCGATCTTGTTCCCATGCAGAGAGAGAGATACGACCAGCTTTTCAGTTCGACATAACTTAAGAACTTGTAACTTCACTGTTATATTTCCTAGCACCTTACCCGTGCCTTTTCAGTACTTCACATGAATTGTAATTTGGGTGCCTAATTTTGTTCTGTGGTCAGCGTCTCCTACGATGCATTACTTCAGAGACATTAAAAGCTGTGAAAAGCATGTCCTGCCATAGCGGAGGCAACCTGAACACAGCCCCCAGCACACAGAAGACAACGGATGTAAGAAATAAGTGAAGCAGAGCTTCCACTAGCCACTGAGAGTAGGCTCATAAAATAAAAATGTAATTGAGATGAAAAGCGAGGCTCTGGGGCAAAATTTGGTGCCCCTAGCTTCAAAAAAAAGCCCAAACAAACAAACAAACAAACAAAAAGCCACAAAAAATCCCCAAAGCCCCCAAAACCCAAATCAGATTCCAGCAGAAGAATTTCACAAATATTTTTTATATCACTACCAACCTAGCTAAATGTGAGAAAACATAATTTTGACAGTAAAGTTGGGACTAGCTTTGCCGCAAATAACTTATGCCTAAATGTAGGCCTGACACACGGAAAAACAGATGTTTGTAGGAACTGCTTTATTTTTAGGCCCCACAAGAACTAACTCATCTTGATATCTCAGTTGCATTTACCACTTTGCTTCCAAGTCGTGCCTCGGTCCCCAATGCCTTAACTGCCCACCTCCTCAGCGCTACAGGCTTTTGGAGGGCGTGCGGGAAGGGGTGAGGAATAGAAACAGCCATCAGCAGAGAAGTGGAGCATTCAGCAGGCGACAGCCCGGCGCTCCTGCTTTTGAGGCTGCTCTTGGGACTCTGGCATTGCCCAACAGGAATATTTCTGCTTTGTTTAACACAGTGAAAAAACATCAGTCGACACTGTAATGTTAAGAGTGGTGGATGCAAGTACGACCGATAAACAAACACGTCTTTGTTTTAATAGTGGGGAGTGACTTATCGTAGTTAATTATAGGAATTTACAGCTATTTATGTGAACTCAAGAAAGCAGAAAACATTCATTTGTTGGTAGTGTAACTGCTGGGTGGAGGCAGCCCAGATGCATGGAGATGAATGCTAGACTGTATCTTGTTTGTCTTGTTATGCACAACTTTACTATGTAAATTTGAACTTCAGTGAGTAGCTACTTGGCATATTAGAATGTATAATTATAGACACACAAAAAACCCATAGAAAGTGACATTTAAACATTGTTTCGTTGTCACATATCAGTTAAATATAGAAAAAAACATATTTACTTTAATCCGCAGTAGACACTCGGTCTCGCACCTGCTGCTCACACGCAAAATATGTCATTATCACTCAGCGTCCATCCTCTTACACAGAAAAAACAAAGTCACTTTGGTTCAGTTTTGTCTCATTTCAAGCCTCAGAGGAGCTGCACTTACGGAGGAATGTTAAGCAGAAAACAAAACCAAAATAGCGCAACATCAACTACAGTTCATTTGCAGGGGAAAAAAAAAATTCAGCTCTTGTGTGCACTCAATAATTATCCCAAAACAATTGTGATATGACAGCATGAACTCCAGAAACATTTTTTCCCTACTTCTCAAAGGCTATGCAATGCTACTGATATACCACTGTTGTCATGAGAAGGACACCACTACCGCAGAAAGTGCTTGGCCAATGGTACGGAGCTGGCGGGGCCAAAGACAACATGGTACACTGCACACTGCTGTTCAATAATGCTGCTTATATGTCCTACATACTTCTTCTGGACAGGAATTATTGTGAACAATTATTTAAAATATGCAAACCACCAGTTTCTAATAAGCACCAGAACTTTTGCTCGGAAGGACCTAAAAGCATTCCTGGCTCCGTAAGGACAAGTTTCAACTAGCAATCATCTACATCTAAAACCCTTAGATACATAACTAATTCTCCAGTACCGCAGCTGCTACCTGCATCATACTCATCAATGCATTTATCTTTGGGAGACATCATGGAAGAAGGGAAATTGATCTTTTTACAGAGGGAGGACCAAAGAAGAGAAGCGTCAAGGAAGGAGTAGATTGTCTGAAACAGCACAAGCGCAGACCTCCCTGAGCTAGCACCGACCTAACCTCATCCTCCATGCGGTGCTGCAACAGGCAGCTGGGACAGCTCACGCTCGCAGACACGAGCTGCCTGTGCTCACACTGGGCTATTTTTGAGCTCAGACTCTCAGCAGGGCTTGTTGGAAGAGGACTAGATGGCAAGGAGCAGAGGCTGGAGCCAGCTCCATCCCCACTGTGGACATGGACATGCCTCCTGTGACTTGCCTCCTGTGACTTGCCCAGGATTTCACCCAAGGAAGCTGTGCAAGGAAAAGAGCTGAACCAGAATTTGCAGGGAAGCACTAAATCACCTTTCTTCCCATAAAAGCAACACTCACATTGGACCAGATCTTGGAGATTTTCCTTTCTCTTAAGTAAGTCCAAGGATTAAAGGAGCGCAAGGACTCAGGATTTAGGATGTTGCAATCTGAATGTTGCAATCTAACATAATTTCGATTTAAACTTTCAAATAACTCTTCTTCCAAACTCAGGTTTCTCCCGACAAATAGTTAATGTATAAAAATAAACAACTGAATAAGAACAGGCTTTACAAGTTATCCCACAGAACGTGGGACACGTCTAGAAACTCCTCAAACTATTTACGCAGGATGCAGCCATCTCTGGGGTGGAAGAAGTGAACTGTGTGTCTGTCGCATAGCAACAGTATTGAGAAGCAAAAATCTCTGTTTAGTCAAAACTACGGCAGGGTTTTGTGTACTCCGTTAGTGTACTCCGTTAGTGCTGAGGAATCACACAAGCCAACCAGCTGCCCATGGCTGCCTCTACCTTTTTCTCATTCTCTTTTCTTAAAGAACCAAAGACAGGCAGCTAATTTTTTCCCAAACAATCCTTGCCTAATAATATCCTGTCTTGTTTTCTTGTTAAAAACCTTTCAGCCAGTTATATATTACACCTCAAACCTGCACGTCGTGCATTTCAGAAGGAAAAGTGAGCAGCATCTTCTGGGCTACGTTCCCACATTTTTGATCCACTATTTGTTTTGCAGCTATAATGATTATTTGCAGTTAAGAGATCAATGGAAGTTCTAAACATATTCCTGTGACATCCGGCATACAGCTTGCATTCAGTCACAAATGAAAATAACCACACCACGCGTAGGTGTCTGAACAGGTAACACAAACACCCGAAGCGTAACAGGCCTGAGGAGATACCACAAGGAATACCAATTCAGACTTAAAATGTCATATGGCATCATTACACTACGCGTAACAAAAATAAGGCAGCAGAATGGAAAGGTTGCAAAACTGCTTGTAAACAACACTACCGGGTGGGATGTTGATGCAGCCTCCTGAAATGGCAACTGAAGCAAACTGGGTAACCCACAATTAATGTGTCTAAAACCAGACCCCCTCCTTCAAAAAAAACTATCAACCACTTGCAGGGAAAGAGGAGTGAAGGGAGGAAAGAAGGAGAAATGGTAAATGCTCTTAGAGATTTTGTAGTTAGACGTATTATAAAACACCAAAGATATATGAAAAGTCTATGTCATTTTACAGTAGTAGTAGACATCACGTAGGGTGCTTAAACCTTTGTGCTGTTTTTGATTTCTCCATGTGCTTCATTTTCCATCCATTAATTCCTTTCGAGCCATCTTACGCATGCCTCCTACTTTAACGAACCTTTACAAAACTGTACTGTTTCACAGGTCACACTTCAATTGCGAAGAAAAAAAATAATGTCTGATCTTTTTAGATCTTTCCTTTATAAAATAATACTTATTCCAAAAAGCTTTCTACTGGTCTGGTTAGGTTTTTGTTTTCTCTGTTTCATTCCCGGGGCAAAAATTATAATTCATCCTGGTACTACTGAGCTCCTCTTTAGCAAGTGCTAAACAACCAGAAATACAGTGGCTACTGGCTAAACTTCAAAAGCCTGGAGTGCAGTCCCAGCATGGAGGCTGCACATACACGTTAGAGAGCGCTGGATGCATTATACATTTGTCTGACTTGAGTATTCACAGCTGAGGAAACCAGGTTGATTGGTTCTGGGTCTTTTGTGAGCTCTGACAGATCCTGACGCACATTTGTCATCCTAGTCATTTTATTTCAACCATAAAGGCGACTTTATTTCCACTCCTTACCTGCTCACTGGGAGGCAGGAGCCTGGTTTATTAGGAAAAGAAGTAAGCATTAATCAAGTTATTCGCACGACAGAGACAAGGCTTTGTCTATCTGTTATTTCATTCGTTGGCCTATACCCGTGTTTCAGCTCAAACATATCCAGCATCCCAATGCAAGTGCAGCCTGACCTCCACATCTAAAGGAAAAGCACAAGAAAGCTTCACCTTTTTTTACCTCTCAGCACTGGCCAGAATGGGTGCCTACATGCAGTATGTATGGGCCAGCCTGGTTAAGGACTCCCAGACAGGCTCTGCTACCTTCTGTATTAGTTGCCTACCAGCCCCATGCTGCCTTCAGCACATTGAGTGCACACAGATGAAAAAGTTGAGTGCACAGATGAAAATCACAGATGTGCACGTTGAGTGCACAGATGAAAGCCTTACCCCGTTTTCCCACCTGCCTACCTTCTGCAGAAGCAGGGACACAGGTGAAACTCCGTACGCCCAGATGACAGGACTCCCCTTGCACTCACGCGGCTCCTTACTCAACATTCCCACAGCCAAAGCTCAATGTTTTCCTGCACAGAACAATTTGGCAGAGTTGTAGGTCACCTTTCACATCTTCCTGATACGCACACACAAATCAAACTCCCCTGTTGTGGAGAAACTGAGTTGTTTGTTTTTACAATGGTTTCCTGCCTGCGTCACTGTATGACATTTTAAGAGGTGAGAGTACCCATTTAGGTCACCCCCAGACTGGACTGTGATTTTTTTATTCTCATTGTAACCTGAAACAACATGTCCTGCTCATTTTCTGATCGTGTCCAGATTGCTTCTCTCCCAAGAATGGGGTGCTTCATGATTTCTGACACTGAGTCAGAAGCAACTAAATCGTTTGACAGTTTGCCTTTGAACAACAGGAACGGGAATTGATTATGGCTAAGCGAAGCTGTCAGACTACAATTTACTAAGACAAAGTCATCTACATCACCTAACTCCTTCTAGTGTTTTGAAATTTGCAGACATGTTACTAGTGAGCACGTATCGATTACTGCTCCTTGAACGTGGCACAGAGAATTTCCCTACTGAGTGGCTAAGTGATGTGTATGTTGAAACAGATTTAATTGAATGCAAGTATGTTATTGGTAATTTTATTCAGAATTCCCACATGAGACAAATCACACCCATTACTGAGAAGTACAGCTCCTGGAGGGGGGCCCAAAACTGTATCCGAAGTTAAAGGCATTGCAAAAATATAGGGCGGGGGGGTGGAAGGAACTGTTAATTGCTCAGGAGTACTGCAGGGACATAAGAAAGGGATTCTTCTTATATAACTTGAGCCACTTAAAAATTGGGGGTCCAGTCTCCGTTTTTATATACAGATAGACACCTTTTTAACTATTTGAAGATGGAATGAACTGTCCAGGGAAGGCAAAGCTAAAGGACAAATTAGAATAAATCTTAAAATAAGGCAAGATGATTCTACTCTGTGGCATGAGTCTATCCTGAGATATTCCTTATTTTCCTTTCCTCTTGCAAAATATTTCAGAAGATACAGAGTAAAATAGTTGTGGAGTCACAGGGGTAGAGATTAGGTAAGTGATGTATGCAGGTATGGTCTGTGGTACAATGGTTTGGGTGTTTGACAATACATATACAACAGCCTGAAACATGAATATTTACAAAGCAACAGTTTCTAATTTTGCAAAGGTCTCCAAGTGTGTGGCAAACACTACACTGAGCTTGCACAAAGAGAGTAAAATCCAGAAGACAACTACTACAGTCTGCCCTTCACTCAGCGTGCAAATGGTATCGCCACTGGTGTTAACAGAAATTGCACACGCACATTTACAAGCGAGAGTAGTTTGGAGTGCCCACAAATCAATATTAGGACTGAAAACACTGTCCCAAAGAAATACACAAGCTGTTAATTCGAATCCTGATTCAGCTGACAACCACTGAATTTTCAGTTGTTGAAATGCCATGTTCAACATGCATGAGAGAGGAGAGAAGCACGTTGGGAAACCACATTCATGACCAAAGCAAATCCTCTGACTGCTTACCAGTGGTGTAAGGCAGCGTGCAGGGCTGCTCCCACTTCCCTCTGCGTAGAGTAATATCACATGACAGAACCTCTACTGCACGAAATGGCAAGCTGGGGAAAATAGATAAGGAAAGCATTGGTATTGAAATACACAAAGAACAGCAGATACTCTTTATTGTGTAACGCATTAAATTATAGTGGATGGTGCAAGTAATTCGTAAGTTTCACTCAAGTATAAAAAAAAAAGCACTCAAAGGAAAAAGTTTGCAAAATTCATGAAACCTTTCTTCCCCTAGTTTCTGAATCCCCCCCTTTTGAGATATCCTCAGGGTACAGATGGGAACATGCAGATTTTTAAGTTGGAGTATGTACATTTCACAAGCTCAGTGAAATCACACAGCGTGCTACAAAATCCAGACATCAAAATGGCAGGAAACAAAGACAAGATTCAAACTGACACTGAAGATGTAGCCCAATTTCTCCCCCGCCCCAGTCCACCAAAGAAGTCCCTTTGCTTCATGAGAGGGGAATGGCACCTGGAATCAGAATTCTGCACCTGCTTTCTTGCACTGAGTGCAAGCTTGCTTGTGCTCGTCCAGCACCAACTTGGTGCATCACCCAGCTTCACACCTCAGAAAACACTTGGACGGGACATGCATGGGACTTCTGTGAGAATTACATATCAAACGGACTTTACTAAATACCACTGGCTGAAAATTATTAACACCCGTCACGAGTAGACATCCTCCCCTGTTCCTTTACTGGATGGCAGATATCCATACCTGATTTCCTCAGAAAACTAAGAAATGCCATAACAATACGGATGCCCACTGAATTGCCACATGGCCCAAGGTCACTGCAAATCAACAAAGAAACCCACTTCTTATGTCCAGTGAATTACATGTATTAAGGTTTCCAAGTCCAAGTTGGTCAAGCCCAATAAATTATTCACCTTTTCATTCACCTTCAAAGTTGGAGATAAATATATCACATGAGGATGGTTTTGTACTCAGATGTAGATATATCCCTTCAGTAAGGGCATATCAACAGATATTTTCAGCTCGCAGATAATAATCTCTAAAATTTAAGTCTAAAATATCTTTATCACCCTGTATGAAATGATAACGCAATCTCAGCTTACCTGCACTTGCCAAAGTCATAGTGAACAACCCCACCAAATGCCCAGTTCTTGTACCTTTCCTCCTTTACTCAAGGAATGTAATTTTGCTAACAACCTTTCCTTAGCATCTTCTCTTCGATAAGCTGGTGAAGCCCAAGCACTTGCACCCAGCAACTTGGCATGCCGGTCTTAAAAAAAGAATCAGATGATCAGGACCAGCACCTGCTAAACTTCCACAAATGTTTGCATTTACTCCTTACACAGATGCACAGCAGAGGTTCCCATGCTTTGAGCTATGGGCTTCAGAGGACACGGTTGGTAGCTGCTGGCAGTCACAGTCTGCTCAAGGTGAAAGCTCATTAGCTACGACACAGGCTCCTAACTAGGAGCTGGTTTCCAAAAGCATGCAGCTTTGTGTTAGTGGCCCCAGATAACCGGCCAGAACCAGCTGCCATGTCACGCAAGGCCCATCGGTTGTGTTCAGACACAGCAGCAGATTTCTGTCAAAATCCCTGGCTCGGTGTGATTGCAGCACGGCTGAGAGCTGGCAGGTCCCCTGCATCTCACTACCTAACATCCCAGCCGTTTTGAAAATTTGGATGTTTAAACATTAATTTTGTGTTGAAAGAGGAGCCAAATATTTAATACATCATCCACTAGCTGACTGGTGGACCTGAACACCATGGCTTGATTTCTGCTGTGGTGGTCAAGAGGTCTGGGGTGGGTGGGATGCCAGCCTCTGGCACAGGGTGGGCAGCTGGGGAGGAAGGAGCTCCTGAGCCTGAACAGTGAGGTCCCAGAGAGTCACATTAGCACTCCTGAAGTGCACGCTGAGACTCTCCTGATGACATTGGGGATTTTAGCCCAACTTAAAACAACAGTAGAGCGGACCCAAGAAAGCCTGCGAGTTGCTGATCCTGCTCCCCACAGAATTCACCATGTCAAGCTTCAAGTCGCCAGGTCTGTAAGCGAAGGGAGCCCACAGGCAGTTTTTGCTTGCTTGGCCAGCATCAGACTTTAGCTTTCATTGACCTTGACAGCAATACACAGAAATTATTTTCACATGAATGAACTATTCTTGAATAATTTCACCAAATATTTTAAGATCCGAGATGCTTGCTTTGAAATACTAACCTTTACCTATCCTCCTTTTATCTTCACAAACCAGTACAAGGAATCCTGCCAAGGCAGTAACCTGTTTGGCTCACGATGAGTTCCTCGATAGGCTCCTTATAATATTTCAGTGCACCGCAGGCCTCTCGCTAATCATTGGGATGAACGAGCTTGAGTGGCTGCCTGGAGTGAGCTTTAGGAGGACTCAAAACCTCCAGAGAACAAAACTATAAAAAGAACATGGGCACCCATGGCCAAATCACTACAGCATGAGGGAGAAACATTTTATTTTGTTTTAGTTGGTTTCTTTTGAAGTTGTAACCTCTCAAAAGTGAAACCTAAAAGCCATATCTTTCATGTTTTTTGCATTTCTCCCCACATCATTCTGTCTAGTAACTGCCTTGATGTCTCCTTTAACTGTCCTGGACACATTTGATTTCCACACATTGATTTTTTTTCTGAACTTAATTTGTATCAGATTTTTTTCCCTTGTCCAGCTCATGAAATACTTTTTTCTTGCTGCCAGCTGCTACTGAATTTCATTCCTTCTCAGATTTTACGTACGGTCTGGCTACTCTGCTGGATGAATGCAACAATATACCTCTTCCCTTGGATCCCGTTTGGAGTTTGAATTCCTAGTCCAACATCCCCTTGCATAAAATGCTCAATGCTACAACTGTTCGCTTATTTTTCATGGCACAATTATTACCATAACTCTGCCAAAATGAGTATCACTGCCAAAAACATAGCTTTCTCTTTCTATTGCCATCCGTTTGCATGAGTTTGTGCACTCTTCTTGTGAAAAGCCCAGTGAGCAAGACTGCTGGCAAGAAACAGGCTACATGACAATATCTGCAGGGAGCGAGCCCTGCGTACGCAGCGGTACCGCACTCCCAGCTTGTGATGCAGCTCTCCAACTTAAACAAATGAAACCCGGTCGACATCTTCAATCAGGAATAACAAACCTTTCAGTACCTGCTTTTGAATATAGAAAGGCAGGAAAATTAAGCAAGAAGCCTGTCCTGCCACACTCGCTCAGGTCATTACTGTTGCTGCTTTTGATGTCAGTGGGACCATTCACAGCTTTTCACCATGCCACACATCCTCCTCACTCCAGAAGAAAAGGGAGAAAGGGTGCCTGACATGCAACCCCTTTGAAATAACCAGAAAGCAAAAGTTGGACAAGTTCAATTCCTCTGGTGGTCCTCAGTTATCTATGAAGATTAGGACTATCCAGAACTACACAACAAAGCGACAAAGTATCAAATTGCATCAAACTTGCAGCTGTATCACCAGTGAGCATCTCAGTCCTGAGACTAGTTCAGAGCCTGGAAGTGTGTGTGTAGGGAGCCCACAGATGATGACCTAAACATCCAGTGGCAGGAGCAGTCTTTCCTTTCACTACTTTACACTGTTATGATCTGCATTTATTATCTGAATTAGGATGAACTTCTTTAGATTTATTTGTTTGTGGGTTGTTTTTTTTCCCTGAAAAGAAAGCCTAACAATAAATAGAAAAAACAAGGTCTTTGGTCTTATTTTCCTTCATTTTCCAGCCTCTTTGTTTCTGCCTGTATTCGGTGTGCAGGCAACAAGGTCAGGTTCCCAAAAGAACAAAAATTTTCCTTGAGTCATAGTTGGGTTACTGTAGAGGGAGCTGAAATCAGGCTCCAAATGGTTTGTTTAGAGTTTTTCCCTCTGCTCTGTTACGTCCAAGCTACAAGCAGGTTTGGCATGAGCATCTGTAGCCCCTGCTACAAACAAGCTAGACCAGAGGGAGGCAGTGATTGCACCACTGTGCTTCACACACGTGTAAATGCAAGTGTTACACCGGGTCACAGAAGACAGAATTAGTAAATATGCTGTAGCCCAGTGGTTGGGAGACGCAATTAGATGTCTGCTTTGAACATAAAATATGATCCATTTTGTTTGCAGAGCTTGCCGTATGGTTCCCTTGAGAAAACAAGACACTAGAGCAAAGCCTTAAAGCTTTTCACACTTTCACGGATGTCCAAACCTGCATTATTTTACTCAGCCTGAGCTGAGGCCTTCCTGGTAGGCATTCTCACCCACCGGGCCCTCTAGCCAATTAATGACGCAAGAAAGCCCCATCCCACAGCAGATGATGTACAATGCAAATAGCCAGGGCTATTCGGAGGAATTTCGCCAGAAATGAGGGTTGGTTTTGTTGCACAGACTGAGTCACATTACAAACTTTCCTATCGGATTCCAAATAAAACACAATTCATGGCAGCCTGAGTCAAGAGTTTTCATTCTTTCTGTTCAAAAGACAGGGCTGATTTTCCAGCGACCAGACAGCAATCCCAACACATGCAAGCACTTGTTCAATAGCTCTCCCATTAGCAGTCTGATCCCATTAAGTCTAATCACACAAACCTGTACTGTCTGAGGTTGAGTTCAAAACTTGACCCAAACTCTGTATCTGCATATAGATGATGTCGAGTATCTTAAATCTTCCACTTTGGGTCTAGGATCTTGTTTAAAGTAACTTTTGCTCAATTGATAGAAAAGGCTAAACTCCAACGTACCGATGCTTCCTATTACAAATCCACCGAATAGTTCAGGTTTCCAAGGGTAAAATTTGACAAAAGCTGGAGCTGAACCTTGGAAACTGTGTGGATATCCCCCTTAGTATAAGTGCATGCATGGCGCTTTCTCCTTTTTTGCCTACAGTAGCAATATGCAAACTCATAATCAATAATTTCTCAGGCCATCAGAAAATGGATGATCAAAACTGTGCAAGACCCACACAAGTAACCGGAGTCCTGTGTTGCTTTTATGCAAATACGCCAGCCAACTTCAAACACTTACAAGGCCCACAACAAAAGTCACTCTCAGAAACACCTCTGATTTCCTTTTTGCAATAAGTATTTTATTTAATGAAAGTTAACAGATTTAAGCATTATTTTTGGCTACAGACATTGCAATACATTAAAAAAATCAGTAGTAAGAATAATAAACTTTAAAAAGGTATTATAATTTAGACAGTGCCTAAGGTCCTCTTATGGCAGTAGTCCCTACCTGGGCAAATCTTAATTGACATCTGTCCATTTAACATCCTTTTGAACAAAAGATACTCTTATTCAGACCATAGTTATTGAGACAGCTCTTGGGTTTTAATTTCACACCCTGCCTTAATAACAAATTAACTTGAAAGCATAGATAACCTTTTGTTAAATTCAAGTTGCTCTAGGCCTGCAATCTGTATTTCCAATAGAAAATTATAGAGCCAGGTTTGCACTGTACCTATGAGCAAACAGTAAAACGTAGGAACAAATTCACAGGAACCGTGTTTTTTTTCTGGTGAGCACCAACACGATCAACTCTTACTCATACTGCCTGAAAGCAAGCCCAACAAAAAGGGCCCTGGATTGGCCTCACAAATATTTGCAGAAAGACAACTTAAACTTTCCAAAGTACTTATGGATAGGAAAAGTGCCAAACTGAATTGTTGAAATTATCCTTTCTATAACACGAAGAGCGGCCGCTTTCCCTGAGGCCCAAACGTTGCTCTACTTGGGGACCTACATAAGTTCACGTGCACAGCGGATTGCCCTTATCTCCACAGCTGTGGTTAGCTCTCCTCTTAGATCTCAAAGGCAGTGAGTATGCCACGACACATGACTTGGGACACCTTCAATTCCTGACTTGAACACTCCCATACAGCCCTCGAGGTGACCACACGAGGAAGACTCTGCTCGCTCCACCACTAAGACCCCGTGGAAAGAGAGAGGCACAAAGTTGTCATAAGAATCTATTTCAGCCTCCATCTAAACGTGAAAATAAGCAACAGTAAGTCCTAAAGACACTGTTCATATGCGGCTCGCTGCAGCTTTGATGGGCTGCGGTCAGGCTATGGTTGAGGACTTCTGAAAATGCCCTTCTCACAGCCCAGCTGTGCCTATTCATCATCTTCTGCTTCATGGGTATTTTAATCTGACGGGCGGGGGGGACCCACACTTTCGTGAGTACTAGGAATGTTATGTAAAGAGAAATCTCACTGTTTCCACTGTGAAATTTTGCCTCGGGCAACTTATGAATGTTCCAGGGAAGATATTCACCATTTTCAGCAAAACAGCTGACAGATCCATCTGCTGCTCTTGGTGATATTGGGTGCAATTTTCAAGTGTCTCAGTAACATACGCTCCTACGGTCCCAGGGAAAAGCCAAGTTCCCCCTGCATGACAACTGCAAAGGAGGGAGAGACAATAAACTTTTGTTCTAATTTTTTTAAATTTTAAGGATAAATTGCTTTTAAAATATCTCAACATCAACGAGAGTGAAGTCTGGAGAAATTGGTTTTGTACAGTTGCAATGAGTTTCCCAAGAAATACAGATGGTCAAGAGGGAGATTTCAGGAGCACTTAGTCTAGAAAACTTAGCATTTATTTCATCGAGAAAAATACCCACAGAATTTTATTTGCCCTCCAATTACAAGATGGAAACTTTTTTATCTTAACACTTTTTCAACAGTAAAAATGTAGATTTAGATCCATTGCAATATTCTATGAAAGCCACGTGGATAACACTTTCAGGTAGTTGTTTTTAATGAAAAAGCAAAAATGCTTCTTGTGATATTAAAAACCGAAACATTTCAATTTGAATGTACTGAAACAAGGTTTGAAGAGCAAGTGCTAAATTTGAGTTTGATTACATGGTTTAGCTGAATCCATATTTGATTCCTTCCTTTAGATTTTGATTTGCCAAAGAACCAAATTTTTCTTGTTTTGAAACATTTTCCCCCTAATTTTTCAGAATGACTCTGAATTCAAAGTGAGTCACAGGTGTCACCACGAATTTATGGGTCAGGGAATTTTGAGCGTGCTCTGCCATGGACATGTGAAACAGAAGGACTTGAATCCTGCTCTGTGGAAAAGCTCACTGTAAATGTACCCGCATCGTAGCTGCACCAGCATCTACAACATAATCATAGGCACAACCACGCACGCAGGGTTAGCTGCCAGCAACCCCGGTTGCCAAACCTCCTGCAGATGGGGTATGAGGGACACGGCTTACGTTTAACCCATAGAGGAACACATCACCACGTCTGAAAGGCAGCCCCAAAGCTGGCAGCCTTTCTCTATGCTTTGTGCCAGGTTAATAAACCAAATATTGACTCAGTTTGTTTCAACTTGGTCACTACTACTTTGGTCCTCTTGGCCTGTATCAGCAACCAGGGACTAGGAAAATGCCCCATCTGATGGTCTCTTCTCCTCTTATTCAGCCTTATTAGAAGAGGAAGAAACAAAGGAAAAAAAAAAAAAAGCCGACCGAAACTCATGCTTGGCAGCTGCCAGCCTCTCCTGAAGTGCCACGGGGCTTTCATCTTTCTACGAACTCTGCACGACTGCTGGGGGAAGAGATGGTGACAGAGCAACAACAGAAAAATCACACACACAGAACTGTGTTCAACGGTGCCAAATCCGACTCTCCCAGTGCTGGTTAAAAAGGCAAAGTTTCTCAGGCTTCCTGTAAGGTCACAGCTGGTACTTCTATGAATCTTCTTATTACATGGGAACGAGGCAGAGGTTCATGGAGAGAGACAGATGGCGAGGAGCAATGTTACTTATCCTAATGTGCATGTGAGACAAAGAGCTTTTTGGCATACCTCTCGATCCATGCGCCATGTCGGGCAGCGGATCCCCGCCAAGTGTTTGTTCCCCTCCACTTTTTATTCCTCCCCTCAGCAAGTCCGATCCTACTTGTCTTCGGTGTTTACATGAATCACACTAGATGTTTTCCAGAGATTTTAGGCTCTGATGAGCAAGGCCAGCAAAAAACAGCAGCAACAAACAAACAAGCCGACCCAAGCCAAGCTTGCCCACCGCCGCGCATTTGCATTCACGTAGGCCACCCCCTCCGCCTGCCCCCGGCTGCCAAACCACGAAAGCGGTGGCAAGAGTGGGAACGGGCAGCCCCGGGGACAGAGATTCAGGGTTTGGGTTGTAGACGTACGTATTAATCACACTGAAAATACAAATTGTGGCTGGGATTTTCAGGTGGGAAGAGCAAGGGATCTTCATGTTGGAGGGAGGGGAGGATATTAGTAGTGGCTCAAGCCAGGACTTCAACTGTGGGAATCAGGAGCAGGGAAAGAGAAGGTAAAAATGTAGTTTGCATATTGGTTGAAGTGGAGCTTAAAATATGAGGGAAGGGCAGACTTTGATCTCTGTGGTATAAGGCTATCACTGGGAGGACCTCACTCATTCCAGCTGAATTATTCTTGGTTTTCAGCAGCAATGGAGAGGAGAATCTGTTCTCCTGAGCCCAACCTCCTCATCCTGCTGCAAATGGCAAAATTCACATAGCACTTCCACTGCCATCGCCGTAGAAATGCATCTGGAGTTAACGCTGAAATCACATGAACAGGATCTTCCAGGAAAGACCTTGCAGAACCAGAGGCAGTACTTCTAGGAGAAGATAAGACAAGATAGGGCTCCATCACATGGCAATTGCTCTTTCAGACCACCTGCCAAGGACGCGAGCTCTTCATTCAGGCAAGTAACTATTTATAACCAGGCTGGCGGTAGGGAAACACATCCTACCTCCCGGAAACATGACAGCCAAAAACGTAAAGAGAGCTCCTCAAACTGGCACTCAGATGGTGGAAGGAGGAGGAGCTGGACTGGGAACTGGCAAGTTGAAGCGAGAAGATGAAGGGAATTGCTTGTTCAGGGTATTTTTAGCTTGTGGTTCTGTAGGCAGGAAGGCAAATGGAAAGGCAGATCATGATTTGCAGCTTACGTAGGACTTTAAGCAATTCCTAACTGGCACTCCGTGGTGAAGGGAGAGAAGACAAGATGAAAACATACCTTTTTTTAAAAAAAACAAACAAACCCTATCACTAAAACAGTCCCTCTTTAATTCCTCACTGGGGCAGACTATCACGTTCACTTCAATACAAATTAAATTTAACCATGTTTTACTTAAAAGTAACTAGAAACGTTCTTCCAAACAAACCCAACGAGATTGAATAAGTTGGAAATATGACAGATTGACACCACGGGAACTTAAAAGCCTACAGCAAAAAGAGTTTATGATCAACCCCGTAAAAGCTCTACTAATGCACACCCATTTATCTATACATCGAGAAACCCAGGCTGATTTTTGACCGGTGTGTTTTTGCAGCTTCAGCAAAGGCATGCTCTAGATCTCAGGTTTTATGGCACCTCAGCCTCTGACATCATTCTGCCCACAGTCCGCATCATAGAGGCCTGGCAATCCCAATGGTTCTTCCGGAGCAAAATACCATCACCCATGCTCAGATGCAGTGGTGATGACTTCCTGACATCGGAAACCAAGGAACAGGGTTCCTTCCTGAAGCAAGGCTTACACAAAATCACTGACGCTGATGAGCTACTACAAACCTAGAGACAGTGGTCTAAGTAATAACTTCAGATTAATAAGTATCATTTCACTCAGGACTAGGTACATGGCAACCCCACAGGTATCAACATTCCCATGACTTGCAATCAAAAGAAGAAAAGGTGGCACATATGCATGCATCCACATATGTTCAAAAACAATACTGAAAATATTTGACAAACTTTTGTGTTTACTATTTACTTGTGATTTTTGTAACAGCCACTAAGGAGGAGGAAAATAACATTTCTTTTGGCATCATTTTGGTTTCCTTCATGTTTGTAAGCAACTCCCACTGTCTCCACTACAAAAGACAACACTGCTTCTTCTGGATGTCCCACAACACTACATGGCCAGTTTCCAGCTCCCACTACAACACGTGGGAGTTTCCCTAGTGACTTCAGTGGGAAATATGAGCAATCAGCGCCTCAGAAAGCTAATTAACTTCCATGAGTCATCTGAGCTTTGGCCTAAGCTGACTTGTCCAACATCAGGGGCAGCAGTGTATTGGCGCTGACTTTAAAACTCAAAGCGCCCCTTCCACCTCTTGATATAATTTCAACTAAGACCTGCTGTAGCCAAGTGCTTGAAGATTGGAGAGTCTCTGAAGTTTATGGGGCTGCTAACAGGTTTACAGCTATACTGTTTCTTCAGCATCTTGCTGGAATGGGTCCCAGGTTCTGCTGCAGTAAACCAGGCCACCGGTTTCATGATAGCACATCATCCCTGCAAACTTACCAAACCCAAGCACAGCCCTAAGTCAGCTCTTTGGCCAACAAAGATAAACGCAGCCATCTGAGCTATTGTATGCACAAGTCCTCCGGACATAAGTACGTTGTGTGGTAGGATTTGAAGCTACAGACTTTCCATCTGCACAGCAGCCTGGCTGCCGCCCTGGATCCAGCCAGGATCTCGGGCAGAGGCAGGTAGCAGCTCCACTGCTCATGGGCAATAGGCAACACGTTGTGCCAGAGATGTGCTGCACAGTTAACTCCTGCCCCGAGAGTCCTCCTGGCCAGAGGCGCAGCTGGAGTGCACCAACCTGGACCAGCACTATAATAACCTCTGACACCAACACCACGCTTTACACATGTTGTCATGAACAAAGCATGAAACAAAAGGTAATAGGTTAAATATAGTTTGTTTCCCTTGATGAAGCAGATTGCAGGGGGTGTTGCTTGCGAAAGGTGCCCATTTTGCACCTCCCGCCAGTGGAACAAATCGATTTATATTAATATATCTAACCCAGAGAACATTTTCACCAGATAATTTTAATAAAAGGCTGAATTTGGAGGCTAAACATTCATAATATTCCAATATACCTTATACTTCTGCCAAGTATCAATTTCATAAACTGCACCGGACACAGACACTGCATTTCCAGTACAAATATTCAAACCTACACCTTCATTTTTGCACCTCTTTTAACCACTGCAAATACTTGTAATAATAACAACACCGGCAACAAAAGTCTATTAATATTCTCCAAACTAAAGAAATATAAGAAAAAAACCCCACAGCGAGCTGAACTGGCATTCATTATTTTAGTTGTTTCATATCTTTAAATGATTCCGGTAAATCGATAAAGCTCTGCAAAGTGGCTGTTGTCTGCTGATTTCTAACTCTAGTCGGTGGCATCCACTCTTTAGTGCACCACACACTTGCTGTGTAGCCATTAGATGAAAGCACTATCACCTGTCAAACAAACTGCTAGAACTGTGATAAATTAATGATCAAATAGTACAGTCTGATGTACAGTAGCAGTGCCGAGGCTAGTTACAACCAGGCCTCATGCTTTAAAAATGTAGCTGACATTAAAAAAAAATCAGCCATTAAAGAAAAATGTCACACAGCTTTTCAAAAAAATATCTATTTAAAAAATGACCACATACTGATATTCCAGGATTTGGGGTTTTACTTAAAAAAAAAAAAAAAGTAGTGAGTGTTACAGTAAAACCTTTCTGTGTACTATGAATTTTCAAGGCAAGCAACAACGTGCAGCTAAGCAGAGAGGATGTTTGTATTTTTTTTGGTAAGTAGTGCTGTGTACAAATCTGTACCTCAGAGGAATCCTCTGGTGTGTCACGGACAGAACTCTTGTTTGCAAGGGAAATGTCCCGAGTTCTTTTTTTCCCCATAATGCTTTTGATTTTTGACATCACGGGTAAAATATTTCAAGGGAGCTCCGTATCACTTCTAAATATAAACAATACAAAATAAGCCTTTGCTTTTGAAGCACTTGACATCCTTTGAGCTTTGAATTTCAACTCCTAATAACTCTTGATGCTCACTGCATTAATGTATAAAGTCCTTTTTGTGAGCTAGAAATGGTTCCTCATGTCCCTCCTGCCATTGGCTTTATGAGCTTAATTTATTCTTTTTAATATAAAATCTCATTACCTGAACATGACACCACCACTTCCATTTTATCTTTGATATAAGAACAGAGAGAAACCAAAATCAAACCCTTAAATAAAGTCTGTAATCATCCCTCACTTTCTCTTGCTTTTCAAATTTCTAAACAAAATTAAGTAAAAATACCTTCCAGGGCACACTAAGAAATGTAAAGAGTGGGGGGGGAAAAAAGGAAAATTACTTTATAGTGAACTAACAAGGGACATAATTACTTACACAAGCAGCATATCTTCTTCTTGATGATATTCCTTCATGTTTATTTTGCTATATTTGTGAAAGATGGGGAGAAGTGCCTAGGAAGAATGGATATCCTGGAAGCTTGATCTATTCACATAAGTCCTGAACAAAGAGTTACTTAACCTTAGGCAAAACACTTTTTCTAAACTTTACTTTCGCATAAGACACTCAATAGACTTTAAAATATATATCAATGGATTTTTTAATTCTTTAAGAAACAAATAATTAAGAAAAAGCCACCTCTGAGATAATTCATAGAGATTGAGGATTAAGTTAGGACTTCTTGAGTCCCGATTTTAACAGGGAATTGGAGTGATCAGTGTATTAGCACATGAAAGCATCAGTTCCACGCACTAATGGCAGTTCCTTTATGTTGTTGTTGTTAGAGATGTGACTTAAGCATTGACTTAAATTATGAATTTGGCAGGGATCAAACTATGATCTAATTATGTCTTATGGCTTTCACTGAGTCTTTTGAGGTAGCTGGTTGTAAAGGCAAGGACTTTTTCACAAGGAACATGTTTTTCATCAGAATCCACATCCTAGATCCTTCAGGATCTTTATGTTCTGTCCACTGATGGGGAAATCTTCACCCAACAAATAAAGGCTTACATACCTGGAAAACGATGTTTTTAACTATGAAATGTCAACTACTCCCTCAGACAGCCTAAGACTTGTAAATATTTTAACTCCTGCGCTGTGCCTTTTTACTCGGATACCAACAATAATCAGGATTGTGCTCATCTAAGGCTACCATGCTGCGTCTATTGCTGGGAGCATCAATTAGAACGAGCGAGAAAACTACAATTCGGTTTGTGTTGCTAAAGCTTAATTTCAGATGGCCCACGACAATCCCATTTCCTAGTCGAGCATCACTCAATGCTTTGGGATTCAAGTGTGTTTTAAAACCATAACAACTTCAAACAATAAGAAGCTGGATTTTGCTCTCGCACGAAGGAAAGAATAGATGAATCTCCCTGAAAATTAGTGCAAATGGATATGTGAGAATTAGGCTCCGTGAACTCACTATCCAACTGCATTGGGAAAAGAAGAAAGCTTGCTAAGGGGGATGAGAAACTGAAATGCTGTTGAATATAGATTGGATACATTGATTCTGATGTACAGGCACATACTACAATAATTATACAAAAGGGTACAATGCTGGTGAATGAAACCATCTTAGATGACTTGAGCTCATTTTGTCATTTATTCTTTGTTTACTTTTCCAGTATTACTAAGTACTCTTGCATTTAATTAAACATACTCATAACATTCCTTCAATTAGATAAATAATGCAGCTGCTTCCTCTGTCATATAAGGATGGAGAAATCAAGATAATGCAATATTTATTTTTATTCCAGTTCTCTATCAGACACTTTACACTGCAACCCGTGCAGCTGCATGGTCTATCAGTGGTATTTCCAATCTACATAGATACTAAAAGAAGTAAATATCTCATTATCTACTTAACTATGATAATCTGTTTGTGTGAAAAATTTTGGCAGACCAGGTAAGGGAAAATTGAAATCAGCTTTAGAAAAATGCCTTATTGATAGACTCTACAGTGATGAAATGCTTCAAGATAAATACCACAGATAGTAAAAGCTAGCTTAAACCACTGATTTGAAACTCTTACAGAAGGCTGATGGTTTTTTAAATAAGTAGCAATTAGTCTAAAGTAATCCATTTATCTCCTCTGCAAGTGACTGAAATAAAGAGAAATTAGATAAAACTACATGCAGAGAAACAACTAAGTGATAACAGGAATGCAATCAGATAGTACTGAGCAAAAATTAAAAAGGCAGGGCAATAATATAGAGTTCATTTGCTTATTGGAGACTTTGATTCATTCCCTGTGGTAATTGTAAAATTTAATAATATCTGTATACTTACAGTGTTCTGAAAAAAGCACTACCATTACACATTGTTATCCCTGTAGGTTGGATGACAAATGCCTGGGGCAATACTGCCATCAAAGCATGTGACATACCCAACATGGATCTTCTAATCTTCATAGGGACGACAACTGTCAGTTTTAAAGTGCATGGCAAATGAAGCGGGCATAAGAAAGGAAACTTCTAATTTTGGGGGGATGCTAGTGATAGGGACTGTTTAAGTCTACACTGCACTTTAAAATTGCAGTAGCAAAACCCAGGTAATTCACTTGAACAGTTGTATAGATTTCTTAATGCTTAAAAAGTGCTGTCCAGGCTGGGAATAACCATCGGTTCCTCCGAGAACTCATACTCTCTTAGCTAATATATACAGCTAATACACTCTATAGCTTATATGTGAAAAATAGATCAATGACTGCCAAAGGAAGATACGTACTATTCCAGTAAACAGCTCTGCTTAAAGCCTTGTGCTTTTTTTTTTTTTTGTGACAGTAACTAATATTTTTTAAGTCCTGCAAATGAAATAAAGAATCAGGATTCTGTTGATTTCCATTTACATTTTGTTGCTCATGTAATTTTAAGTACTAGCCCTTGTCTGGTTCTCTTCGTTTCCCTGTGTTACAGAATGTGGCACAGACGGTGCAAATCACCCAGCCCGGTAGTTTGAATAGGATTGTCACTTTAATGTTCAACACGGAGTTTTCTTCTTAACATTTTTTCTCATTATAGCAAGACTCAGTACTGAGAGACACCTTTTGTTATGTATATATGAACAAAAGCAGTCAGAACAAATTTAGCACACTGGGCAAGGGAACTAGGAGCTGACAACAGCTAATAGGCAAGATGCTCTATACTAGATTTAATCTTCTCTTAAATTTTGCCTTCCTGGGACTGCACAATACATTGGTCAGACAGATTAGTGTCATATGCTTTCAGATGAAAAAGCTAGTGCAGAATCTAGGTAAAAACAAACAAAAAGACCTTAACTCCCCCCAAACCATGATTTCAAGACATGTTATTTCTAAGAGCTCCCAAAATAACCGACTGGCATTTTCCCGTGGCAGTATAATTGTGTAAATATAGATTTCATACAGAGTCTGTAAGCTGTTTTTTCTATGACTAGTGCAGTGAAACCGTAGTCCAGGAAAGAGGATCATGGACTAATGAAATTAGAGCAGTTAATGATACCTGAAAACACAAGCTATTTTGATTCCATTAAGTGGCACTAGAATCACCAGTCAAATCTATACATCCAGCAACCTTTCCCTATATATTACACTAAAACTAGTGAGCTTGTTACACCCAACTTAGATTCCTTCCACTGATTTCAGTAAGATGACGACTGGACCAACTGTCAACGTGTTTCTGCAAGTAGCAGATGTAGTTAAACATTAAACATTTTTGTTCAGCCTGTTAAAAAAAAAAAAAACCACAACAGTGATAAAAGCAGCCATCTTTCACAGGAACTCCTTTTTGTTGCCTAAGTACAAGATTTCTCTTCTTCAAAAAAACACAATCCGGAATAGCAGAGACAACAGGGCCGTTCTCATTTTGAATCAGGCCTGAAATTCTCAAAGCGTAGGGGTTGGTAATTTCTTTAAGTGGAGTATAGTACTGAGAGACGGGACAGAGACTTAGATCTGTCCTCAGATGCTGTGATGTGTAAAATCTCCAAACTCACTAGGGCAGGGAATGCTTTTTCTGTGTCTGTTCATCACAACTTGCACAATGGGCTCCATTCCCAAGAACAGCCTTTGGGTTCTGCAGCAATAAAAAATACTAAATAGTAACAAAAAAATAAGTATACTTACGTTGAACTTTTAAAATACATATGTGGAATTTAATGCAGTCTGCGTTTCATTAGTTTTAGTTTTAACCCAGATTGGACTGACTTGAATAAAGTGAGTAGATATGACCATTTCAGAACAAAATGCCTGAAAACAGGAACGCTAGCTAAGAAAATTCCCCCAAACTCTCTCATATGATATAAAAATCATGTTTTTAAGTTGATCTATCATTTCAAAAAAGAGTTTCCCATGAAGATGCCAGTTGCATCTGATGCAGAGGTTTGAGATGTTACTGTTTAGGAGTAAGATAAGGCAGCCCAGGAACTTTGACCGAGGTTGGACTTGTCTGCTGGCCAGACCATCACCAGCCAGCACTCAGCAAGCTGGGAAGATTCAAATTCCCAGTGCAGAGGGAATGAACAGGCTTTTCCAATCAGCTAGAGCAGCTGAGGCAAATATTCCTGGGGAAAGCTGCAGTACAGGGACTTTTGGGTGCAGCAGCTGATGCTTCCCACTGCTCGAGGGTCAGGGTACTCACAGCCCAGGAGTGCGTCCAGGAGGGCAGCGCAGGTACCGGGGCAGTGACTGCTGGCAGGGAGGACACAGACTAGAAAGAAGGTGTCTTCCTCGTTCTACCCAGTACAGGGACATAGAGCTGCTCACTGCCTGACCCACAATTTATGCATGGGAGAATATACACACATATCTAATACATATCTATGTTCATTAACGATACCTCAGTATGTATTTCACAGAAACAATGCTAATATGTTTTAGGTTTAAACGACCAGACTCAGCAGACTCCAGGCACACCTGGATTTCAGTCTAACTGTGTGACTTAAGCTTCGCATGACTAAATTCATGTCAGCAAGACATGGTCCTGGTCTGCCAGTGATTGAACTAGATACCATTAAAAATAGCCAAGAAGGAAGCCTCATACTAGATCCACAGTGCTGCCAATTGCCAAAATTTTGTTTCAAATCTTACAAAACTGAACACCTTTATTTTAAACCCCTACTCCTTAAACGTTTGATACCTGAGGAGAAACTCAGCTTTCATGTAGGCTTCTAGCCTCATGCTTAACGCAAAAACCTCAAAAATGACCAAAGTGTATCCCAAAGACTCAAAAAGTGGATTAAAATCAATTCAATCTTAATAAAAATATAATTGAAAATGTTATGGAAAGCTGCCCAGAAAACAATGCTTGCTGAAATATCTTTGTAAGGATTTGCAATTTGATTTTGTAGTACAGTGAAATAACTAATATTTTTCAAGATGTAAACTCTTCAGAGTTCACAAAACCAAGCCCGGTTTTCTGTTCTCATACCAGTCAGTGCAACTGAATTCTGGAAATGCTTTGTCAAAACATTACAAGAACACTTTCCACGTTGAAGACAGACAGATGTTTTATAAGCACATTTAGTCAGTCCTCTCTGTGCTGGTGGGTCCTAAGTTACGGGTTTTAAATGTTTGGGTTATCATAAGGTTCGCCCAGGGATGCTGGTGACAAAAAAATAAGATTTAAATATCAACATTTTTTTTCCTCCAAACAAATTTGGGACTTCAAGTCACTGCCCATGAGTTTCCTCCAAGGCCTTTTCCCTGGCCTACAGTTCTGTGCTTTCTATTCACTGTGGTGCCCAGGTTTTAGGCTCTGTTTATATTGCAATGAACGTCTTCAACCCCTGCTTTGGTACGCTGCTTCAGCACATGCCATCCTGCCTGCAGGACACTCATTGCGCTGATAGAAACATCTAAGATGCCTGATCTGTGAGTGACATAAAGTAAGTATTCACATTTTTACCTCACACGAAATCAGTCTTTTTGTTTTTAATTTGGGTTTTCACATATCAATCAGCCAGGATACAGATTTTCCGTTATTTAATCTTTTTAAAAAATAATCCTAAAATGAACTCAACTTCCTTACAATTAAGTTGATATTTCCATAGACACCTGTATACTTCTCAATCACTTACTAAAGTATTTGACAGAGCTGCCTGAAGATTTAGCCCTAAATGCTGACCAGCATAAAACAAATGCCATCAAAAACTATGATACAATACTTTATTTGGTGCATGTAGAACTCGCACATGAAGAGTAGCCTTTGGCAAACACCCATTGCAAAGATCTCTCAATGATTTATGCTTGCACTTTTGCAAGCATGACTTACAGAGTCTGGTGCTCTCTCAGCCATGAACGCCCCCTACTACTATGAACTTACTTTTCGTGTCCCAGTTTAGTAGTTACCGAGGACACGGTGCGCAGACACAATGGCAACGTATTGTTCGCTTCCTAAACCTCCAGCACAGCGTTCTGCCCAGATGTAAAAAGGTAACTTGATCCCAATTAATGAAAGTGACTGGGTCAGCCTGTCACCTCCCATGCTCTTTATGTGCTGTTCAGACATCTATACGCTTATTAAAACCTCAGGCACTCTACGTAAGCTCTGCCTTGAAACCAGTTGCCAGAGGCATCACTGCTCAGAACCTGTCTACAGGTTTCTTGGTTTCAGATCTGACATCATATAAACCTCTCTTATCTGCCTTGGCAGCACAGATCAGATGAAAAGCGGCCCCATCCTCACAGAATAATACTCACAAAAAGGACGGAGGCGCACAATAATAAACATTTCACTGCTGCTGTTCCTCACAAATGTACCTTACTGCTAACATGCTCCAAGGTTAGAAAATGCCTACAAACCTCCCTTATTACTTTTATCAGATTCAGAGTGGGGAACTTTTTACTGGAAGCTTTTTTCCCAACTAATTTTCTCTATACAGTTTAAGGCAAAGCTGGCGCACAAGCAGTGACAGCAAATGATTTCTGGAAACATTTTCGCTTCTGAGTTATTTTTGTCCTGGAGATCACTTGATGATTATTGCCTGAGTTCCCCTCCTTGGTTTTGACCAGCCACCAGTCACACAGCATTATTTTTGCTCCACAACAGGATGGGAACTATCATCATTACACAGTCTGTATCGCCAGTTAAAACCTAAACCTGGAATGCCGGTAAGAGTGAGGTGACTTTGATAGAAAGAATAAAGTGTTTGGAGGTATCTGCCTTACATTTGCTCCATCCATTTGTACTCAGAGCTACCCTAAGCCCTAAACATGCAAGGCAGGACAAGATTCCTTGTCTCTGCGAGCAGCCCAGAGCTGCTGCCTGTCCTGCAAGAAGCTGTTCAATGGTCCCGTGGCTGCTCAGTGGTGCTCATCTCTCTAGCAACAACGCAACATAACCCTTCAGCTTCACAAAGCAGCTTCCTAAAAATGCAGTTGTTCCTGCTGCTCCCAACCCAGGGACCTAGAACAACAGCCAGTCCATCTTCAAGAGATTAAGCTCTTTTCTTTTTTATTTATATGGCACACAGCGTAACATTCAGGTTAGGCACATAAGAAGAACAAATGGTCTCTTAAAAAGGCTTTGAACTTTATTTCTTCTTCAAAGAAGTTTGGCTCTTGGAGGAAGTGGTTTAATAACTAAACTTGCCAGGACAGGCAGGAAATAGTATTTCCTATGTACATCCTGGCACCAAAACTAGATTGCAGTAGGAAGAGTTTCTGATTTCCTTTCAAAAATGCAGCGGGCTGGGAAGAGCAAAGCATTGCCTTGGAAAGGAGTTCACTCATTTGGGTTTTCAATTGCTGATTCAGAGAAAGAGTTCGGACCTACTCTGTGGTAAAAATCAACGGGACGAGAGCCTTTACCGGCACTGAGTGATAGGGACGGCCGGAGTTCTCCAGCTTTAACAAGAACTCGTGTTTATTATTATCAGAATTTCCTCTTCTTTTGCAGGCTCATTAACAGACTGGCTAATGGGTTTCCATAAATACTAACAAGTACTGCCTTAAGGCTTTGTTGTGCTGCACAACATTAAGCAACAACAATAGGGAACAGCTGCTCCTGAATAGCCGCGCAGTTAATTACACTATATACCTACAGTATGTCTCCGTGCCCTACATTAAGAGAACTATTGCACATGTACCGTCCATATAACGATGGAAGATATTCAAGACAGCCCGACACATTCCAAGCAAAACAAATGGGAACCAGACTCGGATGCTCACACTGCCCTTGCTGCAGAAGACATGAAAAGCAAAACAAATTAACGTTACAGCAATAACATTATCATCGTAACAGAATAAGTTTGCATGTATTTTTTCATTTGTGTGTGTATCTTTAAAATAAGTATTAGATGGTCTAACATCTGGTTTGTCAAAGAAGTTTGTCAGGTATTTCACAGATGTGTAATACTTTTATTTTTACAATCTGGAATAATCACAGTCTGGCATAGAAAGAAATAGCTTTTATAATCACGTTCCTCACCCAAATACATCCCAATCTCCAAGATATGCACATGAAACATTTAAATTAAGAAATAACTCTAGGATGATAAAACCTATACTTATAAGTGGTTTATATTACAATTTATAAAAGGCACATTTGCTCAGATCTTGGCTTTCTTTAATAACTTTTCAATTCTTAGGCCCAGCTGGAAGCCTAAAAATAGGCAATAGAAAATTGGCATGTTTTGTTCAAGGTAATTGAAAGGATACCATGCTAATCTTACCAGGGCCAGGTTAAAGCAGTTCTGCAAGTCTGCAGAAGAAAAAACATACAGCATTTACAACGTACACGTTGGCAACAAATGCAGCCATTTAATGTGGGATTTGAAATGGCGAATTCATCTCAGGTCTCTTCCATTCTCAAGCCTGACGAAGATGACCAACATTTCTCTCAAAAATGCTCCCCTCTCAGCCTGTTCTCTGACGCTGCCCTGGTGTTGTTGCCGTTCCTCCATCAGAACTCTGTTTAAGATGCTTGAACCAGAGGCACCCAAAGGCAAACAGGATAGCAACCGTTGGCTGGAGAAGGAATAATTGCAGCCCCTGGCACAAGGCTAGGTCTCATCCAGAATTTTGTTCTGGCCCAACTTTTTCAGTGGCTCACTCTGCAAAGTTAGGGAAGTCATTTCACCTCTGTGGGCCTCAGTTTCTATACACCTACCAGGATGCTTATAATACTGGCCTTCAAAAAGGCCTTTATAAAGAGATGCTCTGTAACCTCTCTGTAAGAGCTAGTTGCATAAGACTTTTTTTTTTTTAACATACAATGGTACTATATTTCAGCAGAATAAAGAAAAATAAAATGGCTACAGTCTATTTAAATTCATGAGATAAAAATAATCTAAATGCTCTTGAGTCATTCCTTTGAAACCTGAACTGTGAAATAATTGCCTTGCCATCAGTCACTAAAGTTAATTTCAAACAGTTGTCCTGTTTTCCTAAGAATTAGTTACAATAAAAGAGAAGCGCAAGTATTTATGGGTTGATCCTATGAGACGCTGACACTAGGTGAACCAAATATCCTCTCGTTGGTGGGCAATGATCAGAGCCAAACTTTAAGAAGTATTTAGGTACTTACAGATGTAGAAAATCATAGCTCCCTTACTTGCCCCATGAAAATATTGCCTTAGCATCCTACAGGCTGGGCCAAGCCACGCACTTCCAGCTACGCTACAGTAACAACACCAAGTGCCGCTACATTAGACACTACTCAGGAAGGAACTGTTACTAATAAGCTGTAATTTAAAATTCTTTACATTACAAAGTACTCTTTTGAGTAAAACATGACATCTCTGCCAGGGTTAGGGTGCCTGGCCCTATCCGCTACATGCCAAGGGTACGTGTGAGATGAAGCTCCATTAGCAGAAGCCTGTCATTATGGTTACACTGAAGGTCCTGCCGAGCCACACCACGCTGACAGACCTTGGGAGAGGTGACTCAGCTGCTGCTGGCGTTTGCAGCGCTAGCTGGAGTTCATGAACTTTCCCCTGTCCTCTCGTCTAATTCAAGACCGTGGTTTTTCAATGATTTAAAATTTTAGCTTGAATGTGTATATATACGTATGTGTGTGTACATAGACAAATGTGTATATATATATATAATCTCTACTGTGCTAAAATTAGGTTCTCCACAGCTAAAAGGACCAAGGGACAAAAGTAGCTCTCATTTTAGTTTCTGCTAGGGGCCAAAAAGCCATCCTCTTCCTGCTCAGCATGACTAAAAGCAACTTGATGTCAACATGACAGATGTACTACTGTCTCAGAGTACATCTGCATGGCTCAACTTTTAATGTTAACCCGTTACTTCTGGTCGCTGCAATACCCGATTCAGAGCTAGCACTGCTATCTCTGCAGTGCTCTGTACGTGCGGTGTAAGGCTTGCGACCAGCGTGCAGCCCGCTGTGCCTGCCGCATCCTTGGCTGTAGATACGAGCAGGGAGAAATCCCTCTTGGGCAGGATTTAGATCCTTCTGTCCGAGATGGATTTCTCTTTGCTTTTGGGAAATCCAGATTTTTTTCTTTCTAGAAGATCTGCACTGTAGCTATGCTGGCACAGAGGAGAGCCTCTGCTCTGTACTTGTGCTGAAATCCTAATTGAGCGTTTTTCCTCAGGACAGCATTGAGACATCCCCCACCACTCCAGGATGAACGGGTGCTCAGATGCAAGCGTTGTAAGCCCTGTATGGGTATGTTAAAGAGGAACAGAGAGACTCTAAATGAAAAACCTATATACAGAAACCTGAACCTCTCCTGTAATCAAATAAGGCACAAGACTCCCTAGACAACACAGTTGCATGCCACAGCCTTTGTTTTCACTTTCTTACGAAGTAGCAACTGAAACTACAACGGAGATCTCCCTTTCTCTCTGCACCTTGGCTGATGGTCAAACAGAGCATAAAGAAACAGAAATATCCATAACCCTACCCCAATACAAAATGAAACAAGGTGTCTTTTTCCTGGTTCCCTGGGATAATCTGTGGAACTGACAAATGACACGTGAAACCATGAATTTGCAAAGAAAGTTGGCACAGTTAAAAACCACTACATTTTCCTAATCATCTTCCTGCAAGAGCAGCCAAGCACCCCACAACATTTACTCTGTCTGACGCTGGCACACGTTGGCAAATAAAGAAGCACAAAACACGCCGGGAAGTTTCACCATCTGCATTGTACAGCTTCCCCCTGTGAAGACCAACACTAACTGCAAAAGTTTTCAGACCGAGTTTGGTGATTGAACTTTCTTCATTCATAAAAGGTCAGGATTATCACTGTGTACATCCTCTGAGCTGCCAGACGCTTTCATGCAAGCAGGTCGGCATTTCTTACTGTCCCACCTTATTATTTGCTCAGGGTTGCAATTCAAAACATGCTTCACTCCTTTTATTAGGCTCAGGTCCTCTGGTTTCAAAGATAAATCATGCCATCGTTCTTCCAAAGGCAGGTTGGACCTACTTTAAGCTCTAAACACATACCTCTCCACAGTTCAAACACTATACCATATACAATTAGCATGCGAGAATTGTTGCCTGAGGATATTGTAGAGGCCAAGAGTATTAACAGGTTCAAAGTAGGATTAGACAAATCCATGCAGGATAAAGGTCCATCAGTGGATGATCGCTAACCACTATTATCTGAAACCCGTAGAACGTGTTAGGAGAAGCGCTGCTCTGTACACGTCCTATGTCTTAGTCTCTTCCTGCGGATTGACTACCAGACACGGCTGAACACAAGATGCTGCTCTGGACACAGCCTGGCAGTTCGTACAGTGAGCAGAAACAAGAACATGGCCGTAAAACTGTGAACCAGAAAGTCAATATTGACAGCAATAAGGGCAAAGAAGCAAAAATGTTACTTTTTAAAGTAAACCTTAATCGCTGTACAAAACACTGACTATAAAAGCCTTCCATCGCTCTCCTTCCCCTTCTTTATTCCCCTCAGTCCTTGCTCCAAAGAGACGCAGGCTGGACCTAGTTTCTATACCACAGCTGGTGGCAGTCGCCTCTCTGCCCAGGAGCGGGCTATGGGACAGCCTTGATGGGTCTGACCTTCAGGAAAGCTGCCCTGAATCCTCATCTCCTTTAAAGCACCTGAAGTCGATCCCTCAAAATCACTTGCCACACTAGCCCACAGCCTCTCGCTACTTTCAATTTTCAGACATTCAGCCTATTTTCACAGTAAATGGTTAGTCTAATAGAACGAGACTGTTACTGGGTTGTTTCCTCATTAGTTCTTTTAATACAGTTGTTTCCTTTACCTGCTACTATAGGCATATAAAAGTGCTTCCTTTTGTGAACATGTTTTCTTTAGTGGATGGAAAATGTGCTTTTGAAGTATTTCTGGTTGGAAACATTTTCAGAAGATAAAGAATACTCCAAGTATGATTCTATACCAATGCAACGTTTTCATTTAAAGTAGCAAACAACAAAGCAGCTCAGTGTTTGTTTGTGCCTTAGTTACAGGCAACATTTTAATGAAAAAAGTCCTGCCCAGGTAGTTAAATAAATATGCAAAAATAAGACTCAGTTCTGGCTAAAATCAGAGTAAGACATTTAAAGGAACATGCACGTCCTCCCAGTGCCTAGGAAGTCTGAAATATAACTATGCCACGGTGCTATTAAAGCAATTTGGAAGCTACTAAATTTGGGGAAATCAAATTGACACACTAGTGATCGGGGGCAAAGCTGTAGCAGTTATGCCAGTTCTGCTAGAGAAGAATATAAAAACTTTCTACTTTTTTTGATTAAAAATTAAGCATTTGCAGCAAATATATAAACATTTTGGATACAACAAAATATTTCATCTGCTACCTTAATTATATATATAATAAATTTATACTTGTATTTGTAAAACACAGGTATAATTTAAAATATTTCTGGTAGCAATAATCATGAGGAAAAAATGCCATCGAATTATGCCATTTTGAAGAAGTCAAAATATTTCATTTGGGAGGGGAGGGAATGGTGTTCAGTTTCTCTTCCCTCTGAAAATGTTTATTAAAATCAACATAATTCAAGAAATGTTTCCATTGACCCGAACAGAATTCTTTCAGGAAGGGGGGAGGAAGTACCAATCAAAATATCTAGCCTAATTCTGTATGCTTTTAAGATCAGATTTTCTTTCTGAGAATTTTTTATTCATACCTCATAATTTTTATTGCTCTTTAAATCATGTAGCTTGAATGCCTGGCTTGTATTCTTCTCCAGCTACTCACGATGCAAAATTAGACATATTCTTTTGAATACATCCCTTGAGGGGCTGTGGGTGGATCTTGCCACTGGATGCTACAAAATATCCCCAAATCAAGAGCTTTCTGTGTTAAACAATTCAAATCTCAGGAGACCATCCAGCCAATTTACCAAGTATAAATATAGTCCCTCTGCCATTCACACTGAGCACAGTGAATTCCATGCAAAATCCCAGGGGAACTAGAAGAAATATTTTCATGTTCAGCAGTAGTCTTTAATTTTGCATTCAAATTATGTCACTGACCACTTTTCTCTCGCCTCTTGAGGCAAGTGTCTTCCTCAGAAGGCAGGTTTTAGGACAGATACCTCATTGTCCTTTTCCTAAACGTGCTGGCTGACCCCAGGGCCGCCTCATTCATGGGTTTAATACCAGCTAGCAGATTCTCTCCTAACATATAACCAGTAATATGAACAGCAAAATACCTATGGATAGGCTGCATCCCGAAGGGAAGCAGGGCTCTCTGCCTACAGTTAAGGTTACTCAACGTTTCCCAGTATAAAATCTTATTTCTAGTTCCTTACAGCTTTGCTAAATAAACTGGCCTGAAGTCTTCCCTAATGAGGCTCTGCCTCAGGCTGTGTGTTTTGGAGAACTGCTCATGCCACTAATAAGGCAATAATCCATATTGCAACTCGATTAGTAGTCAAAATGGTTGACAAAATCTTTAATTATAAAAAGAAAAGTTTCTTGTGCTGACATATCAAAACAGACCTCTCGGACCGCAATAGGGAACCGCCACAATAAAGGATTCTCTGCTCCATCAGCTGCAAGGAAAGCGAGTAGGAGTTTGGCCTGAATAAAACATACCGTGAAAGGAAGAAATATTAGAATCAAATGCTCATATTAAAGCTTTGCTGCAACATCAATAATCTTCAAAGTACTTAACTGGGGAGGTAGGCATTGCGATGCCGCTGACGGATGGGAAGATGGAGGCACAAAGAAGCAGCGTGGCTTCTTGCAGGCCCGTGGAAGGCAGCGGCGCGAGCCTCAGAGAGCACCCTGGGGCACAGGAAAAAAGGTCCCCAGAAAGAGAAGCTAAAAATCCACCCCCCCGGCTTCTGAGAATATGTATTTTACTACCACTGCAGTCAGAAACAAGTTGTGCAATGCCTCGCTAGAACTGAAATTGCTTTCTTTTAGGGAGCACAGAAAATTTCTCACCAGGAATAGCAACAATTGTTATCTCTGGGATGTACAATTTTCATAAAGTGAGCAAATAAATTAAAGTATGAGAAGCAAAAGGTATTATATGGAGCATTTTTTTTTATTTATTTATTTTTTCAGGGAAGAAATACTGAAAACTAACACAGAAATTATATCAATAGTGTAATTGAGAGTGCATGAAGACAGAACCTCTTGCTAGGAAGGATTTAACTAATTACTTCACAGGTCTTTCGGTTTGGTAACACCCATGGACCGAGCCCTGCCCTGGGGGAGAGGCAAGTGCCCTGGAGGGCTGGGACCTGCGAGGAAGACTGTGACAACTCCCGGAGGAAGGACAGTATGGACAGGTCCCCGCTGGTAACAAGGGTGGCCTCTTCAGCAGCCCAGGACAAAGCCGAGGTAAATCTAGCTGTAAATTAATTTAGAAAAGTAAGCAGACACACAGGCGGGGTCTGCGCTGGGTTGGCACACGCAGCTATTTCCGAGCAGACGGTCACTTCCTCCTCCTGCCTGAAATGAGCCTCATCCCACACAAAGTTTCCAAGCCTTTCATTAGTGGTTGTGTTAGTATATAATAGCTATAATGAGAAGGCCATAAAAATCCAAAGTTAGCTGAGGGTCCTTAACCATTTTAAATATGGCTCTCTTTCCAGATTTTTATTTAAACTTTAATGACTACCACGTAAGATCAAGCAACAAGAAACAACATTTGTATTACAGCTGTATTATTTAATTCCCATTAGCTGAAAATGCCAGGCTACTGGCCAGTAGCTCAGGGAAATAAGTAGTGACAGGTGAAAGAAAAACACCCTTCTTGTACCTCCTCAAGCCACTTTAAAGCCTGAGGCTCTACAATGTCATTTACACCTAATGAAATCTAGTGTCAGGCCCCACTATTTAGCCAAATGCTACCCATTCGGAAAAAAAATGGACCTCACCACTTTTAAAGACATGGTGCTTTTTCTGGCCATAATTTCTACTGTCTAATTAAACCATGATAGAACTGATCCCTTTAGATTTGCTATTAACTTATTTACTTCTACTTTCAAAGGTGCGCTTAATGCCACCCTATGTATTGGGGGATCTAGGTGCTTGAAAGCCGTAATTTACTTTCTGGTTTAATTAGAGCAATGATTTTATTGGACAGCCTAAAATGTTTGGAGTAATAATCACAGTCCAAACTTGATTACCCCTTTTAATTCTGAATCAAGAACAAAAAGAGGAGCGCATACATCTCCTTAGAGCAAATTGAAGTACTTTAAAGGGCTGCTTTCATCTCTAATGGCTGTGCTATCATTTCTCAGTTTATTTTGAAATGTTTTTGGTAACCCACGTAACACAGGAAATGTAGAGTAACAACAGAGACTCGATGCTTTCCATTATGTACAGAGCTTTCTTACACTTTTCAAGATGACTCCAGGAAGTAAACTTAGCAGAGTGCAAATTCATATTGATCTGCCTGGCTTCTGGAAAAATAATTTTTCTTTCAACATCAATTATAGTTAACAAAGTGAGATTTCAATCAGGTTACTTAAGTAAAAGGTCACAAGAAGGGGTTAAGAGAAGATAAATCGCATATGCACCCACCTGTCACTTTCTTAGCAAAACATACTATGTGTTCAAAGAAAAGCAAGTAGTATAAGAATTTTAAAAGATGAGATGTAATCAAGTTTCATCAAACACCTTTAGTAATTCTCTTATTTTCTCATTCATTAAGCATGTCAGGTGTTTTACAAAAAGAAAAAAAAAGAAAAAAGAAAGAAATCAACCCCCTTTAGGATTTGCAATACAGATATCTGCAGATTTTGCAATCCAGAACTTTGTGCCAAAAATAGTCCTATTGATTACAGGGGATTAAAATTACTTCTTGACATAGAAGCAATAGAATCTGGCCTTGAGCAAAATCACACTAAAAACTCAGAATATAAATTAGGAAAAGCAGTCAATGAACTGAATATTCATGCTCTGCAGCAGAATCAAAGGAATGTTGGGTGGAAGAGACCTCTGGAGGTCTCAAGTCCAACCTCCCACTCAAAACACGACCATTGCCAGCGCTAGATCAGGTTGCCCGTGGCTTTGTCCCCCTGCTGCACTACCCTCCTAGAGAAATATTTTTCCCAACATCCAACCAGAACCTCCCAATTTGTGCTGTTTTCAACTACTGCCCCTTGCTATGTTTTCTGCCACTACTGAGAAGACACTGGCTCTGTCACCTTTGTAACTACACTTTAAGTAGTTGCAAGCTGCTATTAGATACCCTTTGGCCTCTTACCTAGAACAAAACAAGACCAGCTCCCTCAGCTGTTTCTTGCAGGTCAGGTACTCTGGGCCCTGGACCATCATGGTAGTCTCCTCTACAGTTCCTCCACACGACTCCAGAACAGGGATGGGATGAGGAGACAGAACAGGGACATAACTGGACTCACTCTTCCAGGTGCAGCCTCATCAGCACAAAGAAGAGGTGGGAAACAACTCAGCTTCAACTAGAATGTGAACACAACACGGCTGTATCTTTTGGGAATAAAACAATTAACTGCCCTTTACCCAGCTCTTCACAGAGCGTGGTTTGGAAGAATCCTTCTATCACAGGAGCTGCCATCTAGGAAGAGCAGATTTATCCCATTTACACAGGCAAACTCAGACCCAAATGCCAGAGTTTTTTTGCTCTCACAATATAGTTTGATAGTAAGGCTCAATAAATGCAAGCAAATTGGATTTGTAATGACTTTTAACTTATGACACTGTGTAGCATGGAAAGAACCATTTGCTTTTACAGATCCTTATCTCGCTGATTTCACTTGGAGGAAACTGAAGTACGTTACAAAATTAGTATCTTTCCTTGTAGGGTTGGGAAAGGTGTGGAGATGATTTTGTATGCACTTTTGGAGTGCAGTCATGCATGTGTAACTAGTGTAGCCAGCTACCAGGATCAGACACACAAATTTAAAAGGCTTCACACAGTCATGTATTTGTAAGGCTTCTGACATGCAAAAAAAATTAAGAATATGTGATTAGGGTGCTGAATGTACAGAATTGACTGAGTCTACCTTACACCAGAAATTCCTGAGGAGTATTTAAGATCCTTAAATATTTGGCAAGGGCAGTGAGGTCTCTCAATGAGGGATGCTTTGGAATTTAAAATAAACATCCTATCACTATATATTTAGAGTCTATCTGCAGAATGACGGGATTCTTGTGGTTAAAGCAGCAACTGGGGACTTAGGACTTGTGTTCAGTTCTTGGACTTGCCACAAATTTCCTCTGAGAGCCTGGATGTTAGTCTTCCTGTAGCTCTGCTCCCCAACCGCAAATACAGAGAATCACGTTCCCTTTCACCTCCCATTGCATTTGTAATCAAAAGCAATTAACAACAACTTTTTCACATTATGATTAAAAAAGGTCCGTCAGACATAGCAAAGACCTTCAGGCAACCAGAGGGCTTTCCTCTACCTTGTGCTGCCCCCACCAACCTTCTCCCTTCCCTACATTTCCTCATGTGGGATGGAGAGCAGTTCCTGCAGATAGTGCCAAAGGAGCTGGACCAATTACGGGTGGAGATAGTATTTGGGTCTAGAAAGAAGCTCACAGTTAATATGAAATAACGGGACTGGACACAAGGACACAAGGTGGTTCTAAATGTAGGATGGTTACACAACTATGCAACCTGACCACATGCAGTGGGAACATGTACCACAATGAGCAGTTTCAATCACAGATGGGAGAGGAAGAAGGGCTAAAACATTGCTTGTCCTCCAGTAACTCTGGTGCTAGAACAAGTCTGGTCCTTCAGCAGGACCTACCCAGCCACACCACCTTGCTGCTTTAAATAAACTGCTTCTGGGCTGCATTCAGTCAACCACAGCTTACAGACAACAGTGTCAAGTGTACAAGGATTCTTCATCTGGACTTCACACCAGGCCTGTTTTCCTTCTTCTCTTTCCCTCTTTATTCCCCTCCAGCTCAGTTCCTCTCTATTTCTTTCCATTTACCTCTCCTTACCTAAATCAAACTTTCTACCCCCCCAAGAAACAGGAGCTTCCCATAACAGCTCTATCACATTGCTCACTTTGCTTGCCAATTTTATTTCTCTTCATTAACTTGCTTCTATCTTCTCCTTCAGAATGTAACTTTACTGGCTCACAGTCTTCTCGTAAAGCCTCACAAAGAGGGTACGTCACAGTAAAAAAAACACAAAACCAAAACTGTTTTAGCTGGCTGAGACTTTGACAAAAACTTGATGTGACACGCTGAACCTTAGACAATTATCCAAATAGCTGTCCACTCACACTACTGATTAAGCTGTGAACTTGCTTTGGAGGCAGATTACTAGAAATCAAACAACAAAACCAACAGTACTTTAACTTTAATTGGCTTTGTTTATTGCCTTTACCCATGGAGAGGTGCACAGCAATAGTATGGGAATAATAAAGGACCCTTCCCCAAGTGTGCAATTTGCATTGTTAAATCCAATGTGTTCCCTTGGATTACAATAGCGCTGGCCATAATTTTTGTATGGTTTCCAAAAAATAGTAATAATAAACACACCCACCCACCCCCCCCCCAAACACATTTAGGCTTTGTACTCTATGTTAAGAATTAATTGTTTCAAATTTCTTGGCATAATGAGATATTAAAAGGAAACAACTGTAAAACATACCCAAGTAAGGGAAAAAAGCCATTGGCTGCTGTACTACAAGAAATCCTACTTTGGCTTGAAATAAACACACATAGAACTTGTAGATGTCAATGAAGACTATGGATGTAAATCTCAAGTCCGTGATAGTCTACAAAAATATTTAAAACCTTCAAATTCTATCCTGAGGCCTTTACCTTATTTCACTTTTTTAAAAAGGAGAACCTGATTCATCTATAATAGGGAAAATGGCAGCAATTTCAGGTAAATAAGCTGTAAATCTTAAAGTGGGTTTTATGAATGAGACTCTTAATAGTTACAAAGTCAAATACTGCAAGCCTTCCTTGCATGGTAAACGGGGTTTGGTTCAAATCCTACAAGAGGAATCAAGGATGAAAAAAGTGTGTTTGAAATAGCGCACCTATGCATAACACTGATAGGAATTATTAGGAAAAGCTGTCTAGTTCTGGTTTCCAAACTTCAAGAAGAACGTGGAAACCCTCCAAAATGTACATGAATATGATATACAGTTAATACTATGATTAACAGATAACAAGTTCTGCATTTCAAAGACACGGAGAACTGTCCAAATGATCCCCAGCTTTGGGAAGGTGATGACCGAGGGACCAGTCAGAGCTGTTCAACTTCTCGCTGAGCCCCAGTGCTCCCTCTAGCAGTGCTGCAATTCAGGCCATTCCATGAGATTCAAATTCTTATAATTGACAGTGCCTTTGTGTTTTGTTACAATTTTGTCATTCAGATTCCTCCATAAACTTGCTTTTTGCAAATACTCAAGTTTAGTCCAGAGTTATTCACTCCTGCCAGGCCCTGTTCAGATTCAGCGTGTTTCAGTTAGCCCCTGCAAGGAAAGCAGTGCTCTAAATTAAATCCATTCCCAGGGAAGCTTGAATTGTATGTCTTTTTGGAGAACAACCTGTTTGTCGGTGAAGAGGATAAGATTTTTGCACTAGTTTTAGATTAGCAGGATAATACGTAACGTTAACATTTATATATATATTCCAATGTTTCTTTATGTAAGCAGTTTCATCAAATCCATCATGGGATTACGTAGACGGTTACAATTCAGCAATGCAGTGTATAAGCGTTTATAGGATTAAACCCAGAGATTTGAAGCATATAAAAAGCAAGTTCCATCTCGAGTCACTATGTGAAAAATGAAGAGCCTAATGCAGGACTGATATTGGCAGTCTGACCCTGTATTTCTTTGCAAGCACAAGGACTACAGCCGTAAGATCCAAATTGGAGGGGCAAAAATTACAGATCAAAGTTTAAGAATTCAGGAGTCGCAGGAGGACGAATAAAAAATTTTTGCAGTGGCTGCAAATCCTTGAACGTTTCAGGTTCATGGTGCACATTTCTGAAAACAAAAACTCAATAGTTCCCCACTGCTCTCAACGCAAGCCGTGCCTGATGTTTGCTTCACCGTTCACTGAGTCTGAGAATGACAGGAAGAATGTTGACATTTTGTGCCACACGTACGGGAAGAAACAGATCATCTCCCTCTGAAAGGTGCTTTATTTTATGTGAGAAAAGACAAAACTCTGAGCTCGACATCAAATAAATCATACAATAAGAACATTATTTTTAAAGAGAATGAGTATTTTGCATATTAATATTAAATGACATCTGAGCAGCAAATATAGAAATTATAATATTCAGTATCTCACAGAGAGCTGACACAGAGTGGAGGAGTTCTGGTAACCAGGCTGTCTTAAATCTACAGTCTCAAAAAAAAAAAGCTTCATCAAAATTTAATATTCATGCAATAGGGACTCTTTCATTGTTATGAAAACTGATTAGGGCCAATCATAGAATCCTGGGTGCTTCATTTACTCTCTTTCCCCACCAGTAAAGGGCGGGGGGAGGTGGGGGGGGTGGGGAATCAACCCAGGGGAAAAAAAAAAAACCAACCTGGCAAACATTTTCCTGGCAACATTTCAGGGGAGCTACTGTTTTGCATTTGGTAAGGATGCAGTCCTTACCAGTCGACACACAGACCCTTAGAAGGAAACGGAAGGGCCATTAGTAATTCAAATAAGGGGCAAAAGAGACAGAATAAAATTAAAACGTGCACAATTATTTTCCAGCAAACCAGCAACAGCATATAATCTAGCAGGAAAGGGGGAAGAGAGGACCGATAATTTTTTTGTAAAGATGTGGACAAAGCTTTTTTTTTTAAGAAGTCAGAGAGCTAAAATAACCATATTGTTAGGCAGTGACTCATGGGAACAAAGACGACAATGCTATCTAGGATCATTATACTGGTGCCTTTTAATCATAATGTTGGTACGGTTTTCCCTCACTCTGACCTAGTTTAACTAGTTTAGAAAGCTTAATAGGCATTGCTTCTTACAGCACTTTTAGGAGGACCTAAATGTATACAACAAGTTCTTTTGTGAATGAAAATTACTGATTCATGGCCCGTTACACTTCATGAATCCAGAGAAACAACAGTGAAGTTACTCACTGAAGTTTCACACAACTGAATCTGAATTTGTCCTCCTGCACTTTCAAAACAGTCGTGTTGGCAATGTGAGACAGCATCGCCAGGACGACATGTCCTGGAACCGCCACCCATGTCACAGCGCTCTCAGGAACAGCAGGGCACAACTTGCCTGGAAGTAAAATGCAGGTAAAAATTCTAATTTAAAAAAAAAAAAAAAAACCACACTAAGTCAAGCAGGAAATGTTTTTTGTTCTCACAAAAGATATTAATGAGAACAATGCTTTCACAAAAGTTTGTCCATAAAAGTTTTTGTGTTTTAACTGACAGGCTGGAAATCAAGAATTTTCAGTCTTGGGGTTTTCAATGAAAACAAAAAAGTTGCCAGTAACCACCATTTCCAGCAGAAACATCCTTTTGGCAAGAAATGATATCTTTGTTCATTTTCTTATTGAAAAACATTGATCCATTCTAGTGATTGATGTCAACTATAGGACACAACTCTATTTTCCACGGGATAACTGATGTATTTGCTTTTCGTGTTAACTAGATTAATGTCTGCTACCCTCTGCAAGTTTACAGTCTATGAAAATATAGAACCCACTTTTCTGAACCTCCGGCTCTGAAGTCACATATGTTACCTACACATACTGCTTGAACTTGTGCTCAACATAATTAAGTTGCTCCGTATATTCCTGTGAGCTATACCAGTCGTCGCTCTTTATTTGCAGGGTGAATTTTTCTCCCTCTGTAAGCCCAGGTGAATCTATCTGTGTCATTAAGGGGCTTTGCTCGGCTGCAGCCGTAACAGCCCCACAAGGGAGATCCTGCCCTTCCTCTGCTGCTTAGGCTGGATCTGCTCCACGATCCCACAGAGAACAGCATAAAGGACAGTGATGAAAATGAACCATAAAAGGAACTCATGAGGTCAAGTCAGCGCATGTATTTACCTACCGGAGATTCAGTGCTGTAGCAGGGAGCTGTAAGCCCTACTTCAGTGACTGGGTTGGGAGAGGCAGCACCTAACATCTGTATTCTGACCTGAAAATTAAAGCTATCTTTCCGGAATTAGTGACCAACAAACCCATTTCACTAAATTGCAAATAACCAGGATTTTTTTTCCTTCTATCTGTACCTCTGGCTCCTGAGAGGTATTCTCAATTATACAGAGAAAACAGATTCCTTGATTTCTCCATGTGGCTCAGTCCCGGGCTGTTACATGGAAAAATGTCCCAGTTGGGATTTTCAGAAGCATTGGATTAATCCTCCTCCCAGTAAAACCACTGGTAAAAACAGCCATGAGTCTGCAGCTGGAAGAAAAGAGGACAGTGCTAAAAACTGTCAAAAACCTTACCATTGACACACATGTGCATGAACTTACTAGAGAAAAGTGCTCTTCTGAATATCAGATAGATTCTATTTTCTCCAATTGAATAAAAATTAAACCACAGCAAAAATTCCTTGTGAAGAGGGCTTATTTGAGGCCAATGAAGGGAAAGGATTTTTAGGTAGCATGTTGGAAAAAAACCACACCCAGAGTAGACCACCAGGCAACTTGGAAGGGTGAAAGTTTACTTTGTAAAACCAAACTTTGCAACTTTCAGTTTGTTAACATGAGAGTGTCCTCTAATTTTATCTACAGCTACCACCTTCTCCCAGTCACAATTGCCAAAAAAGGTCAAAATATCTTAACGTTACATTCCACCCAGTCACTAAATGGAACAGAAGTCATATTACTGTAATTCATAATTCAGAACTCAAATTTCATAAGACAACATCAGAAATGTCATTTTAACCACACTAATTCCTTCACAGTTAACATGAGTGGGTGTTGGTGCAATCCAAGCTGAAAAAAGCCATCTAATTTCAGCAAGTATACCACAAGCCAACTTGGCAACCCTCCACGCGGATCAGACAAACGTCTGCTCTGTTGAAGCTGAAGGCACAGTGATAATTATCATAGCTGATACTGCATCAGTGGTAATGACAGTGTGGTTTGTAAATATGAACCAAACTAGGATTCTCTCGTTCACAAACAGGGATTTGGTAGTACTGTGGGAACCCGCCATAAACCTTATGGATCTGAATGCGGCCCTTGATCCAAACTAGGGCACGTTTCTCTGCAACTGGGAAGTCATTCAATAGCTGCAGTGCACATTTAATTATCACGCTTTTCGGATGGGTGTTGGTAGAAGCCGGACAATCACATTATATGACAATTATATGACAATCGCATCCACCAGAAGGGAGAAGCCAGTACCATGACTCCTACTGAAAAAGGAGATGCTGTGACTATTTTTCACTTGGCTAAGTACCTTGCTATTGGGGTCAGGTACCTCACCAGGAGAGAGTCAGGTCTTTCCAGAATAATTAAGCATGCTCAGTTAAAGCTTCCACGGGCATTTAGCCAGTAAGAAAAACCTTCAGGAATCCTCTCAAATTAAGTAATCAAGGAGGATACTCTTTCATTAATTTAATTAGTACAAGAAATAAAAATGGCCGAAACAGGTATGTATTATTCAGCTCACAACTGCAGCCACCTTGATTCCTGCCCTGTCCCTGTAGTGACAGCCGGGACCAGAAGTGCCCAGCAGAGAACAGCAGTTTTGCAGAGGTTTTTGGCTCACAGAGCCCTTCTGCCACACCACAAAGCACCAGTTGCGTGCTCTGAAGGACTCGCAGGGTGACCGAGCAGCTCTCCAAACCAATGGGAGGACTGGGCATGCCCTCTCCAAAAAGCCATCGGATAACAAAATAGCTTATAGTTCCTCATCTGTGGGACCTTAGCATATAAAAGAGGGTTTCCCCAGAGCCAGTTCAGGTTTACTTACACACCGTGCTTTGCTTTAACTACACAATGAGAATGCTACTCTACTACTACATTAATTAATATTTATAAAGCACTTAGAGATTCTTATGGAAGGCAAGCCTGGCATTTAAGGCAACAATTATTACAAAATTTCCCTTCCAGTTACTAAACAATATCCAGTCATTAGAAAGGTTTGCTATATATAAATTATTGGCTTGAATAAAAATGTTTTTGAACAACAAGTTCTCCACTGGAAAAAAAAAAAAGATCAACGGAACATTTTCAATTACTTCAAAATAATGTAATGTGGAAATGCAACAGCTATTTCCTATGTTTAATTTTCCCCCTCCTTGTTTCATGCTATCTCTCTAAAATGCTAACAATCACTTAAATCCATGTGTTTTCACTTTCTCTCCATCTCTTAAGGTCACCACCAGACCATCTTTCTCCGTTACAGAAATCTCGAGCTCTTTTGCTCACCAAAAGGCTTATGCAAGGGCAGGGCAGAGCCAAACGAAACTTGACGTCTTCCCCCACTGTTTTTTCCCCATCTGCTGGCCTTGCCAGTGCAGGACTCATCTCACCTCATACCACACTCCGCTCCACTCGGCACAGATGCAGAATTACCTGCAGAACGGCTGACTTCCTCTAGAGATTCAGGCTTCCCTGTCCCATTCTGCCTCAGTAGCTTTTTTGTTAGGGAACAGAGGGGAAATAGACAACGAACTCCTAATCGTGAGCACTTTATTCATCTCTACAAGCCTACAGCTGCAACTGCATTGTTGGATGGCTGTTAGCATCCACAATAAGGAAAAATAACAAAATATTAGAAATCTTTATTGCTTGTCCTCAGAAGAACCAAATTAACCAGAACTGATTCGTGTATCTGGAGGTAGGGGTGGATATCTACATAGGAAAACCAACTGGATTTTGAAATAAGAGATGAATTTTACCTTTATGTCAGATTGTATGAAGCTAATAATCTTTATTATTTTATTATAATTATGGGCCCAGGTCTCTCAGAAGTATTATATCCTGAACTCATGAGTCTCCTCTTTGATGACAGTTTTACTACTTTAGTTCATTAGTTGTCTGGCAAGTCAGTTTTCTAAAGATGAAGTGAAAGTGAGAGGAATTTGCTGTAAGACAAACTCCAAACTGGACTGGGGGGTATGCGTTATTCTGTCACTGCTAATGGAGTTGAGCTCTATTACTTATGACAAAACCCTCTGGTATGTAAAATGCTCAGTTTACTACCGTATCATTTTTAGTAATAAAACCGAAGGGGGACCTACTCTGTGCCCCCCACCTCACACACATTGCCAACACCCACGGGGTTCATGCAGGCTTCAAAATCGGCCAACAACTGCTAAACAAAGCAGTTCTCTCACCCCCTCTCCGGTTCATCTCTGGAGTGGTCTATGCTCAGGCTTGCACCACATAAAAATAGCTTTAAATTCAAGGTAAATTAGCCCCCGGAGTTCTGTGCTAGCATAGCTAAACTGCTTGGGTAACACAGGTTACCTTATCAGCACACTGGTAAAACCCAAAGCTGTGTCTCCTTTTCTCTACGCGCACAAGAATAGGTAAGAGAGCAGATGTATTTTTAAGGCCCACACACATGGTTTCTCCCTTACAACCATTACTCCACATTGAAATGCAATCTTGCTTTCATTAGGAAAGAGATAGCTTCTAACTGAAGTTGCTATATCTGGAATGAAAACGTATGTATCATATGGCAGCCTCATTTTATTTCATTCACATCACACAGTAGAGCCTACCTTTTCCTCCTCCTCCTTCATCAAATGTAAAAGAGAGTTGTTGTTTGTGTATAGCATGCACATTAGCACAGATAAACTGCTCACTGAGTGTAATGATTAATGATTGAATAGTGCAGTTGTTGCAAAAATAAGTCATGCAGTGAAGAGAGATCTGAAGATTATATCTAACACCAGGGGATGGCTTATTAATCTTACTTCTTGAAGAATTCGTGAGTAAATCATTCTCCTTTATTAATGATATTTCACTTTGCTCCGTGAGACATCTTTTATACATCCAGAAGGGCAATTATCTGTTTAGGCCAGGAAACAATATTAGTTACAGACGGTGCTTGAATGTTTGATCTAAGTCACTTTAATAAAAGAGGGAAAAAAGAGTGAAGCACACTCCAAAGACCTACCCCAAACAGGACTGCATTTACAGGAGGGTTGTTTTGCTTCCCCTCTATCTGGAAATGACAAATTACGTGTGTTTTCAAGTATCAATTAATGTGGAGCTTGCATACTCAAAGGATGATATAACAACTCAAGGAAAATTACATTACTTTTATGTCTTCTGTGTCTGAAGGAATTCTATTATATGTGAGGTGGTTAAACATGTCTGAAATGGTTTATTAATAGAAAAGTCTTTCAAAGGGAGATCTTAAATTCTTGATCACAATGAGATATTGAAGACAGAAAGTAGGGTCTATAATTAAAAAAAATAAAATCTTTTTCTAGGTTCAAAACTCTCTTTTTTTCTAGCTGTCCATCATCTGCTATCCACCAAAACATTGGAGGATTTAAGGAGGTGACACAGACATCTGTTTAATAGTATTATTCTAAGAACTATGACAAAAATTTACATAGATCTAAATATAAATCTATAAATCATCTCCAAAAGGAGCTTCATTAACTAGTTTTAAAGACCTTGAATATGGAAATTATAAACTTAAATTATTATAGAAATTGTATTAGATAATATGGGTTGATCACGGATGTGGTTTGCAGATTCACAAAACTTTGACAAGTTTCTTACCATAGATTTCAAAACATTACTAAGCTGAGTCATAGGTATCCTTTACATTAATAGATCAATTAAAGTGCAGCAATTTATTGGACAAGTAATTCATTAATGAAAGGCAGCATGATCTAGTTAATAGGAACATGAGGAAACCCAGGAAAGAGGGGAAATTTCCACATTATTTTTCAAATATGGATTAAGGTTAAGGGTAATTTTGTCCTGTACAGAGATGCACTTGCACACATGGGCATTTCACAAAGACGCTGCCGTCTCTGAGAGCTGGTATTTGATACACAGACACCTGGATTGCCAAGCGCTTGTGTGGAGATTTGCACTCCCACCGAACACTTCTGTGGGTAATCGGTGCACACGGATGTATTGAATTAGAGCTGCTTAATTGGGTGTCATACGTGTCCTGCTGCTGCCAGAGACTTCTTTTCAGCTCAGAGATGTAAAATGGCATTTACGGCAAAGGAACCAGAGCTCTGCCTTGTAAAGAAATCACAAGTGAATCTGTACTAAAGGATCCATTTGGGTTTTGGAACATTAAAATGCCTCCAGACTGCGTTCAATATCTGTTCATTAAACTTTTTTAATTAAAAAATACTAATTTATCCTAACTGTAAATTCTCATAGAAAAAGACTAGTTTAATAACTTCTCTATATTGAGAGGAAGAAAAAAGCATTCAGAAGTGCAATGGTCCCATTTTCAGAATGAACCAGCTCTGGTAACGTGGCAATTTTCTGACAGTCTGTCTGACAGTGAGAGTCCATTTTTATCATAAGAAAAATGCTTTTGCCTGGAATCTGAAGTTGCTTTAAGTTTTTAGTTTTAAGTTGCTTGTTGAAACCAAAGAGAAGTCATAAAAGAAACAGAACTGATCTAATAAAACTGCTCAAGGATTTCCACTTGCGTACATTGTAGAGATTTCTAATTTTCATTTGGTTGGTACTTTTCTTTTGACCCAAAGCCCCAGTGAGCCCCCCAGCCACATTTCAAAGCCGAAAACATGCCGGTCAAAATAGGAGCGTGCTCTGCACCAGAGCTTTGCTCTGCCTGCAGTGTATGGCCAGCACCCAGCTTCAGGCCACATGCATTTCATTTGTGTTCAGGGCACATTTGACCAAAATGACACAAGAACCCTTTTTCCCTAAACACCCAGGGCATTATCAAGATTATATTTCACTGGTTCATTTCAAATCTGAATTTTATGTTACCTGGTAATCACTAGATTCCCAACACGTACGCCGTACCCTGTTTGTCCACACAGCATTCAAAAACTGGGGAAATGGCGTTCATTAGAAGCAATCCTTTCATGTTCCTGGGCCTAAAAACCTTTTGGGCTGCTAGAAGCTTATAAAATAAAGATTTGGCATACAATAGAGTTACCTATTACAAACAAACTATGGTCTATTACCTGAACTTGAGTTTTCCCACCACTCAGCCTCACATCCCAGCACCAGGTTTAGCATCTGCCCGTTACACAGAAAAGCCTCAACAGAAGAGTCACGATCTGAACCCCCTTTTTTCTGAAAGACAAAGAATCTCATCAGGATCTATAATATTGCCCTGGATTTGCTGGGTTAAAACTGGAGCAGCATATTTGAAAATAGCATTATGTATTTTCATCGGAACTATCTGCAGTCTCACGCAGGCCTCAGTGACTAGAAAGCAGGGTCTCAAAGTGATTTGAAAACAAGAATAAACGTTATTAATATTGATTCTTCTCTTCTCTGAGAATTCCCTGCAGTCCTGCTCAGGGAACCAAGGTAGTGAACAGCAGCAAAAATCCAGCTTTTCCAGCGGGTGCCTGGGTAACATTCAGAGAGGCAAGCAAATATGTGATCGCTTTTAGGGACACTGCTGCGTGAACCCATGTCTCATCCTGCTGCTCTGGAACCTTAGCAGATCTGTTCAGATTCCCAAGCCTGACCTGCTTCCCAGAAGAGCATTATTCAAATAGGTTACACCAAAATAATCAGCAGTTAGAAACGAACATCCGTTGATAGTGACTCTATCAGCATTTTTCTCTTGCTGGATTTTTTTTTTCCTTAAGTAATTAAAAAGTGTCTCTGGAAGAGCAGTATGTACAGTATGTCATAAAGTCTCTCTGAACTACCTATATTTACCCCTGAAAGTGAATTCTTTATAAGACCTAGGATATCAAAGAAACGAGGGATCAAAGTAGTTTTAATAAGCAACCCAGTGTTTGTAGAACCTGCACTTTCATGTATCATGTTTTGTTCAAGTTCTTAATTTCGGTTCCTCACCACAGAAGGCACTTAAGATAACTATCTATAACCATATTGTCATGTTGAATCCTTTGATTATTTAACATGTACACCTTAGTGAAACAAAAATGCCTTTTTTCCCCCATAATATTTGGACTTCATTGTATTTTCTCACATGAAACATAGATTTGATTTGTTTGATAGTTAGAACATATAGTAGCATAATTTTCTTTAGTATTTCTACTTATATATTAATAGAGTTTAATACAGTACAGTTTTATCTACTCCCATACACTGTTGTGATCTGTAACACCTTGATCTTTTTTTAAATTTCAAAATAAACACATAACAAAAGATGGTGAAAGCTACAGAAAATAAAGTCAACTGGGCCTTGAAAGAGAAACCAGAGGTTCCCCAGTGAACACCAGTATGCTCTTTAACATAGTAAAATCAATTTCTCACCCTCGTCTTTTTTGAAATCAGAGCTCTGCTATGTTTACAAATTGTTTTGTGGTGAAAACAAACTACTTAAAAAAACCCAAAACTCCCATAGATATTTGATCTATAGTCATAATAAAATTGTCAGTAATGACTGAGAATTATTACACTCTGGGTTAGAAGCACAGATTGAAAGATGAAGGAATCCTAAGACCAGACTCTATGCAAAAAGCAATAATGAACAAATGGATCCGGTAGCTATTCCAACTACACATCTGGATATAAAACTTTTTATTTTGCTCTGAAAATTACCATACTGTCAGTTTGGAATCTGAATGAGCAATGAGTTTAAAACCTTAAGAAAAGCATACTGAAATATAAGCAGAGTAGACAAGTCTATTTTTTCTCTTTTTTTTTTTTTTTGACGTGGTCAGGAAGTAGAAGATTGCTATGCCATCTCACTGTGTCTCGAGACTTGGTAGCCAGAAATATCTGAAAGGCACATGGTACTGCTTTTGTGGTTGCCTTTGAAAAGTCAAGAATACAAAGCCCTACATAGGAAAATCAAGATTTTATAATACATTGAAGGACAACTGTAGCATATCGCATTCCAAATGAAACAGAAAAGGCAGGACCTAAACCACTGTATTTGTAGTTTGTGTCTACTACTGTTTATATTAAGTGCTGTTCTAAATATTCCTCTGCATGCCAGCTAGAAACAAAACATTACTAGATGATGGAATTGTATATTTGACCAAGAAAACCTCCAAATCCATGTATGTTCATAGCTGAAACTTTTTTATGTTACATCTTTGTCAGTAAATTTCACAGAGTAAAACATGTTTTTATAAAGAGATTATGTATAGACACTTTGCCTCTCATCTAGGACTTGTAACCTGCCATGTGGCAACCATAGCAATTACTTATTCAAAAAGAGAATGTTTGGCCACTTGATGTAGTTTCAGATGTCCATCTGCAATTTGCAGAACAAAACAAAGAAACACACTATCATATGTTTAGCCAAATCTATGGCATATCTATATGAAGAATTCCACCAGGTCTTTGTAAGACTTCCAGTAGGATCCACAGACCTAAAGAGAGGAGACAGTTCTATAGAAAAAGCTACACAAGATTAATTACAACCCTGATGAGAAGTAAAAGCTTGTATATAAATACCTAGATGACAGTTTAAAGGTTCCCTTACAACAGTCTCCCGTACAAGCTAAGGAGGACATCTCCTTGGCTTTCACCAGTATGACTCCAGCAATCTTGGTGTCATTCAGCAAAGAGTACTGGAATGGCTTTCTAGACATTTCAGACACAAATGCCTTCCTCAAGCCTTCTTGAATAGCATGAAAAACAGGGAACCTCAACCCCAGCACCACAATAGGTACAGCAGCATTAACAGCAGGATACCTCAAGAAAACATTGTTAATAGAAATAAAAATATGATATTTGGAGTCATATACAAATAAGATGTCATCTCACGCTTTGCTTGTAACAGCAGTTGTCTTTGTAGTTCTGCAGGTTTCTGTTTGATCACATCTAGCACTCACCTGATTCAGATCCCAAACTGTGGATCTTCCTAAATACGATGTGATCAAGTCTAGCAGAGCCTTCAAAGTGAAACAACAGCTCATAGCGGAATGACAATCAGTGCTAATTAACAGGACCAGCCTCAGACTACCTTTCCATATTTCAGGTGACATAAATGTAGTGGACCCAAGTATTCAGCAATGGCTCCCTGCAATTGCCAGGTGCTACACGGGAGCGTGGATGAAGTATCGGAGAGGGGAACTGGGCAAAACAGCTCCCTTGCCTTCTGTGTGTACAAAATAACTTCAGGGAAAAGTTCCGAAAGAGGATTTTAATTCCCTGACAATCCAGGCAAGAGATTTCCCTGTGTTTCTTATCTTCTAGACCAGACCTAAATCAGGCTGTCATGTAATCAATGGACTATGATAGGCTGATTATCATGTAGGATAAGTGATATCTATTAGAAAAAATTGATCCTGACATAACTCACAAAAGGCAGCAGCTTAAAGCTAGAGGCCATAGGCCCTGGACTGGCCTTTGTACATATTTAATGGCTGTCATTTTCCTGGAGGTGCCTGAAAACAGCAAAACTCTCAGGATAAATCTATATTGATTGAATAATCCTTGTCATCTGTTAGGACTAACAAAGCTGTCACAGTACAGCCACAAGCAAACAGATTTTATTTGATAACTTTCTTTCCATTTCACTGTCGAAGCACAAGTGCTAGAGTTTCAAGGGAGCCCCTTCATGTTTGGTCTGTTTTCACTCAGGTAATTCCCCAGTGGAGAACCCTGTTTTCAGTGGCTGATTAACTGCCACGTACTTAATTAAACCTGCAGCATCAGAATTACAGTTTATGAAGGATTCAGAAGCCGGCTGCCAGCGAACCCCTGATTCTGCAGGGCTTGTGCTATATTAGGAGCAGCGCCTGAATGATTATGTCTGGGAGCTTGATAAAGATTGTAGGGGTGGGTGTGCTTGAGGCTGTCCCTTGTGAGAGCATCTCCCTTTATGAATACAGAAAAATTCATCAAACAGAAATCATTAAATGGAGCAGATGGGGTTTTCTGTGTGGCTGAGGCGTAAAGTGCCTGGAGATGATGAGCGTTACACAAGGCGGACGGGCAGATCAAAACGACAGCCCCGTGAAGGTGGACGGCGCAGGACCCTTTGCTATTGTTTTCCTCACCGCGCACAACTCACTTTTGGAGGGATCAGAAATGGGGAACCCCACAGTCAACGCTCCCCTGCAATCTCCCCCAAACCTCGTCTGCTTCCCATCTGCATTTGCCTTCTGAAATCCAAGTAAAATGATTGGAAAAATCAATGTTGGAAAGAATCAAAACTCCCCAGACCCTTCATACCCTCACTCTGTACTCTAATGACGTTTAATACAACATGACAATTGTTTTTATTTCCATTCAATATTTTTTTAAATAGGTGAAACTTTTATTCTGTTTCTATTTTTAAAAGCTCTAAATTACTTTGCTTCTTCCCTTGAGATTCAGGTACCTGAACCTCGACACAGAATTGCGTATGGGCAGATTTGAGCTGTATTTTATTTGGTGAGGCCAATATTCAACCCTTCTTGAAACATAAACACAAATCCAGGCATCTGAGCGTCCCCAGACAGGGTCATAAGGGATGAACATCACACATGGGCCTTGTCCTGCCTCCGGGAGTGAATTTCGCCCACAGAGATTTCAGAAACGCTTTCTCTTATTTCAATAGAAAGTTCTGCCTCTTAAGCCCGCAGATAGCACCTCGATGCAAAAGTGCATTTTTTCATCCTAACCACAGTTGCATCATCTGCTTTTTTACCTATCATTTAAGAGTGTATATTTCCACTCTCCCCTTAAAGTGCATGGAAAGAAAACGCTTTAATGGGGAACATAAAGCGGAAGATTTGGAGTGCCAGAATGACAACTGGCAAAGGTAATTTTTTGTTTCAATGGGAGGGTGAACTGTTGATTATTTTAACCTTACCTGCAAGTAGCAGATGTTTCAATTTTGCTTCATCTTCACCTACCAGAGCTCTTTTTGAATTCAAAAAGCTAGTAATTTTGTTTTATATTTCATCTTTATAGGCAGCCATAAAATCTATCAGTCTTAATGATCCTATTAATTGTCTTTGATTTTTAGCACCATTTTCACTGATTTCTTTTCAGAACTATACATATGGTCTTTCAGTGCAATCATCTTACAAACTTTATTCATCTTACAAACTTTATTTATAGAAAGCTGACCCATCACTGTGCCCCTCAGGAATCTGGGAAGTTAGCTTGACAATTATCAACATTTCCAAAAAAAGAAAAGAAAAGCCAAATGAAAATCGGGGTTAAGTAATACAAAATAAATAGCCCCATAGAAATTTTCCCCAGAAACAGCGTCTGT